>NC_137957.1:44355541-44739546 GCF_963924665.1 Micromys minutus | reverse complement strand
TGTTTCTGTGTGTCTGTGTGTCTGTATCTATGTGTGTATTTGTGTCTGTGTGTATGTGTCTATCTGTGTGTGTCTGTGTGTGTATGTCTGTGTGTCTCTGTGTGTCTGTGTGTCTGTGTGTGTATGTGTGTATTTGTGTCTGTGTGTATGTATCTATCTGTGTGTCTGTGTGGGTGTGTCTGTGTGTGTCTGTGTGTCTCTGTGTGTGTGGCATTGAACCTAGGACTCATACATGCTAGGCAAACACTTTTCCACTGTAATACCCCCCATCTTTTTAGCTTTCTCCTTTCAGCCACTGGGTTATCAAACAGGTTGGTTTTTGCCAGGGCATGAAGGGCTTCTTAGAATTCAGGACTTTCTGTGCTAAAACAAGAAAGGTCCCTGGCAAATCGGGCAAAGCTCCCTCCAACAGAAGCATCCATCTCTGCGTCATTACAGCTTCCTCTCCGGTGTCCCTGTCAGACGATAAGTGGGAGGGCACAACTGTGCTTCGCATTGCAGCCTAAACGTCGGCCTTGATGTGTTAGATGCTCAGTAAGTATCCGGAGACAGAAGGAATGAAGAAAGACAGGGGAGAGAGATGGCCAAGTCGAGTGGCAGTCACCCTGTCTTCGGGATTTCCAAACCACTTCCTCATCGTGACTTTCACACAGAGCTCCTCACACTGGCTGCCTGTAGACAGGCGCACAGCCTGTGGTGACTTCTGAATGAGCCATGCTTTTGTTTGTAGGGTTTCTCCCGGCACACCATGAGCTGGCCCTGTGCATGACTGTCCTGCACATCAAACATAACCGAAGGTGTGAGAGCCCGGGTGTGAATAGATCGGGTTCTGGGCACAGTCAGCCTAAACTCAAATCCCAGCTCTCTGGATTACCTGCTGTGTGACCTTGAATAAGCGATTTTGACCTTTTCCATCTCTGTTTCTTCACCTAAAATGGATTTAGGAATAATACAGGATCAGGGTCAGTAATATGGCTCAGCAGGTCAAGATACCTGCCACAAAGCCCGATGACCAGAGTTCAATTCCTGGGACTCACAAGGTGGAAGGAGAGAATCAGCTCCTATAGTGTCTTCTGACATCCATACATGTACTGTGATATGTTTGCACGAGTGCCCAACACACTCACATGCACATTCACACAAAGTCAATCAATAAAAATAATTAAAATAATGCCGGATCAGGGCTGGGGAGATCACACCGTGGGTAAAGTACTTGCCGTATGAATGTCCGAGTGAATCTGGATCCCTGGTACCTGAATAAAATCCACAACCTGAGGCGCACATCTGCAGCTCTAACTGGGCCAAGGTGGAGGCCGGGGCATCCTGGAGTATGCTAGTCAGCCAGTCTCCCCGAATGGCTGAGATTCAGATTCAATGAGAGAGTCTGACTCACAAGAACACATGTGATGGAGACAGAAAGACAGACAACATGGGTTCTTCACACACGTGTAGACATTCAAACACACGCACACACACACAGAGACACACATTCACATATACACATACACACTCACACAATACACACACTCTCAGCACACACACACACACATGCACACACGCACACACAGGCACATGCATACACATGGCTCTGCCACAAGGGGCTATTGTGAGACTTTAACAGAAGCTGCTGCTTGGAAGCTGATTAGAACAACACCTGGATGTAGAGTACCCCATGATGTTAGCTAGACTCATATTAAAGACAGACAACATCTAAAACCACAGTAGAGGCTGAACGTACCCCACACACTGACCTGAAGCTGCAGGACACATTCTGGAAGGTAGGAGACAATGGTTTCTGACAAATTTAAAGCTCAAGGGAGGGATGGAGCAAGAAGGCTGCAGATCACCACTGTCTGTCCCTTACAAATATCCCTTAATATAGGCCAGTGGCCCCTGAGGTCCTTCCTCAGCTTCTGACCTGAGAGACAGGAGGGGAACGAGAGCATGGACTCAGATCCGGTGTCTAACTCATCCTTATCACCGTCCGTTTGCTTTTGTTAATGATTTATTTTATGTGTGTTGGTGTTTTGCCTGCATGTATGTCTGTGTGAGGCTATCAAATCACAGTTGTGAGCTGCCATGTTGGTTCTGGGAATTGAATATAGGGCCCATTTGGAAAAGCAGACAGTGCTCGTAGCCCCTGAGCCATCTCTCTAGCCCCCAACCCCATTTTTTTAGAGAGCTAACAAGACAACCCCTTTGTCTGAAGACCCAGGGAAATTCACAGATTCATTTTCTCTGCTTTGGGTGCTCAATAGCCTGGAACACACACAAACACACAAGCATATACACCACACACACATACATACACACACACAAACACACAAGCATATACACCACACACACACACACTCACCACACAACACACACATACATATAACATATACACAGCACTCAACTGCACAACACACAAACACACAAGCTTATATACCACACACACACAGCACCCACCCACACAACAAACACATATAACACAACAAACACATATAACACACACACACATATATAACACACACACAACATACACATAATGCTCCCACATATAACATACACACAGCACTCACCTGCACAACACACACACACACACACACACACACACACACACACAGAGGGGAGGGGTGGAATACCCAGGCTGATGTTTCCTGAATGCTTACAGTTTGGATTTACTGGGGAGTGGACCCTAGAAAGTCTCAGCTCCCTGCATGGGACAATGGCTTAGGGAAACAGAGAAGGATAAGGACAAAGTCAGCTACTCTGTGTCTGAGTCTTGACTTGGCCTCTGACAGGATAGGTGACCTCAGCCAGTGGCTGGTCCTTTGTGGACCTCAGTGTTCGATAAGGAGCACATATGAGTCAGAGCTGCTGAGGTAACAGAGGAGGAAGCCTGGCTGATGCTGAGACTGTCTCTGCTGGGTGCTAAAGACCAATCAGAGCTTTGCCTGCCATGCCAGGATGGACCGAGGAAACACAGAGAACCAATGCCCAGAATCCTCTGAACCACCAAAGCCAGCACACAAGGGTTTGGATGGAAAGTTAGTCAACAAGAGCTACGTGGTTCATGTCTATATGCAGGTGAGGGCAGACACAAGATAAGGCAAGGGCTATGATTGGACAGTGAAGAAGTAAGGTGGGCACAGAGGAGATAGAAAAAGAGGAGAAGAGAAGATGGAGGAGGAAGAGGATGATCCACCCCCCACCCCCGTGTGGCTTTAAATAGCCACAGGTAGTTATGAATATCTTATAAGGGTTGGATTATTATAGGACAATCTGTCTTATCTAGGTGGGCAGTTTGTATCAATATCAATTGGCTCTGAGTTTATTGTGTGGATGTTCTATGGAGTAAATTTACTAATATAAATCTTATTGATAAACTACAAGCTCAAGAGTTTTGATTTTATCAGATGCTGGGAATGTGAGCAGAGTCTGCAGCAGAAAGCCTCGGGGGGGGGGGGTGGTCACTGCTGGGGCCAGAGAGTAGCCAGCGCCAACATGTGGCAAGCCATGGAGGACGAGAGACCGCCTGGGACAGAGAGTAGCAGGGGGTGGCGTGGCGTGGTGCCTGGAACCCTTCGCTGTTTTCTAATATTTACTGCTTCAGAGCTACAGTGGTGTTTTTCTCAGTGGCCTGAAATGGCCTGTCTGTCACTGTGGCCTGGGCACCCTGCTCCTTCATAACCTAGGTGGGCAGGGCAAGTACCCAATTAGCCCTGCGTGGACCTCCCATGAGATTTATTTTTGTGTGGCAAATGAAGGCACAAACCCACCAGCAACCAACAAAACCTCAGATAGGATACCCACAGCTCCCACAGAAAGCCAATCTCTCATGCAAGACAGAGGCCTCCTGGAAGGGGCAGTGTGGGAACAGGCAAAGGTTGTGTGTGTCAGCCCTAGCAGGGCGCTGGGGAGGGGACAGCAGCTCAGGTCTGCAGAGACAGAACAGTGTGTTAAAGAGGCAGCCACGTTGACCTGTGCTCCACAGTCCCAGGGAAGCACACAACCCCCTGGCTGTTAGTCGAAGCTTGGGAGAGAGAAAGTGGAGAGGAAGAGAGAAGGAAACAGAACTAGATGGAGTTACCTGGGGTCCGCAGTTTATAGCTTCCCCCACAGACTGCAGCGACTGGCTTGCAGGGGTGTTCTGCACTGAGGGCCCTTTCTGAGGGCAGCTGGTGTTTTCCAAAAATAATGGCCAGGTCAGATTTGCTTTCCACTCAGAGGTGGGGAGATGGAAAATTCCAGAAGCCCCCTATATAATGGGGCCTTTCATGGCTCACTCATCAGTCTGGAAAACAGTAAACAACTGACCAGCTGTCTAAAGGGTCTCCTTCAAGAGAGAGAAAGCTGGAATCTAGTGTGGCCTGTTATCCATGCATCCATGAGGCTCCGGAATCAAGGACCTCGGAGAGAGGACCCACTTTAAAGCTAGGCATGCATAGTAGTGCATACCTGCAGTTCCAGAACTATGACGAGAGGTGAAGCTGAGGCAGGAGAATGTCAGGAAGCTCAAGGGCCAGTTAGCTTAGCGTTCAGAGTAGCAGATCCCAGGAAATCCTGTTGTCAAATAAGGTAGAAGGTGAGAACCACCACCCAAAGCTGTCCTCTGACCTTCACATGTGTGCCATGGCATATGTGATGCTTGGTCCAGGGAGTGGCATTATTAGGGGGTGTGGCCTTGCTGGAGTAGGTATGTCACTGTGGGTGTGGGCTTTGATACCGACTCCTAGCTGCCCAGAAGCCAGTATTCTGCTAGCAGCCTTCAGATGAAGATGTAGAACTCTCAGCTCCTCCTGCACCATGTCTGCCTGGATGCTGCCATGTTCCTGCCTTGCTGATAATGGACAGAACCACTATTAAATGTTGTAAGTCAGCCCCAATTAAATGTTGTCCTTATAAGACTTGCCTTGGTCATGGTGTCTGTTCATAGCAGTAAAACCCTAAGACAGCATTTGTGTACCAGAATTCACAAACACACAACCACTTGCATACAGTGTGTGTGTGTGTGTGTGTGTGCATGTATGTGTGCAAGCACACACACATAATATCACTATACAAAATCTATGTGTTTATGTGTATGTATACACGTGTACATTTATGTTAATGGGGTAAACGTAACAAAGTGGGATTGTGGGACATTTGCATTTTAATATTTATTTTGTGTATGTGCAGGCAGAGGAGAGGTAAGTGTGTGACTTAGTTCAGAGAGGAGCCTGGGGTCAGCAGGCTTGGTGGCAGGTGCGTTTACCAGGTGAGCCATCTTGCTCATCCCTTGGTGGGGCCTTTGAGAGATGGCTGGGGATGAGGGGATGAGGGCTCGTCCTCACTACCAAGTCCTCCAATCACGGACTAATGGATTAATGGTTCTGTGTCCTTGCTCATTCAAGTGTCTGTCCTTGTAGTCTGGTAGGAGCCAAGTTGTTGTTCCTAGGGAAGACACCAGAGGGCAGGCCACCTCAGGCTCAGGGGTCACCTGTCCCACACACCTGCCTGTGAGCTCCAGCGTGTGACTGAGTGCCTCCAAGTCCCCATGCATGATCTTCCCCATGGCCTCCATGGAAATCTTCACTCTCCTGCGCATGTGTATTTCTGAACTGATGTCTTCCGGCACCCCAAACACACTGCTCCGGTAAAAGTTGTATGGGAACCGGATCCAACTGGCTCAGGGCTGAGATCTTGCTATGTAGGCACTGGAAGAGGAGGCCACCACCCTTCTTCATGTCGGGTTTGTGCCTTCACCTGCAGAAGCATTTTCTTTCTTTTCTTTCTTTCTCTCTCTCTTTTTCTTTCGGCAAATGCTGGGCTTTTGTTCGGGGTCCTTAGTGGTTGGGATGATTCAGCGGTCGCTATCTTAGCAACACTAACAATGGATGCTCTTGGGTGACTAAGAACCCCCGATACCCACTTTCTCTCCTCACTGGGAGACCCTCTGAACCCTCCTGGGCCCTCTGAAGATTACAGAAGTAGGCACTCGGTAGCACATATTGGGTTGCTATGCAATTTGATCAGAATAAAGAATGTGAAGGGCTGTTGGAAGGCTTGATATAGGCAATAGAAATCAGCAAGAGATGCGGGAAAAGTTGAAAAGGGGCAGTTGCCATGGAGACCAGGGAAAGGAGCATCACAGTCTGCGGTATGTCAAGGTGCGCTTTTTCAGTCCAAAAAAAGTGTAGGATTACACGAGCCTGGATTCACTGTGAGAGCCGGGTGCTGGGAAGCATGGGCAAGTTTGAGCATTTATGAAAGGCCCCTGTGGAGAAGAAGGTAAAAGAGGCCCGGGTAGGAAAGTTCGGTCCTTCAGCTTCCGGCTAATTACTGAAGACAAGGTGGCCCTGTCTGATAGCTTGCAAAGTATGAGCTCACACTTTACCGACAAAGGACCTGAAGCACGGAGTCCCCCGCAGTGGCAGTCCACCAGTAGGCAGAGCTGGGGTTCAAACCTAGGCTGCCTAGGTCAGGAATAAGGTGGAAACACAATGTGTCCAAAGCTGGCTGCCTGTCAGTTACTGCCCTAGTTTGGTTTTTTTGTTGCGGTGATAAAATGCTGAATTCAACTAACTTGGGGGAGGAGAGGGTTTACTTCAACTTTTACTTCCAGGTACATCCATTACTGAGATGAGTCAGTGCGGGACCTACATACAGGAACTGAAGCAGAGACCATAGACAGAGCAGTTGAGAGTATCAGACATCTGCATTACCATTCGCAACAGTGGCAAAATTACATTATGAAGTAGCAACAGAGTAACTCTGTGGTTGGAGGTCACCACAACATGAGAAACTACATTACAGGGTCCCAGCCTTAGGAAAGTTGAGAACCAGCGCCATAGAGGAATGCTGCTTATTGACTTGCTTACTCTATTGTGTTCAAGAGCTATCAGCCCAGGGGATGGTGCCACCCACAGTGGGCTAGACAATCCAATATCAACCATTTGTCCAGGCACCAGCCACTGACAAACCCACAGTCTGACCTGGACAGTTCCTCAGTTGTCCCCTCTCCCCAGATGACTCTAGTTTGTGTCCAGTAGACAAACACTAACCAGCAGTTACCCAGTGTGGTGGTTTGAATGAAAATGGGACACTATTCGGAGGTGAGGCCTAGTTTGGAGAAAGCGTGTCACGGTGGAGGCAAGTTTTGATATTTCCTGTGCTCAAGCCGCAGTCAAGTCTCCTTTTGCTGCCTTTGGATCAAGATGTAAAACTCTCAGTTCTTAAAGTACCATGCCTGCTGGGACACCGCCATGCTCCTTTCATGATAAAGGACTAAACCTCTGAAACTATAAGCCAGCCCCAATTAAATGTTTTCCTTCATAAGAACTGGTCATGGTGTCTCTTCACAGCAATGAAACCTGAACTAAGACACCCAGGGCAGGGATTGGGGCGAGATGGAAGTGTGAGTCTCAGCCCTCCCTGTATACCAGCACCTCAGATGGGGTTCCTGCCCTCCCAGACGGCTTACTCTCTCTCACAGCACTCCCACTCAAAGATGGGCTGTGAAGTGGAAACTTAAGGGTTGTTTAGAGATTTGGTTAGATGGTGTTTCGCTGGGGCTTTTCTGACGTGGACACAGGTCAAAGACTAGGGTGGATTTGTGAAAGAATGTTTTGCTGAAGCAGACACAGGAGGATGTCACATGAAAGGACGTGATGAAGGAATCTGTGCTAACAACAGGCGAGTATTGGTCTGCCTTGCATTGCATCACTGGGCTTCGTTTGTCGGGACTCCATGGAGAAGATCTTCTCGTGGTGTGCTGGAGTTTCCTGCTGCTTCTGCAGACTCTTGTCTAATTGGCAGAGTGATGTCAACTGAGACAGACACACTTGCTGAGGCAAGACTCATGGAGGACACGTGATGTTTGGAGGGTATGAACTGGACTTGACAGACAGTGACAGGGAGAGAGAATTTAGTTTACTTAAAGAGCTGGCAGTGCAATGCCTGGTCCTGGCCGACAAAGGCACAGCCAACAACTTTTCCTGGTATTCCTGGTCCCTCCTGCTGACTCTAGCAGAGGCTGAGGCCTGGCTGCCTCTGCAAAGCCTGCACCACTGCTGAGTCATGCTTACTAACCTGACTCTACCGAACTAGACTGCTGCTGTCTCCATGGAGCGCTTCCAAGTGGATCGAGCTGCTGCTGCCTGGCCTGTGAACTGAACTGTCGATTTCCAGACAGCACAGACTGACTGGAGTCGCTCCAAAGAACCTTTTTAAACAGGTCCCCTCCCCCTCCCCCATCCTTTCTTTTCTCACTACTTCTGGTGGGTGATAGGCTAAAGGGGAGGTGGAAGCACTTAAGAACCATCATTAAAAATAAGAATTAAAAAGAAAAATTAAAGTTATACATGCCTGTCAAAGTGTATCGAGGGAACCAACGCTGGGTTTTGATGCCACAGGACTGGCTCTGGCCTCTATACCAAAAACTGAATAAAATCCTGAAAAAGTGACTCCCACCTCCTGTCAGGGTGCAGAGGAGCAAGCTAGCCACCACTTCCTGTCAGGGCACTGAGGAGAAGCCAGTTGGTGTGTGTCATGCCCTGTTTCTGATGGCAGCCTGCAGTTGCTCAAGGTAAAAAGCAGATGCACCTTGGGAAGGCGCTTGCTAAGAACTAACACAGAGTGCGGCTTCTGCTTAATGACAAGCGCAAAGGATCCATGACGTCAGCACTGCTGTGCATGTAACTGAAATCACAGGGATTTCCAGCTGCACGTATATTTCCAAGGGCTGGGAAAATATTTAGCTGGGTGGACAGAAAGAATGCACACTCTCACAGCCACGAGGATCAAGATCCCCATGTCCCTGGGATACCCAGAATGTGACTTAATGGTGTGGATGGACCAGTTGTAGTGCCACAGAGGCCTTCAGTACAAGGCCGGGGGCCTGACTCGCCCTCCGCAGTGTGGAGGCCCAGAGCACCACTTGGTCAGAAGGCACGTGTGTATCAACGCTTTTTATTGGTTCACATTTTTTTTCCAGAAAAATTGTAATAAAAATACATGGAATTGGAATTTGTGTTACAGTACATTGTGCGATTACAGAATACAAACATGAAGTATACTCCTTCTGTGGGGGCAGAACGTTTCATTCCACCAGTAGAATCACAACATGATTAGGCAGCTACCCTACACTGTCTGTTGTTCTGATCTTAGACACTGGCAGACTTGGGAGGACGAAAAAAAAAAAAACCTTAAAAAATAAATAAATAAAACTGAACAGACAACTCCTTTGGTTCCCTGGTCCTTTCTCCTCCTCCCACCGTCTTCAACACACGAATGGGGAGCAGATCTGAGGGAGCCTCGCAGGGCAGGCTAGGTGCTGTTGGTTGCACACCCGGCAAACCCATTCCCTGAGGTGGCCCTGAAGGGTCCTGTGAAATGCCACTCAGCACTGCAGGTGAAGACGGGAGGAGGGAAGGCAAGAAAAGGAACTCCTGGACCAGGATGGGAGGGAGGCCTGACGGCTGTGCGGTGGAAACCTGTCTGCATAGTCCTCGGCCAGCGTGCTCGCTGTCATGTGACCTAGGAGCTAAAGCCACCCCGTAAAAGCCCCAGCAGCGATGCTGACAGAGGACTGGCTGTCCTGCCAGAGTCCCTGTGGGCTCATTGAACAGAAACAAGAAAAACCGTCTGGTTTTTCAATGAAAAATCCTTCACGTCCACCTGTGCTCAATAATAATAATAACTTACGATATGAACAGCTTCCTTATAAAAAGTAATTACCTCAGAAGATGTAAATGCTATGTGTAGAAAGCCTGTGTATGTAGTTCTTCTGGGACACGAGGTTAAAACCAAATCCACCTCACAAAAACAAGTTTAAAGCAAATTAAGCATTCTCCACTGAGAACCATCTCAGCGCACGTGGACCAGAACAATGGCTGTACCAGGAGAGACATTTACTGCTGGTCACCCTCTATGCTGCAACACTCTGCGATGCCCAAGAGCCATGCGACGGAGTTCAAGTACATTAGTTAAGTTGCCACCTCCCTTGCGAAGCAGCAGTCATGACACACACTGCAGGAAGCTTGCAAAAGTGACCATGGTTTTGGACATAAGCCTTATTAAAGACAATGCTACACAGGTTAGTAAGAACAGTGTATTTTAGTCACAGGGTAATTCGTCTTTCTCAGGATAAATTGGTTTGGCTCTCATAAGCCATCTGACCCCCTTCCACACGGTAAAGGGTGCTGCTGATAGTCCAGTCACGACAAAGACTGATTGCTAACATTCCCTACCTCTGCTATCATTAACCCCGTGGAGAAAAAGGAGAAACAGAACCGACGTTAGACAGTTTGCAGACGAGACTAAGACAATCTACAGGGAAAGGTCGAACTCAACAGATCGACAGATGCTCTGTCACTGCCCACCACTTGGGCTTGAGGCTGGTGACTTCATGGACGCACCCCTTGATGCTCTGCCGAAAGCCTGAGTCCATCACGGTGACCCCAGTGCGATGCTGCAGCCTTCTTCTACCTGCCACCTCCTACCCACAAGATCCCAGGGACCTGGTGGCCTTAGGACAGCACCTTGAACTGGCGCCAAGAACCCAAGAGCCTTCCTCAACTTCACCTGGGCGTGGGCAAGGAAGCAATGGTCTGTAGTCTTGGCAACAGCATCCACACTGGGGCTTAACCTCAGCAGCCAGTCTGGAGGATGTCTCCCCCAGAACGCTTAGTCACCGACAACGTTGTGAATATCTGCAGGGAAGAGGAAGAAGGTAGAGCATTTCAGACTCCCGAGCAAACAAGTTCACAGACAATTAAAGTGACTTAGGTGACATATGAAAGAAACTGAACAAGTATTACACCAAAGATGTCCTCTAGTTCTCCAGAGCGTAACAGGAAGAACTGCATAAAACGAGCTGTTCCTATGTGTGCAAACATCTGGTAGTTAGAGGCTCTCTCTACCCTCGTACTTACACACTGGACGCTCACCCAACTCACACAGACTGCAGCCCACGGAAAGGACGCTTGCTCTACTATGGGGGAGCTGAGAGACCAACTGACAACCTCATTCTATAGCATTTCTTGTTGGTCTCACACACCCTCTCCCTTGTGTTTCCTCAACAGGGCTCCCATGCCCTTTTCTGTTCTGCAGCTATCCGGTCACGGCTGAGGTCAGTGAGACCCTGCAGACCATGGTCTCCCCACCTGACCCACAGACAGCATGACTATGGCCAGCAAGCTCTGCTGGGCTCCACCTTAGCTTTCTGTGGTCAGGTCCTTAGGGCAGATTTTGTCAGCGGCTCCTTAAGGACACAGGATGTGTGCAATCTCTGACCCAGCACACTGTCCTCTTGGGATGACACTTTACAACCAACAGGGAGGGCGTGGCTGCTGCTGAACTCCTTCAGGCTGTTTGCTTTGTGAAATCCCCAGGGTTCCCTCACCAGGCGACTTTACCACAGAGGTTATATATTTAGCAACAGTGGACTATTTCCAGCCTCTGGGTACAGCAATGCCAGCATGGCCCTGGGGACCCTTAACCAAAGGCCACTGTGTATGTGGAAGGGTGTCCGAGGGAGCAGATAGACTGTGTAGATCTTTGCTGACACTCTAGAACAAACTTTTTTTTTCCAAATAATACTTGCACTGGTTCTCAAAATAATAATAATAATAATAATAATAATAATAATAATAATAATAATAATAATGGTTTCTTAGAACTTCTCTATTTATCCATTAGAGACAGGATCTGAATCTCCAGCTTGCACTGGCCTCAAGCTCATAGAAATTCTTTCTGCCTTAGCCTTCCAAGTAACCAGTGTTCCCAGACAACCACCAGTCTGTAATACAAGAAAACAGCAAGCACACTGACCAGAGCAACTAGAATCAAGCAAGCATCCTCTGAACAAAAGATTCGAATCCCAAGAAAAGCCTTCGCTCTAAGGTATGGCTAGTTCATTCAAAACCAAGGACTGTAATAGGGAGATCATCTTTGTTAGTATAAACCACCCCCCCCCAAGAACTCGCCCCTTCTGTAAGGACACAGAAAAGCACGTCCCACCCCGCCCCACCAGGCTCTTCAGCACTCCTGCAATCAACAGTGATCCGGGGAGCCAGTCCATGTTTCTGAAAAGGAACACAACTCCTCAGTTTAAAAACAAGAAGGGCGTTGCGGCTGGGGAGGGGCGTTGCGGCTGGGGGGGTGGTGGCACACGGCACCTTAGGACACTGAAAGTAGCTGTCAGCATGGCAGGAGAATGCAGAACTGAAGACACCATCAGACAAGCTCTCCTCGTGTTTATGATGGAAGAAGAGGAATGAGCAAGAACGCGTATTTAAACAGACTCTTGGCTCCTGAAGCCTGCAAGTTTGCTTTGGTTCGTGGGGTTTAGAAAGATTTAGAATGAGGTTTGGGTAAAAACTAGCCCATGAAGAAACGGGGGAATTTAAAAACTTATCTATTTTTTTGCACTGATGGTTCCCTATTGAGACGAGGAGGCTGAGCCACGGCTGATGCCAGACCAGTGAAAAGACGGAAGGGCTGATTTTACACATTTCACTCTCCTGCCACTGCTTTAGAATTTTTGTAAAAATATTTATCTGTCAACAGTGACCCTAGAAGAACAGCACACACAGCACAGGACAGGGACAAGGCCCAAGTGCTGCTGAAAGCTTCTGCCCAGGACCTTCCATCTTGTCCCAAGAGACTCCCGCCCTCTCTTTAGAATGGAAATGTACGGAGCATTAAAAGGCAAAATAAAAGCTCTTGATGCATCTTAAGGCAGGCTTTGTTCTGTTTTCTGGAGACAAGGTCTCACTGTGCAGTTCAGGCCCAGCTCAGCTTGAAGCCCCCAAATTCCCTCTCCTACTGGATATAGCTTATGCTTTAAGACATTAGCCATTTTAAAGGGATCTCTCTGGATGCTCTTTCTGTGTTAGCGTTTTCCTCCACAAGCAAAGCTGATTAGCTGGAACCACTCTGGGTATCTCCAATCTTCCAGGTACTGGGGATCCCCCGAGACCTCCAGCCAGAACAAGAGTACAGTCTCCTACAGAAATCCCAGAGGGAAGTTGTGCTACCTAAAGATGGACTGTCAGCTGGGGAGTATGTCCAGTGAGGTGGACAATAGTCCATCTTCCCAGCAGCAGGAAGAGGTCATCCCATGCTCTGCTTCAAGGCAACAGATGGCGCAGCTGCCGCGGCCACGGGAACACTTCACACTGACTGACTAGACTGACGTTTGTGAAATTCAATAAAGCGAATGAGGAACAAGAGAATTTAAAAGGTATGTAAATTAGCTGCCAATCTTCTCTCAGCTACAACTGTCAAATGGCGCAGGTTTCTGACCCTTCCTCTTTACTTCTATCCCATCCCCCCCCAAAATTCTAATTTCTAATCAAGTAAAATTCACTGGCCAGGATGCAAAACAAAGCAACAAAGCCAGCCTGAGGTGGATTTACAAAACCTTTTTGGTTCCTGCCATGCATTGCAAACACCCAGGCAACCTTCAGCCCAGTGAAGGACCCCGGGGAGGGGCAGCTCAGCTGCAGTGATCTGATCCCAGTGGCCTTCCTGTTCCCAGCTTAGCTAACTTTGCTGCGAGCCAAGCTGAGGAGCTAAGACATGCCAGACTTCACTGAAAAGAAGCTGACCAATAAGATCACGACTCAGGCTGAGCAATCGTGGGCCAAGTCCTTGCAATTTGTCCTCAACATCCTTGGTTGTCACCAGGAGATGCTGCCTTCAGGTTCCTTAGGAAAGAAAACGGAAAAGTCGACACAGGGAGAACACAGTGCCTGGCGCACAGTAGGCCCTCATGTAGCCAGTCAGTCAGAGATCTTACCAACACTAACTCCGATTTGTCTTCAGGGTCTCCCCTATACCTGTGTTCCCCTCAGTTCCCTTCCCATGGCCCTACTGAAGCAGTCTGAAGACATTTCCAGGCTGTTGATGTGGAGACGCTGAGAGTGGGAAACCACGGCCAGAATGGGAAGAAGATGTACGTCTGTTGTTTCTTTTTTAATTAGATTTTTATTTATTTTTATTACCTTAAAAATTATTTATGTATATATATGACCAAACGCCCAGTGTGTGCAGGCAGCTAAGCTCCCCGAGAACTAGAGTTACTGGGGGCTATGAACCCCAATATGTGTGCTGGGGACTGAACTCTAGTGCTCTGCAAAAGGGGGATAAACTCTTAACAGCCGGGCCATCTCGCCAGCCTAATTTCTGTCTTCTCACACTAAGCCTGCTGTGACACTGTTAATATCCTCTAAGAAACCAGAACTCACGGGCACCTCCCCCATGCAGGCAGTCTGTGGCACTGCACTGAAAGACTAATGTGGCCCAAGACATGACTGTCAGCAGGGCGTGGTGTACACGCTTTTACATCCTGCACTCGGGAGGCAGGAGACTGAGGCAGGTGGATCTCTGCTCTGCCACCAGCCTCGTCTACAAAGTAAGTTCCAGGACAGCCACGGCTACACAAAGAAACCCTGTTTCAAAAATCAAAAAGTATTAATGTAGACTCTGCAATCTTCTTAATTTTCTGAGAATCAGTTTTTATCTTGACTCATGCTCTAGTACCTCTCTACCGCGCTTGTTTGGAGAAATGACTTAGTATTTTATGTTTCCGATCAAGTGAGCCCATGCCAGTCTGCAGGCCACTGTTCCTAATGACAGAAATGCAAAGCTTACGGAAGCTTTGCTTGTTTGAAGTACGGGGTCTGCAGCCCATGCTGTGTACAAAAGCACACTGAACTTCTCTGATCCTCCTGCCTGCACCCGGTGCCAGGATTATAGCATCTACTATGCCCAGCGTGTGGGCACTGGGATTAGACCCACGGCTTTCGGCATGCTGAGGCAAGCTCCCTGCCACCTTACACTCGAGCCGTTTGTCATATGAAACCTCGAGTGTTTTCTTCTGTTGATCTCTACCTTACATTTGGAATCTCCCACTGAACCAGGATCCACCTGTCTTCACTTCCTGACCCTTTGACCTGTGCCGCTCCGCTCCCACACCCCTACCCCTATCCCACCCCATACTGGGGTTACAGAGGCACACCACCACGCCTGAGTGCTTAGTCCTCTTTTGTGCAAAAAACACTTTACTCATTGAGCCATTCATTTCCTTAGCCCCCTTCCTTCCTGTGCCTTCTGAAAGCTGACATGTGTTTAACCAAGAGTTCAGTGGTACAACACAGCTGAAAACAAACCAACCAGTTATGAGCTTTGAACAGGATCCAGTGAGAATGTGTGTGTGGGTGCGTGTGTACACACACACACACACACACCACCTATGTGCATACACATTGATCCAGTAAGCACAGACACACACACACTATCTATGTGTCTACACACACAAGCACAGTAGGATCCAGTCAGAATGCACGCACACACACACACACACACACACACACACACACACACGTCTATGGCACACAAATAAAAGCTGCCATTATTGATTCATTATTGAGTCCTTCCACGTCACTCTACGGTGACAGTACTCAGGCCTGGGTGAGGCCGACAGCAGGCGCTGACACTGGCACCCAGAAGCTCAGACCAGGCCGTTTCCAGTTCCACTATCCTTTGTCCAGTGTTTTAGAAATATCACTTCCCAGTATCATTCTTGGATACCCACAAGTCCACAAGGCTGACCCCATCACCACAGAAAGTCTGGAGCACACACAGTAATAAAAGTAAAAGAGGCCTTTTCAAAGGAACTGGCAACTGCCCGTGACTCACCTCTGCACACACCGGGTGGATACCAATGGTGCTGTCCAGCTGCTGCTTGGTCAGCCCACACTTGAGCGCAGCCGCAAAGCCCTGTGTCACCTCTCCAGCATTTGGACCCAGTACATGGAAGCCCACGACACGTTCCTAAGATGCAAAACAGAGGGATCTGGGTAAGCTGGTCTCTCCCGTCTCTCCCCACAGCCCCGGTACTTCCATATCCTGTTCTAGAAGCCTCTGATAGAAATGGCTGCCTTGAGCTATTACAGCCCCACTGTGTGCTGCGGAGGTGATGACAGGAGACATGAGAACATCTAGCCGGGGGAGAACACACAAACTTGAGGAAAAGTGCGGTGCCTGCAGCTCCTTAGCCACATGGCAATTCCAGACAGGTTCTCTCCAAGCCTGACCGTTTTCTGTGGTGACTGAAGCTTCAGGGAGGTCACTCAGCTTTCAAAATCATTTAGTTGACATTCTGGGCACAGGTACTGTCCAGACCCTTCCACAAAAGGGAAATGCCCGGGAAGTGAAATACCTGAGCGGGAATTATTGGTTGTGGGGAAAATCTAAATCCCAAGCCCAGAGCACCTCTGCCAAGAAGAAAAGGGTTGTGCACACATGTCACCATTTCACGGTTCAGTGGGTGTATTTTCAGAGCTGACAGACTAGACCAGTCACTCTGCTTGGAACCAATGAGCAACACAGGTCATGGGCTGCAAGCCAACGTGCAGAGCCTTCATTAGAAACAGTCAAAGGATAAATTAAAAAAAAAAAGTTGAGTGAAACTGGAACTTCTGGGGCTGGAGAGATGGCTCAGTGGTTAAAAAAGCTCTCCCTGGTTGCTTTTTCAGAGGTCCTGAGTTCAATTCCCAGCAGCCACTTGGCAGCTCACAACTTCCTGTAGCTTAGCCTCAGTGCCAGAGAATCTGACACCCTCGCACAGGTCCTCGCACAGGTCCTCACACAGGCATAAATGCAGGCAAAACATCAGTGCACATGAAATAAAAATAAGTAAGAAACTATAAAAATATGTGTAAACAGAAACAGGCGAAGTGGCCTTTGCTCAGTCTTGTTACACAACCTGCATCAGACAACTGGGGCTGGGGTGTGAATAAGGTGCACCCATGTGCCACACACCTAAAAACACTGAGAACCTACTAGCTTTGCACATCATAATGTAGGAGAACACAGACATAATCAAGGTCTTATTTGTGCAACCCCAGGGGTTGGAGCCAGGGCTGTGAGTGTACTAAACAACCCCTCTACCAGTGAGCTACATCCAATCCTCTGAAAAATGACATTACAGGTAAAAGGTGCCAGGCTCCATTTACTGAGGACTCCTTTAATGAAGTCCCAAAGCTCTGTGTGACGTTCGTCTATAGTAGACACACAGGAGCAGGGTGTGACGGTCACTGGCATGGCTGCAACACAGGCGGAACCTAACGGCTCTGCTGGGTAAATGGCTGCACTCTATCAGTCTCCTCAGCACATTAACGGAGATCCTCAACGGTGCAGGAGCACGGGCTCAGGGGACAGAGCCGCTGAGAACTATCTGCACGGTTGATCTCTTACACAGGAAAGACTGGAAAAGTGAGCAGTAAGCACTTCCGTGTGTGTGTGTGTGTGTGTGTGTGTGTGTGTGTGTGTGTGTGTGTGTATTTACATGTCTCACATGTAGAGCACTGAGCTCTGTTTCAAACCAAGGACACTCAGTCTCCGTGAGGTCAGATGACACTCGGATACATCACATTCTAACAAAACCATGTCTAAAGAAGGAAAGTGACACATAACTAATTGGTCCTTATGTCAGTACGGTTCATTGGGGCTAACCTAGTCTAGGGCTAACCTAGTCTATCTATTTATTAAACGTCTGCCCCAGTGAAGGCCAAGTGCTGAATATGTGGAAAAGATTCAGTTTCTGGTGCAATACCGAAAGAGAGCACGTATGTGCATACATGTGCTCTGGGATATAGTATAAAATGCATTTCTTACTGTGTGGTAACAGCCAAAAAGTTTGAAAACTACTAAGGTAATCATTGTCTCTCATTATGGGTCTGGAATGGGTCGGGAGGCGGAGGAGTCTGCCCTCAGGCTGGGTCACTAGTACAGCAGTGGGTATGTCTCGGACTAGAGCCCAGCCAAGGCCGAGCTCTTCCCGCCAGTTTTCCTCCAGGCCAGGTGCAAAGGATCAGGGATTTGGTGTGTTCGTGGTTCGTTTTTTTTTTTAGGTAGCTGAAGACTTCAAGGGTCTTCACCCCATCAACACAAAGAAGCTCCAAGTGTCCGACTCCCTTCACTCAAGTGTACTGACTGCCTGCTGCGGGGCCCTGGACCAGGAAAGATGAATGGGCAGCAGGCAGGAGAGCCAAGACCCTTGCTTCCCATGCTGCCCCTGGGGTTGCAGACACCAACGGGCAGAATCCTAACCTGTCTCTCAGTCAAACTTAAGCTGTCTCAAAAGCTACTCATCTTCCCAAAGACCACCAGTGCACTTACGTCGTCTTTAAGGTTACAGATTACTTTTGCATAACATTTGTTGTTATCCCGGGATGGAACCGTCCATTCCAATGGCCAAAAGAAACTGTGGTAAACCTGGAAGACACAAGCACAGTTCAGACTCATTTCCGTAAGTGGGATGCTGTCGAGAAGTAGGCATAGAGGTACTTGAATAATCAGCACTCTGTTAATAAAGTTCACAAGAATAAGCTGACTTGGTCAAAAGGCAAGTAAGTTGGAATGTTGTTGTCAAAACCCCTTTGACTAATCTTGCTTATTTCAACATGATTAGTAAACTTATCAACACGATAAATAATATAGCAAAAAAAAAAAAGAAAAGAAAAGAAAAAAGAAAAAGAAAATCAAGAAAGAAGGCAGGAGATTAATGTCTTACATAAGAATACAAGACAGGTACCACGGTGCACGCCTTTAATCCTAGCAGTTGGGAAGCAGAGGCATGCGGATCCGATTTGAGGCTATGTCTACATAGGGAGTTCTAAGATAGCCTGAGCGACATAATAGACATATCAACGTTTCAGGAAAAGAAAGAAAAAATACAGAGTGACCACCTGGTTAATGTATATCGGTGGGTCTCAACCCCTTGGGGGTCACATATCAGATATCCAGTATATTAGACATTTACATTACAATTCCTAACAGCAGCAAAAGTACAGTTCTGAAGCAACTCTGAAATGATTTTGGGGGGCTCTAAAAAGATTTTGGGGGGTCACCACACATGAGGATCTGTACTAAAGGGTCACAGCTTCAGAAGGCCAGTGTCACTGGCTCAGAGGAATGGCAGCTGTTGGGGAAACAGCAGGGATAGCTCCTGCACCACTTAGCTGATGCTTCTTCCCGCTCCCAGAAATCTCCTCCAGGGACATGGCTGGGCAGAAGGAGGGCGGCGTAGGGAGCCAGAGACGGGCTCTTTTTCATGTGTCTTGGGCATGACAAACGAGGCTGTTTCCTCCTCTAACCACTAGCCTGTGTAAGATGGGGAACCAGAGCCGTGATCTGACAGTGCAACACATGGTAAAAATCACACAGGGATGACAGAGGAACCCTCCGAGTGGCTACATTACAGACAGCATCTGAGTGTCTGATTCCTGTTTCCTGAGTTGGGTTGTTCAAAACTTCTCCAGTGCAAACACATCACTTTTGTAAGGAAAGTAGCAAAGAAAGAAAGTTTAGTCTTTTTGTGTGAACATGACTTGCTTTCTAATAACCTTAAGATAAAAATACTTACCCAAAAAAACCCAAAAAACTCGGAGAGGTAACATCTGTGCAGGTCGCTGTGTCCCATGAGGATATCAAAGACTACTATTATACATACAGTATAACATATACTACTATATAGGGCACTACTGGACTAGTATTATATGTATAGTATGATATATGTTACTATATAGGGCACTACTGGACTAGTATTATATGTACAGTATGATATATATTACTATATAGGGCACTACTGGACTAGTATTATGTGTATAGTATGATATATGTTACTATATAGGACACTACTGGACTACTATTATATGTACACTATAATATACATTACTATATAGGGCACTACTGGACTAGTATTACATGTATAGTATGATATATATTACTATATAGGGCACTACTGGACTACTATTATATGTACACTATAATATACGTTACTATATAGGGCACTACTGGACTAGTATTATATGTACAGTATGATATATATTACTACATAGGGCACTACTCGACTACTATTATATGTACACTATAATATACGTTACTATATAGGGCACTATTATCACTCTCTGCCTTAGTCCCCTGAACCTGCTGAGGCTCTCAGGCAAAGGCCCAGCCTGCATCCTGTCCATACTGCCTGCCCCGCCCACTGATGCAGCCAGACCCACCCTTCTATGTGAGAGCTGCGGGTCTGAACTCAGGTCCTTCAGCTGGCGCTCTCTCACATCATCTGGCTGCTAAGTGCTTTTGATGGACAATCCGGCCTCACATAGGAATTGTAAGTGGACAATGGACTATAACATGGCCACAGACCAGAGACAATGCTCGACAGTTTAAAAACGCCTGGGCTCCATTCCCAGCTTCCTTTAGCTCGTTAGCAACGTCTGCTCATTGGTGGCTACTTGACACACACTGCACTGCTACAGAGAAGATGGAAGCCATCTTTGTGAGCACTGGGTAGCTCACAACCATCTGTGGTTCTTGTCTCAAGAGATATCTATCTGATGCCTTCTGGCCTTCAAGGCACCTCCAGGTCTTCATGCGGTAGAGATACAAGCAGGCAAAACACCCATATATATAAAATAAAACAAATTCAAAAAACAATAAGCATGCTCAGTAATCTGCTCACAACTGCACTTTTCTGCACATTTGAAGCCACCTTGACTCTGAAGGAAGCAATGTGAAAAGGAGGAAAAGAACTTACTTCAATATTTTCTTCCCCAAATTTTTCCACAGCTTTTTCTTCAGAGAGGCCACAACAGCCGTACTCCAAAGGAGTAAATACAGTCGTTGGGACATTGTCATAGTCACACTGTGTCAAACGGAGAAAAAAATAATTAAGAGATGCAAAATGACGATAGGAACCATTGTCTCAGCGGGTGACAAGGCAAAACTCACTTTGACAGTGGAGCCCCCGTACAGCCTCTGAGCCAGCAATCTCCCCGCCTGGATAGCCACGGGGGTCAGCTCCAGCTTTCCCTCCAGAATGTCACCAATGGCGTAGATGTAAGGCACATTGGTCTGTTCTTCATCCGTGACAGGTATCTTTCCCGTCCTGCAACCAACAGTTGCTATTATTATTAGTGAAGTAAAAGCACATCCCCGCCTCCCCGCCACCCCGAAGAACGATGGATGCTCCAGTTACTAGCAAAACCAAACAGTGCACAGGAATCAAAATGCTTAGCAAAAATCCTGGCCACTGCTTTTAAAAAATCAACTATGAAAAATATTTGGAAACAAAAGGAAAACTCCTTTCACCTAGTGGTTAAGAGTGCTGTCAGTCCTAAGTAAGAACCCCACGTGCACACACACACCCCACCAGCCCCCCACCCCCGCCATTTGGTTAAGAGGTCATGCCCAGCCTGGGGAGACTTTTCAAACAAAGGCGGAGAGAGGCGGTGAGGAACCACACCCTGCGGTCTCCTTACTTTTCATTTATCTTCACGCCTACAGTCTCTAAGCCAATGGTTCTCGTACAGGAATCTCTTCCCACTGCGAGCAACACCTGAAAAAATAATCAAGTATTAACAAAACCACTGCATAAACTACCTAACCACAGACCTAGGAAACACCTTTCATTAATAAAAGTCAAGAGTGTAAGCAAACGAAAACCTTTTATATTTTTAAGTCTTTTGAACAGACAAAGCAAACATCTCTTGGCATTTCTTACAAGAAAGGGAGTTAGTTGCTGCCCTAATTAAGTTAGGCAGACCTAAAAACGAAGTGCATGGCCTATGGCTGTATTTCTCCTAAGCAACAGACTGCCTGGGAAGACAAAAAGGAACCACATAGGCAGAGCCTAGCTCAGTAGCAACTTCTGCCTATTTGTGAAACTTGGCATACAGGATATTAAGTTCCCGAAAGGAGGGTCGAAGCCATCCCTGTGATAAAATAAATTCTAATATTAGAGCCACTGAGATGTCTTAGAATGTGCAAAGAACAGGAGCATTTCTGAGAGCGAAGTCACCTGAAGTACGTAACTGATGCCCAGCCTGACCTGAGCCCACTCCTTACTGTGTTAAATTCGCCTTCCATGGTCTCCTCGCCGTTTGTGGACTGAGCGGTCACCCTGAGTCGGCCTGGTGTCCCTGCTTCAATCTGTTCAATCTACAAAAGGAAATGAAGACGCAGACAAGGAGGGTCAGCTGTTTCTTCTACTTCCATCTGCTTGGTCCTCGGAGACAGAACTTGGCCCTGAAGGGCATTTGCATCCTCTCCCCACAAACCAACACTGGGACAAGCAACATGCACTGGCCTCACTGACACTGCGTGCCTAAGAGGCTTTCCTCAAATAACTCTTGAGCAGAGAAGAGTGGGAAAGAACGTGGAGAAGACCCAGCACGCTCCCTAAGAGGGACCAGACCCAGCACCCACGGCTGTCTCCGGGTATACCAGAGAGCCACAGCTACTCAACTTCAGAGCATCCTTTGTGATTACAAAGTTCACTTTCACTGACAAAACAGTGAAGTATGTGAACAAGGACTTATTAGAAAGCCATAAAAGCCACAGTGGGAAAGATGGGTTTAAGTACAAGTTCAACAGTTGCTGTGGATACAGTGAATAGCCCCCTGAATTAGCAGGAAAAAGAACATTCCGTCCTACAGCACACAGATGTCTACTGCACACACATTTGTGACAGCCTAATGACAGGCTAAAAGCATCAGCCATAATAGTCCAAAACGCCAAGCTGCTATCAGCTACAAAAAGAAACTGCGGGTCTGAGATGCTAAGAGATGGGCTTGACCTGGTGGCGTGCGTGTGTGCACCAGTGTAGCCAGAACCCAGAGCCTTCTGCTTGTTGGGCATGCCCTCGCCCACTCAGCTATGTCCCCAGCCCAGGGTCACCACTATTTAAGGTAATGATAACAAAGTCACAGGCGTAACGTGGTGTTTTTTTTATATTTTAGATCCTTTATGGCAAAGATGAATGGGAGTAGGGAAGTCAGCCCAAGAGCAATTACTTCCGAGTAAACAGGATTATACTGTGGCTATGATGGCCATGTGTCCAAGGAAAATGTTTTCCTGCAGAAGGCAGAGCGGGGACAAGGGAAGAGTCTAGTGTGCATGTGGAGGTCTGGTGATCTAAACAGTCCCAAGTGCAGCAGACCAGGGCCACTGCCACGGAAGGACACAGTACATGTAACCAAGGAAGGGGTTGCCAGCGTGGAAACAGCAATGACACAGAGGCAGCAGTGACACACACTCACGCATCAACGCAGCACTCCTGATGGCCTCTAATGCTCAGAGGTCTGTCTGCTTCTACCCCCATCTTGTCCTTTTGTCTTTCACCATGAACATAAAACCAACCACCGCACAGAAAAAACGACTTACTTTCGTTGGGACAAACTGCCTTACAAACTTGATGCCATGCTCCTCCATGTGTTCACCAATTTTGTTGGCCATGTCTTGGTCAAATCCTCTAAGGAGAATGGACCGCACCATTACAGTGACGTCTAGGCCAATACCAGCCAGAAATCCGGCACATTCCAAAGCGACATAGGACGCGCCAACCACTAGGGTCTTCCCCGGGCAGTAAGGCAAGGAGAAAAGATCGTCACTGGAAGGTTGAGGGGGAAGAAAAAATAGAGAAATGTTCGCGTATGAATAAAGATACAAATCTCCCGATGTCCTAAGAATGACAACTTTTCATATTATAGACATTTGGTAGGACTATACATGTGACAAAATTCTAAAAGGTCGTAGGTACTAGTCTTTGTTGACAATAGCAAACTGGTCTTCAAATATGCTAGTGGCTAAATACAGCCGACAGCGGAACTTCTGGCACCAATCAGAGCCCACGGTCACTTGGCACTGTGGAAACATGGCCCACTTGCAAACCCGAAGCTCACTGATCTACACTCAGTTACCTTCCTGGGTGGAAAATGTCTTCCTTCTTACCTGAACATCCAGTAGCAAGAGTAGGGTAGAGAGGCTAACCCTTGTAATTATAAAAGTTTAAGGCAACAAAAATTTTGTGGTTGAGTTTAGAAGAGACAGCGGCGAGAGCCTTGGATCCCTGCCCTCAGAGAAAGAGGCACGAGGGTCTTAGTTTGATGCCAGCCTGGTCTACAGAGAAAAATCCTGTCTCAAAACTCCAAAGAAAACAAAGAAAACAAATTAAAAAATCTTAAAAATGTATGTCAGGACAGCTGGATAAGGGGTTGATCATCACAGACGCAGCACTTGGGAGGGACAAGCAGAGGATCGTGGGCTCAGGCTGTCCTCAGCTATGCACTGAGTTTGAGGCTTGCCTGGGCTCTGCCTATCACCACTAAAGTAAGATGCTGGGCATAGCGGCAGATGCCTGTGGACTCAGCTTCTCAGGTTGCTGAGGCAGGAAGAGCACTTGAGCCCAGGGATTTAAATTCATCTAGGCAACATACGGAAAGCCTATTTCTAAGAGAATAAAAAATAGGAAGGGACCTTGGTAGGGTCTGAATGTCTGTGTGCCCAAATATTAAAATTCCCCATAGTGCTCTACCACAAGCATAATGGTGTGTTAATAGGTTTTTAGTAGATGATTAGGGCATAAAAAAATCTGGCTCTCAGGAATGGCACCAGAGTCTGTACAAGAACCCCACAGATGTCCCCATCCTTCCCAGTACAGGAAGCAGCCACCTATGAACTGGGGATGCAGTCATGGCCAGTGTCTCAAGCTCATGACACTCTGAACCTCCGGAAACGTGGCAGTTTGTTACAGGTAAACTCCCAGTTAATCACTGTTGTTACAGCAGCCCAAACACACTAAGCAAGACCACACATGCCAGGGAGTAGGGACAGAAGCAGAGTCATACTTCATGAAGAAATCCAGAAATTCCCAGGCATCCAAAATAGCAGAGACTGTTTCTTAATGACTTTGTCATTTAAAACTCCTCAAAAACAGTGTTGTTGGATTCTCCCTTGATGAGAAAAGTATTTTTTCTTGACATGTTATAGAAGGCTTTTCTACAGGGTACTGTCGTGCAGTGGGGCCAAGGCCTCGGAAGTCTCAATGTGTAGCCACTCGAGTTAACCCTTTGTTTCCATTCCCCTAGTGAGAAGGAACTTGGTCCTTGCTCTGCACAAAATAAACTCCTGTACAGGAGACCACATATATCTTACAAAATATCCACCTGGTTTACACACACACATAAATTAACTTCAAGTGCAAGGAGAATTTAAATGTAACTCGAACTACATTATGTTGCCAGGGTAACGTGCTCACTCTGCGTGGCAGCCTGACCAACACTTGTAGCTTGTAACCTTTGAAATGTCGTCAGTCTCTGATTCTCTTTTATTCAATCCCCAAGGACAATCGTGGCAAAGAATTCTTTCCTAAGTCCAGGCAGCGAACCAGGTGGGTTTAGAGACCCGAGTAGAAGGCCAGCCAGGCGGCCTGCTCCTCCCACCTGCTGATGCAGTACTCCTTGTCTCCAGGGATGCCCAGGTAGCGTGGCCTCTCACCAGTGGCAATGAGGAACCGCTCTGCTGAATAGATTTTTTCTTTACCTTTGTTGTTCGTTGCCTGCAAAGGAAATGGTGTCAAGCCCAGTGCAGGACTATTCCTGAGAACTCAGGTGAATAGACTACACTTACACAATGCCTCCCTCAGTCCTCACAACAGTAAGAGAAACTGAAGGACTGCCCTAAGCAATAACGCTACCCGGTGACAGAACAAGCCTCACATCCACGGAATCTGGCCCAGGACAGTGACACACTCCAGCCCCACAGAAGGCTCTACAAAGCATGGTAGCAAAGTGACCAAACTGGACACTGCACAGCACAGTGGCCTTCATTTTTATGCCATACTTAGTTTCTTAAAACACATTTGAAATGATTTTTCTCTGCTAACACCAATGAATGAGGCTTTACAATTACCATAATCCTGTGAGGACCGATGAATTTCCCGTAAGCGTTCTCATAGACGACCTTTTTCTCCCGGAGAGCTACTCGATAGCCCCAGTTCAGCGAGCCGATGTGATTCTGCACAGATTCCGTCATTTTCTCCCAGTCATGCTTAACTGCAGGAGAGGAGACATTTAGTCCTTCCAACTGCCCGACGGGTTCTTCAGTAACTCACCTGGAGCTAGGCAGTTTCAACCCAGGAAAACAAGTTCTCTTGGAGCACAAAAGCCACTTTCTCATGTTCAGGGTACAAAGCCTCAACACAAATTCTTTCCTCTTTTATAAAGAAGTGAACCAGTAGTTTACTTTGGATTATAAACACTCATCTGTAGGGCACAGGGTACCATTAAGGCTTAGGACTGCATCTGCTCTAGGCAGGTGTGGGTTACTACACTGTAGCGGGGCATGCTCAGTGGGGCAGACTGTGGCACCAGGGACCTGTCACTTTAGGGGCTGTGGAGCCAAGATGCCCAGGGGACGAGCTCTGTGGGGAGCCCGGAAAAGCCTGCCCCGCGGCCCCTGTTCAGGAGCACTGTCCACCAGAAATGCACAGGCCAATCATCTATAATAATTACCAATATTTTACCTGGTATCGATTTCTTTATTTTACATGAAAGTACTGCACTTTAAGCAAATCAGTGCATAGTGGGCTTGTCACAATGCTAGCAAGTGTCAAGAGGCAAGCCTGAAATCCAGGTAAGTCACTTTAGTCTTACTGCCCCAAAGCCAACGGTCTGAACTCGTGTGCAATGCACTTACTATACTCAGTATCGCCCACAGCCCAGAGTGCCAGTCACAACACCCCATGAACTCAGAGGGCTCAAGCCGTGTTTCTCAAACCTGACAATTTATAGCCCTACCTGACAATGTATAGCCCTGTGGCTAACCTGGGCTAACATGGGACAGGCAGACCTCACCTAGGTCCAGGTATCTACATGGCACAGTGCCAAGACCACAGCCTTTGAGCCCCTCCTTTTCCCCCACACCTGTGTCCTCGAGTTTCCAGCCATAGTTTCGAGAGTCTTTCAGAGCTTGTCCTAACAACGCTGCCTGGTGCATCAGTTTCTTAGGTATGCAACCGACGTTCACACATGTTCCTCCGAGACCTGCAAAACAGAGAAGTCAGTGGCCCTGCATAATACAGTTAAAGTTTGTTCCCAAGCCTCAGAGCATTTCTAAGGTCATGGAGCCTAGCGTAGAGCAGTCATTCTGAAACAGACAGGCTGCTGCCATTTCTATCACCTCCACATTCAAAATGGTCAGTAGTGATGCAAAAATTGAAATCTCACTATCTGCATAACCCTTTACCTCCTGCTGAATCTATCCAGAGAAATGATGAAGAGGCTGCCATACTAGGCACTGCTAGATGCAAGTCTAAAAATATGGATAAAATCTGATGTTTATGTTGAGTTTGGGGGAAGCAGCGTACAGTTTTCCCTGATTCTCCAAAGAGCTCCTATGTTAAAACCCCTCTCTCCCAAATAGTGGGACCCCTGCTTTCTATCAGAACAAAACTCAGGCAGGGAGGGGAGGTAGCTCTGGAGTTCACAGTTCAAGACATGGCCTCTGAGAATACCAGTGTCACCATGCAGTCCGAACTCTACAGGTCAGGGACGGAGTCCAGCACCAGGAACAGAGAGTGACACTTTGTCACTTGCAGACAAGTTAATAGACCTCGCTGCCGTCTTATCTGGCTGAACTGCCAACGCCCAACAGCAAAAGCTCTTTATAAAACTTCCCGTGCCTCAAACATCTCACCGACCCTCATTATCTGCCTTCATTGGTCCAAAGTCCTCAGGGTGGGCTGTAAAGTACCGTACAGTTTGACCTGCCTTTCTTTCCACTTTCACCTGTCACACCCTGGCTTGATGACTCAGCTCTACCCACAGAGGACTCTTAGCCTCAGGGCCTGTGAACCTGCTCTGTGAGAACACTGGCAAATGCTGCCTACAGTTCTGCTTCAGCTTTTAGCGCGTCTGCCTCATTTTCTCCTGCACTGCTTCTAGTGGGCATCTCTCCAGAAACCCTGCCTCACAACTCGCAGAGCTTGGTACTACTCACGGCCAAGAGTCAAGTTCTTTTGTTTCCCACCGAAGTGTAAGTTCCTGTCTCAAGGAACTGCAGGGACAAAGGTGGAGAAGAGCCGGAGAAAAAGGGGGGTCCAGTGACAGGCCCATATTGTCATCCAGCTCAAGGGGAGGCCCCAAGGCCTGGTATGCTCACAAAAAAGGACCTATCATGGCTGCCTTCTGAAAGACCTAACAAGCAGCTGAAAGAGTCAGATGCAGGTATTTACACCCAACCAATGCGCAGAAGCTGCTGACCCTGTGGTTGAATTATTGTGCAGTCTCAGTTAACCTGGACCCCTGAGATCTCTCAGACACTGGATCACCAACCAGGCAGCGCACACCAGCTGACACACATACAGCAGAGGACTACGGGTCTGGGTTCAGTCAGAGAAGATGCACCTAACCCTCAAGAGACTGGAGGCCCCAGAGAGGGGAGCCTGGGGGTAGGTAAGGAATGTGGAACAGTCAGAGGAAGGGAAATAAAATCTCCAGTGTAAGAAAAAGATTAAGTAAAATGTTTTTATAAAGTGTAAATTCCACAGGGGCAGGAATTCCTTCCACACAGTCATTGCTACAGCCCCATGTTCCTGGTTCACAAGTCATTGGTACATATTCATGGAATCAATAGGCAACATGCAATTCAGCAAGACTCGGATGGCTACTGCTGTCTTACTTAAGGATATGAAAGCAGGAGAATGCTTAGAAAGCTTCTCTCCTGGGTTACAGATTATGGGAAGGTTGACCTTTAAGCCTGAACCTAAATCTGCAGCACTGACTGAATCCCTTCAACTCTGTTCCTGTGGGAGAGCTGGGCTTCATCTTTTTTTAAATCTTTGATATTTTTTTTTTTAAGTTGGCTTTTAGGAATCCTTAGCGCCACTGCTAGGGGAAGCCACGGCTGCAGGATCTCAGAAACTCACCCCATCTAGTTCCAAGAGGAGTTGGCGTGACAAAATCCAAGACCAGCACCTTCTTGTCAAATTTGGCTGCCTCCTGGGAAACACAATTTTCAGATGAGTCAACAGTAGAGTAGAAGTGAGGGCTAGCACCCACGCTGTGTTTACACACTGTATCACAGATGGAAATCTGGAACCTAACACACTCTATTGACGAGTTCAGCTCTAGGACAAAAGCTAAGCCACCAACAGCTTCAAAGATCACCCAGATTACAGCTACAAAACTGTCACCAACAGCTGGCCGCCTGGCTGACTCCTGCATGATTCTCCTCAAACATCAACAGACACGATGCAGGTCTGAAAAAACGTTGTTTTCTATTTCCAAGCAGGTGGTAATAAACACCTGGTAAGGCCATCTGACTGACAGCCCTAGGAGCCTTCTCACCCTGTACCTTGGGAGGTGACATCTTCTGATGTAAACTTCTGAGTTTGCCTAGTTATCTAAGTCAGAGTACGAGAGGTGGTTTGCTTTCTTTTTCTGAAATTGTCCTTCTTGTAGAGAGTGTTTCTTTCTCACAGAGGAAGCGTGGTATACTGGCCACTGGACCTGCAAAGGTTCATTAATTCCAGAGCAAGGACAGAGGGTGTGTCCTTCAAGCATGCTACTGTGACAGTATGGCCACATGCTACTGCGGGGTCAACTGGGAGGCTTCATGAGTCTACCTTTACTGGGTGATGTAGGCCGCACCTCAGGGGAGCGTACTGGGAAGGCAAGCTCGCCTGAGGGCCCTTTACACAGGGGAAGGGTGTTGACAGCCAGAAGCCTCACTCCTAAATGACTTTCCATATTGGTAGATTCTCTTCCCAGTCAGGCCCAGGACTGACTGGTCATTCTCAGAATCACAACATACACTGGAGGCAAATCAGTTTTAATCAAGTTTAAGAAATCTAAATGTTCATTGGAGAATATCAATGAAGTAGGGGGTAAAAAAATCAAACGTTAGCTTTTAAAAAAAAAATGTATGTAACTTCTAAGCACTTCCAAACACCTCTGCTATACTTAAAACTAACAAAACATGACCAAACAATCATACAACCTTAAAATGAAACAAAGTATGCCCTAAATCACTGGGCTCTGAACTTTTACATGAAGAGGAAGCAGTTCAGTCTGAAAGTGACTTACAAAGTTTGTATGTCCCGCCAAAGATAACAGAAAAACACACATGCCTGGATGGACAAATCCAGAGAATGCAGAGAGCAGCCAGGGGAGGGAGCACTGCACCCTAACCCCCATCAGCAGGAGCACTGCACCCTAACCCCCGTCAGCAGGAGCACTGCACCCTAACCCCCGTCAGCAGGAGCACTGCACCCTAACCCCCATCAGCAGGAGCACTGCACCCTAACCCCCGTCAGCAGGAGTACTGCACCCTAACCCCCGTCAGCAGGAGCACTGCACCCTAACCCCCGTCAGCAGGAGCACTGCACCCTAACCCCCGTCAGCAGATGCTACAGATGGTCTTGCCTTAGCAGCTGCCAGTCCTCCCGAGCCTCCTCCGATGATGATCAGGTCGAAGTCATAGGACTCAGGGGAATCTTTAGAGCCATTCATTGTTGGCGGCTTCTGAAGTTGCTCTTTTTTGTTTGGCTGCAGGAAAACAACATAGATGAGAAGAATTCAACTGAAAAGCAGCAATGCCCAAAAAGCTTTGGCAAATCCTTCTTTAAAGAAAATCAAAGGCCATTTTCATAGGGGAATGTGCACTCTCACCGCAGCTATGCATAGAAACATCCAGACGGATGCTTCCTGAAGGGAGACCAAGCTTCTTCGTATCTAGGGCATTGCCAAAGCTGCAGCCCACCCAGGGCCCTTTCCCAGCCCTGCCCTACTCTCTAGTGTTAGCACACTCTACAGACAGCCCATCCGAACCGACTTACAGCTAAACTAAGTTTGATAACACTCTCAGAATTTAGTACTTAACAGGCATATTAATTATACATAATGGTTTTCACTGTGATATTTTCATACTGACCACCTAGGGGTTTTTTCTGTTCTTACCTGATTTTTTTTTTAATCTATCTGTCTGTCTGTGGGGGAGGGCACCTGCCACAGCATGGTTGTACAAGTCAGAGGAAATTTTTGGAGTCAGTTTATCATCTTGGTAACAGGCACCTTTGTCTGCTGAGCCATCTCGCCAGTAACCCCAACCCTCCAAAATTTTTAAACTAGGTTTCAAGTCAGGTTTCCCTCACTTTAGGGAAAATAAAACAGAAACACAAAACTGCTGCTGAAACCCTCGACCCTACAACATGAGGCTATGAGCTCTAACTGTCAGCGCGGTTTTAATAGTGTCAGCAATACAACTTAGCAATCACCTTTACCTTCTTGTCAAAGACAATCAGTGGGCTAAGGTCATAAGCTAAGAGAGTCTGGTCAAGACACACAATAATGTTCAGACAGCAATTACAGTTGGCCAAGTATTTAAGACTTTATTACACTGTGTAGTTGAAAAAAAAAAAATCTAAAAATCGCAGAAAAATCACCAACCAGTGATCTACATGTAAACTTCAAAGTCTATGTCTCTAGACGGTACTTTATAAGTTGGGGGTTTTTGTTTTATAGATTCTATTTCATGTATGTTGAGTACACTGTCGCTGCCTTCCGACGCACCAGAAAAGGGCATCAGATCCCATTACATATGGTTGTGAGCCACCATGTGGTTGCTGGGAATTGAACTCAGGACCTCTGGAAGGGCAGCCAGTGAGTGCTCTTAACCTCTGAGCCATCTCTCTAGCCTGGCAGGGTGTGGGGGTGGGGGTTCAAGACAGGGTCTTACTATACAGCTCTGCCTGTCCTGGAACCTAGTATGTAGACCTGTCTCTGCCTCCCAAGTGCAGGAGCAAAAGGTGTGCAGCACCAGGCCCTGCTTCAAACCCATGCGTGTATTCAGCCACCTGGCCCTTGCAAGACATTTTAAATAGGCAGGAGACGGGGGATTCTAGTCAGCTCATTGCTTCACCCTGTAGTCTTAAGTTCTGCTTAGTTTTTGTTTCTGTATTTATATGTATAGGACTTTAAAGACAGGTATTAAGAAAAAAAATGTTTTAAAAACCCCTTTCATTCTAGTGTATACTAGTGTATATGGGTTTACACATAGCAAGTTATATTCTACATTGGGTTGGACCATGTTTTAGCAATACACTCATTATTACCTTATAACAAAGCCCTGGCCAATGAGGGTAATGACAGAAAAGCCAGCAAGTACAGTAAAAACATTTTTTAATCCAGTTTTACCTTTAATATCTAAAACGCCATGAACTTACCAGCCCAGACTGTGGATTTTTTTCCTGCCTACTATCAGGTGTGGAGGGTGAAGGGCAGAGACGGGGGTCAGCAGAACAGGGTGTCTGGGATGAGGAGGGGAGTGCCTTGGAGGGATGTGAAGCAGGAAGCACAGCCCCACGAGGGCCCCTCCGAAGCACACGGGACACACGCGGTGGCACACGGGGCATACACGGTGGCTGGGGGACTGGAGGAAGGAAACCTGGAAACCAGCAACAGTTGGGGCAAGTGGGCGCCACCCAGACAGTCTGCACAAAGGTTCTGCCTCCAGGAGCTGGGAAGCACAACCAGTGTTCACTGACTGGCATGGCGGCAGGGCTTCTCCTTCAATGCAGGGCACTGTGGGGGGGAAACAAGCCGGTAATGACAGCCACTCAGATCACAGCACTAGGTAAATGCAGTCAGATAACCAGTGACTCCTCCCTAAGGAGTGACCAAGAGCCCAAGGCTCATCTGTTGGTCTTTTTCTTTTTAAATTTCGTGTATGTGGGCACACAATGGGTACACTGTCGCTATCTCCAGACACACCAGAAGAGGGCATCGGATCCCCATTACAGATGGCTGTGAGCCACCATGTGGTTGCCTGAAATTGAACTTAGAACCTCTAGAAGAGCAGTCAGTGTTCTTATTCGCTGAGCCATCTCTCCAGCCCTGATGGTTTTAAAGAGTAAAGAAAAAAAAAAAAAACTTAATCAGATGTCTTAAAAAAATAGTAATAACCATTGTGGGGCTGCGGCAAAAAATCAGCAGTTGAGCGCGCTGTTCTTGCAGACTCTGGTTCGCAGACACCAGCATCTGCATGCATACAGATCTCCTTTAAATGAGGGGGACGGGTATGGCTCAGTTATCCTTCAGTGGATGACGGTCCTGTGACGTGGAACATGATACCAATCACAATCCCCGTCTGGCTGTACACGGATGCTTGCATCAGAGCACAACGGCACATCCCAGACAGACCCACAGTATTCTGAATGTTGGAGGACTGGATGTGATCTGAAGTCAGCCTTAAGAGACTAAACCACCGACCAAAGAGCACACAACGGGAGGACCGTGGCTCAAGCCGCATATGAGCACAGGATGGCCTTGTCTGGCATCAATGGGAGGAGGCACCCTTGGTTCCGTGAAGGCTAAGGGAATGCCAGGGTGTTGAGATGACAGTGGGTGAGTGGGTGGGTGGGAGGGGGCGCACCCTCACAGAAGCAGAGGGAGGGGGATGGGAGAGGGGGGATGGGAAAGGGGACTACCATTTGAAATGTAAATACATAAACTTCCCAATTTTTAAAAAGAGAGAGGTATGAGTGTCAGCAAGTAGAGGCGAAAGCAAACTGTTTGAAGAACCTTGAAGTTGTCACGAATATGTCTGTCCTTAATCCACTTATATAAAAGAATCAGAGTGGTTATAGGCTGGTGGAAACACAACTAGATCAAGCATTTGTTCTTTGAGAAAAGGCTATTTTAGAAATCTTGAACTTCAGTGACCTCAATGAACAACAAAGGAATCACATTTGAAAGCCCATGAGTAAAAATTGACTGACTCAAAAGATGAACTATTTCCATCTCAAATTCATATTAAGTGCATGTTATTAGGGCAGATGGGGACACAGGACACAATTACAAACCTCTTGCCCCTGGAGGCACCACCTAACCAGACAAGCGAGAGCAGGTGCATCTCCAGCATCCCCACATCCGTAAGAGCCGTACATGCCCTCGCTACCAAAGGTCTCTACTGTGCTTTTACCAAATTCTGTATTGAGCATGGATTTTTACAGTTCAAGCTTAAAGTCAAATTGTACCAGCCAGTTCTTAACAAAAACAAAAAAGTGTGCCAGAAGACCCTGCATCTATAAGATGTAACTGGCAAGACCTGGACTTAGTCTAAAGCATTCGGCTGAGCCTAGAACTGAGCACTATACTTTCATACTTAAAAACTGAAGGGCCATCAGCTCGGGCTACACAGTACCCCCCCCCCCATGTAATGAACAGTTCCCTAGGAGCCCCCATAACTCCATAGGTAGTGTCGTCTAAAGCCATCCAGTGTTTGGCAATTCGTCGCAACAGCAGAAGGAAACTATAGTATACCCAGGACACTAAGTCCCTTTCTGGATGGACAGGGCTCCACCACTCTCCGCAGAGCAGATGGCCACTGGCCACTGCGTCAGTTACCGATGTGCACATCACAAGCAGTTGGCGATAAGATTCCCCCAGAACAAAGGTAAAGAGGCTTAAAAGTACAAGACTAGGAAAAACCAGACCACTAGAAATGTTGGCTTGGAAGAGGTGGTACTGTGCAATTCACTGGCTGGGTGTCCACAACGGAACAACATACTGTACTGGACATGCTATGTGTATGTTAAAACCCGTCGAATCCCCACAATAGTTAAACAGATGTCATTTCTGTCTCAGACAGGCCTGGCCGTGGCATTGAACTTGCCTGAGCTGGTAAGATGAAGCCACCAAGCCCAACTTAATTAAAATATGGCAGAGTAGAAAACCAACTCCCAGAAGTTGTCCTCTGACCTCCAAATAACCTTGCACATCAAATAAATTAATTGATTAAAATGTAATGGGAGTCAGTAAGGCGCTTGCTGCACAAACCTCGTAATGACCTAAGGACAATACCAACTCTCACAATAAAAGGACCTTCCAAAAGCTGTGCTTCCATGGTAACATACTTAATTAATCTCAGCACTCAGGAGGCAGATGGAGCTCTTAAGGCTAGCCCGGTCTACATAGTGAGACTTTCTCAAAAAGGGAAGGGGGTTGTCCTTTCACACATTACACACAAGCAGCTGCTTACAGATGTACCTACACATTCACATACATCACACTCAAACACACCTTTTTACATTCCATCTCTTGTTCTTCCTGATACAGACATCATACCTCGTAACCATACTTAATCGCATAGACTTTTCTAATCTAATTTAACCCCATAATGTCTTCTGGGGTGTGAGTGTTCTATGTGTACGTGTACTGCATGTGTGCCTGGTGCCATCAGAAGATGGTTTCAGATACAGCAGAAGTGTGGCTACAGAGCCACAACACGAGTACTGGCAACGAAAACTGACTCCTCTGCAAGAGCAGCAGGTCTCTGGAGCTCCATTTCCCCAAGGTCCTCACTGCAAACTTAAAGAGGAGGGTGGGAGAGAAGCCGACAGGGGTTTGGTGAATTCAATTGGCCAGCCTTGGAGTTAAGAGCAGCCCAGATAAAACAAAGAAATAACTCGGGGTCACTGACAAGAAAGATTCTAATCGCATAGAGGGTAGACACCTGCCCAGCTCTTGTGCTGTTTAAGGCTTATAGTAAATATAAAGGCTGTTTCTTTTTTCTGGGGACTAAAGACCAAGGCAGGATAGGAACTCCAGGTTGCGATCACAACCTTTTACAGCAGGGGAGATTTTTACTTGGCAAAGCAACGTCTGAGGTTTATAGGTTAGGGCTGATATGGATCATAAGAGAGCCTTTTTATCAATAAAGTGCCAGCTTTAAAACAAAACCCCTAAGATCCCCCACTCCTCTTACTGAATCTTCTCATTTAAGGTGTTGACGAACAGATTTGCAATTCGGTTACTTTCTACACTCAATTCAACTCCTCTCGCCCAATTCTCTTTCCAAAGGGCATGTCTTGGAAACCCCAGGGCACCGCTGAGGTGCCAGGAGGAGGAGCAGCCAGGCCAAAGTTTGCTCCTCCATCTTGACGGGTGGCCAGTGCTGGGAAGGTTAGCAGTCCTCCCGTAAGGAAGGGGACAGCTGCGACAGAAAGTAGTTTGCATTAGGAAGGGTTTGGTTTTTTTTCTGAATTCTCTAAGCACTGCTGGTGTAATGAACTTTCTCCACACAAAGACCCTGGTATCATTTAGACTTTGGATTTCCCTCCCCTAAACCACTGGAGATTTAGTAGGGGAAACTTACTATTAAGTGGAACAAAAATACCACTAACCACATGAGTGGCAGCGTGTTCCCACCAACAAAGCCTCACATTCAGGAAACTTACATTCAGGGCATGTGCACTGTCTCTTCCAGAATTATTTTCATAAGCCAGATTTTCTACATTGACCATCAGGTAATTTCCCTGCAGAGAGACACCCGGCTCATGTTGGGGAGAGAAGCTAAGGCAGGACTCATGCTAAGAAAGCACTTAACCACTGAACCTCATGCCCAGCTGCCCTGTAATTTCTACTCTTAAAACTGCAAAGGACCAAGAGAAAGGGGAAAAAACAAACAAACAACAGGAATCAGGACACTGCTTCTTCTGATGCTGTCTTCCTGAAGCAAAAGGTTACACTATCGGCAGGACCACTCAAATCCCCACCTTGTTTCCATCTCAGGCCCACAAGAAACTGGGCACCTGTGGCATGAGCACCAGGGTGGATGGAGAATTCTTGGTATATAGGCCAGATATATAGGCTTTTTGTTCTTTAGAGAGATTAGTTGGGACAAACAAGAGTCATTCATTACACATCGAAACATTTGGACTCTGGGGGATACTCTGCTGGTAGACTTACACCAGGACACTGCTGAGCGGTGACAGATCAGCCAGAGATAAGACTTGCAACTGGGAATAAAAAATATTGTCCGGCTGGAGAGATGGCTCAGCGGTTAAGAGCATTGGCTGCTCTTCCAGAGGTCCTGAGTTCAATCCCCAGCAACCACATGGTGGCTCACAACCATCTGTGATGGGATCCGATGCCCTCTTCTGGTGTGTCTGAAGACAGCGAGTGTACTCACACCGGAGAACACTGGCGAGGTCATGGTGATTCAAGTGTAGGTTTTCTATAAATCTGCACAATGTTTAAATCTCCTGTGTTCTGACTTGTCTCAATTGTGCACGTGACCTTACCTAGAATGCCTTCTTGTCTAGTGTGGTGAGAGACAGGCAGGTGCAGGCAGATCACTGAGTTCCAGGACAGCCAAAGCTTCGTGGTGAGACCCTGACCCTATCTCAAAACTAAACAACCCAGAATGCCTTTCCTATTGTCTAAATTGGACCTACCTTTGAGCCTTAATTACTGGTGCTCGAGCACGAGCACACACACACACGCTTTTATTTTATCAAAAGAAAAGTTCAGAATACAGAGTTCCACTTTTTGAAAAGCATGTCACCTAGGTTTTCTTAGTCTTAATATTGCCCAACAACTGATTCTCTTGTCTCTTTTCTCAATCTTTCCTCAACTTGGTGAGAAGTCCCCTCACCCTGTTTGCTGCGTCAGAGAAAGAAATTCATATCATAGTGAATCCTGATTGTTCTTAGCAAGTTGGCTAACACCTTCTAAGAAACTCCAGAGCTTACTGAGAGTCATGCGGATTTCACAAAGGTTCCCGTAAGCGTGATCGTCAACTTCTAACATTACAACCTTATTAAATTATCAAGTAAAATACACTGCACAGTAGACAATCTCATTTGTTCTGGAAAATAGTTTACTAGAAAATGTGCTTCTGTTTAGATTCCATTTGTGGATGTTAGTTCAAGATGGGAGTCATACACTATGAATAAAACTCTTTAGGAGTTTTTGATCATAGCCTCTGAAATTTCAAAAGTGGAGACAATATTTTTCCAGTCCTGTAAACTCAAAGATATAACTCCTTGTTTCCTGCCGTAAGAACACAAATCATTCTCTTCATCCACCTGGCTGACGTTAGTTGGCTCTAGAATCGGCAGTCTGTCTTGGTCCAGCCTTATCCGTGCAAAGCCATCCCTAATGATGAAAGAGACATAGAAGATATTCTCCACAGTGCGAGAGAATGAGTTGGGATCAACCACAAACTCAAAATACGACACCGGAGTATCAGGGTACTTTTGAAAGTAGGTTTGCAGCAACCCCAAGATTCTCTCCACTTCCTTTTCTGTCGTCTCCTGATTAGCATACACATCCAGCTTCTTCAACTTTGTAGGCATATCCCCATTTCCTTCCATTTTGCAAGCTCTTTTGTGATGTTCGAGCCGGGGCTTCCGTGCAGAACGTTCTGCTTTAAATGAACCAAAAATGAAGTGGAACGTCTCAGCTTGCTGTATCCAGGCCACTGCCTCCGTGTGCAGCAAGCCCCAGAAGGAAAGAGCTATGCTGTCATCGCAGTTGCTCAACTCCTCACACTCCTCTTCCACCCAGCTGAGGCCCACGAACACCAGCAGCAGGTCACAGAAGGCAACGTGATTAAAGAAGCTCATATCGGAGTTTAATTGCTTTGCTTTTTCTTTACCCAGATCAGAGGCCAAAACCAGGAACTGGGCGTCGAGGGCTGCCTCTCTGGTCCTGCTCACCCCGTCAAATAGCACGTTGGCTTCCTCCAGGGCCTCCGTCAGCGAGTCGCTGGCCGTGTTCACAATGTCCTCGCGGTTCTGCTGCACGGTGTAGATGAGCTGCCGGTACTGCCTGCGGATGTTGCGGTACTTCTCTCGGTCCACCGACAGCTCCAGGAGGTTTGGGTGCATGCAGGGGTTCTTGGGGCTCAGGCCATCGGAGCTACTGTCTGGGCCTTCCTCTTCCTCCTCCTCTTCTTCCTTCTTCAGTGCCCCTTCCTCCTCCTCCTCCTGCTTCACCAGATGCTGCCATGCCAGGCTTCTGGCCAGCTCCTCTCTTTTCTTTTCATCTCCAGTGAGGGAACATTTTTCCTCAGACATGTTAAGTTGGTAGTGAGCAGGTAACAGCTCTCCAAGGGTTACTTCCAACCGGCAACTGAAAGCCGTTGGAACAGAGGCTCCGCCCCCCACGCCCCACCCCCAGCCCACCCGTGACCACACCTCCAGCTCAGGCTCCAGGGGAACCCTGGGTCAAGGCCTCACTCAGCCCAGCCTTCTTTTTTCTGCCTAGAGGGAAGTACATGCAAATTCACACAGACCTTGAGGGATGCTCCCCAAGATCATCTCCACTCAAGGGTGGAAGGACAATGGGTGGGCAGATTCTGCAAAAGGAGCTGTGTATCTGGAAGCCTGTCTACACTACAGAGGGGGTTAACCTGAGTCCTATAAGACCAACAATCTCTGAAGACAATTTTCAATACCATCGGTGTCGTCACCCACTGGGCGAATAAAATGCTTTAGAAAACACACCCCCCCAGCTCCCTGGAGACCCAGGGGGAAGTGGCTCAGTGGTGTAACAATGTGAGCAGTGTTTTGTTTCTAAGTACAACAGGCGCATACCCAAGTCACACCAAAGAAAGCCTGATGGGCGGAAGGCACACAGTGGCAGAGTTCAGCACCCCATGGGGTAGCTCACAAGCCTGGAACTCCAGTTCCAACACTTTTCTCTAGCCCCCACTGGCAAAGATGTGCACGCACGCACACACTTGTAAAAAATAAATCTTTAAAAAAAGACAAACCACTAAAAGGGAGGGAAAGAACCAACTCCACACATGAACCATGGCGTTCATGCCTAGCCATACATAATATATGTCATAATACTAATTTTTTTAATGGACTGAAGGAGCTGGAGACATGGTTCAGAGGCTAAGGGCAGCTCTGGCAGAGGACTGAGGCTCACAACTTCCTTTGCCTCTGCCTCAGGGACTCCAGCCTCTTCTGGCCTTTGTGGGCAACTGCACACACCTGTGAGACATTCACACAAACACCTATACAGACATACACGTAATTTATAATTTAAACACAGACTGGAAGAAAGGCCTGTGCCCCGGTCTTTATCTACTTGGTATTAGCTTGGACAGGTGGCTAAGCCTGCAAGCCATCACTGTCCCTCATTTGTAAGATGGAAATTATAACATAGAATTAAAGCTGTACCATCAGCAGTTAACTATTGAGGACAGATTTACTACATTCCAAAGTATCTCAAAGAGACTTTTACACACAAAGCAACAATTTTTCATCGTTTTAGGTTTTAGGGGAAAAAATATTTTTAGGCTGAGGATGTGCAGGCCTCTGTCCTCAGTGTGCACATACCCACATTTAAATTCACACAGCTTTTAAAGAAAAAAAAAGGGCTTCCTTAATTTCCATATACTTTCTCTCTAGGAGTATTTGAGTTTCCTCATTTGCAAAATCAGTCGTATTCCCCTCTACCTTGAAAACTATTACTGGGCCCTCCCTCCCCCCTTTTTAATAGAAAAACATTTGTTGGCATATACGGTGGTTTGAATGGGTATGGCCCCCATAGACTCATGTATTTGGCTTGGCCCATAGGGGGTGGCACTAGAAGGAGGTTTGGCCTTGCTGAAGGTCATGTGTCACTGTGGGGCAGGCTTTGAAGTCTCCTATGCTCAAGTTTTGCCCAGTGTGGCAGACAGTCTCCTTCTGCGCCTGAAGATCAAGATGTAGAACTCTGGGCTCCTCCAGCACCATGTCTGCCTGCACACTGCCATACTTCCCACCATGATGACAATGGACTGAACCTCTGAAACTGCAAGCCAGTTCCAATTAAATGTTTTCAATGTAAGAATCTGCCCTGGTCATGATGTCCCTTCACAGCAGGGAAACCCTAAGACCGCATACATTTTCTAGTAGTGTTGTGGATTAAACCCAGGGCCTTGAACATGCCAGGCATCTCTCAATACCATGCAGCTACCCCTAAGTCCTAACCAAAGTATTTTTAAGTGTATATATCATATATATATATCCGTGACTATCAGATGTAAAAGTCTAAGTTGTTTCCCAGTGTGCTACCCAGAACCAGTTCTGAACAGCTCAGAGTTTTCATGTCTGACAACCCACCTTCAATGAAACCAGAACCTTCAAAGTTAACTCCCTTCAGGGAGTCTTTTAAGTCCCTGCTACTTCATGAATACTTACAGAGTGTATGAACCAAGTGCTAATTTATGGAATGCGTATGAAGGACAAATGGGAGACGGAAAGGTGTCTCTCCTTCGGAGGTAGTAGGCGCAGTGGAATGAAGTCTCGTCCAGTAAGCTTCACAGGAATGGCTGTCTACTTCATGCCAGAGCTATGCTAGGAATACTGCGTTTTGCATGGGCTCCAACCTGACTCACGAGTACAGGAATCCCACTGGGAGCAGGCACGGGTCTCAGTAGTGGTGGCGGGTCTCAGAAGCGGTGGTGCAGAGCCAGCTGTATGAGCAGGGCAGACACAGTGAGCTAGCTCTGAAGGGACGGATCTGGTATGCAGCCCTGCCTCTGCCTGGCAGCCAGCTACGCGCTCAGGTTAACAATGGAGGAGGTCTGCCTTTTCCGGTCTGCTGTACTGGAGGACACCGCATCTATCCTTCGCCAGGCAGCTGTGAGAACTTAAGAATCGAGCACACAGAGAGCCGATACTGTCAGTAATAGGCATTTCCATCTGGGGTTACTGATATCTGTAGGCTTGCTGTGGGCACACACAAGCAGTTTGGCCAAATGATGCTCTCTGAAGAGTGTTCCCCTGGGAAGGTGGGTCTGGACAGGAAGGAACCCAACAGAGTGGAGAAATCTAGGGCATGGCAGGTGTCACTATTCCCAGGGGCTCACAGCAGCTTGGGAGCAGAGATGAGAAGAAAACCAGGCTGGCCCTGGCCCAAGAAGGCACATAAGGAAGAACTGAAAAGTGAGCCTTTTATCCTGGAAGCAGACCAGGCAGTGAGAAGCAGCCATAAGGAGGACCGCCCTGGGCAGGTTAGGGAGGGAGAGTTCAAGGTGGGAGGAGGGAGAGTTCAAGGTGGGAGGAGGGAGAGTTCAAGGTGGGAGGCGTGAGAAGCTTGAAGTGGTGTAGGCAAGAGTAAGTGAGCATCCCGATGGCAATCAGGAAGAGGCTGCAGCCAACCTTACAGGGTGGGCTTGACACTGCCTACCGGGCGACTGACCACAACAGGGCTCCGTATGCTTGGATGGGAGTCTCACAGTGCTTCTCTGCCTCTTCTAAGTTACCTCCTTCTGTTACCACCTTACAGGAACCTCCTCTCATGCAGCCATTTAATCCTGTCACCCAGGGCGTGTCCGTCATACTACTGAAGGCCTTCCTATGGTATTATTCCAGGGGGTACCTTTCCACGCCCTGTGCCCTACCTTCTCAGTGCCACCAAGAGAGGCATTTACACAGGCAATTTCAAAACTCCGGAATCAGGGCGTCGGTGTAGAAAGGCACCAGCTGCTAACCCTAACAATCTGAGTTCAATCCCCAAGACCCACATGGGAGGAGAGAGAGTGAGTTGTCCCTTGACCTTCACATACACACGATGGCACACAGGCAGGCAAGAGCACGAGTGCGCGCGCGCGTGCGCGCGCGCACACACACACACACACACACACACACACAAATAAATGCAATTAAAAAAAATTTAAACCTCTGGAATCCTATATATTCCAATCCTTGTAATCTTGCCTTGAAGATAACATAAAATGATACAAGGCCTGGTGGCACCCACCTGTAATCCAAGCACTCAAAAAGGCAGAGGCAGGAGATATCAGTAATACCATGGCCAGCCTAGGCTACATAAGTTCAAAGCCAGCCTGATCTACATAGAGAAACTGCCTCCAAAAAGAGAGAAGGGGAGAAAGAGAGATGGGGGGGAAAGGGGGACAAAAACAAGAAAAAGGCTATGAATGTAGGGTCCAACACCTGCTTGTGTGCAAGGCCCTGGGTCCCATGCCCAGCATCACACACTAAAAGCTGCCCTGGGGATACCTCTGTGGTAGACACTCCCCTAGAATGTTTACAGCCCTGTGCAATCCTGGCACATGCACCAAACATGGGGGAAGGGAAAAAAAAAGAAGAGGGAGAAGGAACATTTACTCAAACTCCCTCTTAAGAAGTCAGCTGCGCTCCTGAGTCTTTCCAAAGATCTCTTACATCCGAGATAATCTGTGTCTGGCCAGGTTCTGGCAGTAGTCTGACCTGTTCTGTGTCCTTCTAGTTTTTTTATTTTAGCTCTCATTAAGGCCAGGAGAAAGTAGGAAGCAGGGCAGCTGGTTTACTTAAATGAATGGGAAATGCGTGTTACAAACTTCACTCAAGGCTCTGGGTCTCACCAAATGCCGGAAACTAACTGGTCCTAGGAAACTGAAAAGGTCAGAGAAACACGATAAAGTTCACCCCAAAGCTTGGGAAGACATTTTTTTTTTTTTTTACTCCCACAGATGTTAAAAAACATGAGCGCTGATAAGATTATGTAGAAACAAAAGATTTTAACTTCTCGATTCACAATTACAAAGGGCGGAGGACCCCCACCCCCAGACCATTGGCAGGTTTTTGTTATTTAACAAGGAAACTGAAGATCTAAAGCCTTTTATCTGCCGCATTTAGTTTCCATCCATTGGCTATTTGCCTTTGTAGCACCATTTCCTACATTCGCTCTTCAAAAGGTTTCTTTTGGAAGAGGAAATAAAAATTCAAAGTAATTGTTAATAATACCCTTCTTAGTGGCGTCTAAATGTTTTCACACCTAGCAGGCCTCAAGTTTACTAAGAAAGCAAATGTTCCAGTATATTTTACTTTTGAAAAATCACAGAGGGGCTGGCGAGATGGCTCACTGAGAAAAGGCACATGCTACCAAGTGTGGAGACTCCACAATGTCCTCCGACTTCAGCGCACCGCCTGCTGTTCTCCTCCTGCATTTTTTTTTTTTTTTTTTTTTTTTTTTTTTTTGTAATTCTGCAAGCTGCCACCCCTCCACCCAAGTGGACGGACCAAAAAGATATCCCGCAGACTTGCCAACCTAAGGGTAAGTCTTTATATCCACTCAACCCTGAGCTAGAGAAATGCCTGACGGGAAACAAATGCAACCCAGGGGATTCCTGGTTGTTTCCCCGGAGCCTGCGTTTCTTAGTACCTCATGCCTCGGAGAATTAAGAGGAAGGTGATGCGGCGGCCTGATGGGGGAAGGGGTAAGCGTTTCCTGATGCTCTTTTTCTCAAGACTTCCCCATGCTATTCGCCCTGCCGCTGAAGGCTGGAAACTCCAGCAAAGGGCGCTTTAAACGGTCGGTCCTTTTAAAAGAAATGGCTTGGCTCCTCCCGGTTCGGGGATCTGAGCACGTGGGTCGCTGGTCCTCAGTGACCCGGCTCCGGGATCCCGGATCCTGCGCGGCTCCTACCTTCAGGTCTGGACCATGGCCGCCCTCCGCCGGTCGCGCTTTCCGCCGGCTCGCCGCCTCCCGCGGCCTCTCTGCTCGCCCGCGCGGCTGCCAGGCCCCGCCGCCCTCTGTGGCACAAAGCAGAGCGGCAGTGAGCCTTCCTCCGGGCGGGGCTTCCGGGACGCTACGCGCCCTCCGGTCGCTCCCGCCAGTGGACTCCGACCTGCAAGCAGCCGGGCCAGCAAGACTCCAGGACCCCCCCCCCCCCCCAGAACTCAGAAGGGCTCGGCAGGGCGGCCAAAGCCACCAGGCCCGCGGCCACCAAACACTAACGCGGCGTGGTGCCGGGAGAGTGCAACACCCAGGGCTTCCTGGAATCCGAAACCGCGGGCAAAACGCAGGCCCAGCAAGACGGGATCCATCCACGCTCTGGATGACTTCTGGGGAGGGTGACCCTATTTCACAAAGGAGTGGACTCGGAAAAGTCGGGGGGCTATTAAAAATGGAGCCCGCAGCTCAATTTTTACATACATAAATATGTAAAATATATTCTGATACCAGCACTTAAAAGTAGTTATTCAGTACTAATACCAACAGTGATATATATATATATGTGTGTGTATAATACAAAATGCTATAACATGTTTGTAAACATATAAAATATAAATATATATAAGCATTTATTCTTCACAACTGTACTTTTAGATGTATGACTACGTCCATTTCACAGGTTGGGAAACTGAGCTACATACTGTCAACCAACTTGGACAAGTTCGAGCTGCCGGTCACCTTTGGAGGTGGGACTTAAATCCAGGCAGGACTGTCTCTGCTCTTAACCACCAGCCTGCACCGCCTCCTTCAGTTAGGGAAGGGCTGGCTGTGTTGCAGTCCCAGCTGCCCCTTTGAACTGCCTGGATCAAGAAGGGCAAGCCACTTGAAAACATGCGACAACCCTAAGGAGTTTCACGGGGCTTTGGAATCATGAAACTTTTTAATGTAACCACGGATCTACATACGTATTCGTCGAACTGTCATATATAACTCAAGATCACTGCTACAAAGGATACCCATTTTCTCTGGTAGCTTGCCAGGCACCGGCAGACAAGGGCCAGACTCAAGTCCCCGTATACTAAAGCTTGTGACCCAGCTGTCCTCTGCACCCTTCTAAGAGCTTACCCTAGCTTGTTCCCAGCCCCCTCAGTCACACATTAAATGATCCCCCTCCCGGACATTTCCAAATCGCCACCCCCCCCCCTCGGAGCGATGCTCCCAGGCCAGCCAGCGATCATCCTGGGCATCCCTGGTCCCAGGTCAGCCCCACGCTGACGTAGAGCTTACATGAGCAAGGAAGATGAAAACACCAGCTCTTCTCGCCCCGCGGCGACGGCGTCCCGCACCTCCCGCGTGGATGCGAGGCCTGACGGAAGCAAACTGAGGATAAAGAGCTGCTGGCTCCTAGTGGCTCCGGGAAGCCACGCCCTGCTCTTAGTAGGCGGGCGAAGTGCCCGTGTCAGAATGACAAAGCAAAAATCCAGTCCTCGCACTGCCCCAGCAACCTGTGCCTGTCGTCCCCGCGAAGTGAGAGCTCCCAATTGGACGGTACAACATCCTCGCTGCTCGGAACCGCCCCCCGACCCAAAGGCTGCGGCTGCTATTCTAAGAATGTTGGGAACCAGAACCGAGGAAGTGTGGCGTGAGTAAGCTCGCCTCAGCCCTAAGGCGCTGCTGTCTCCACGAGCCTGCGTTAGTCACACGAGGAACTTTAGAAATATTGACGCCCGGCATCTATACAGATGTTCTGATGCTCCTGGTCCGGGCTGTGACTAGGTTTTTAAACAAATCCAAAAGTTATAATCTAATTGACTGCAAAGTTAGTGACCCACTGCCCTAAGGTAATGGGTTATTAGTCAAGTCTGGTGATTCTCTTAAGGAAGTTCCCTGCCTTTTTAAAGTTATGCCTACTTCATCCTGAGTAACCCTGAAACGAAATGACTAATTCTCCATACAATACTTCCTCCTCGTCCCAATCGGACTTGGGGTTGTCTTGTTCACCTTAAAGAAAACAGAGTATATATAGCACTTGGCACCAGCATCTACCAAAGGCGGCCTTGTCCTCTCATGCCTCCCTGCCCCTAGGTTACTAAGAATGCTTGGCGAATGAGTGAATGGACAGACAACAGACGGGATGGATGAATGAATGAATTGTCCGACCCACTACTTTGGTTAATGGCTGGGTGTTTTCACAAATAGGTGAGAAGGTTGCTGGCTACTAACAGCCTGAAGCTATACCTCCTGAGAACTGGGTGGCCTCCCCACATTCCTTCTTGGTGAAAGTGAGAAACTTTCGTAAATGTCCACACACTGCATGGGCTGCCCGGACGCTTCCCCCACACTGCCCACAGCTCACTTCTTGTGTGTGTACACAAGTAGTTCGTGAACCAGGGCAGCCCCTGATTCTCAAGTGTAGGGACTGGCTACAAAGTGCCTAGCTCCAAAAGTTGTTCAGGAGGAGAGATGGAAAATGTGGTTACCCCTGGCTCCTGAACCAAGTTCTGCATTAAGCACTGTTGCCTCATCTCAGGTTCTAGGTATGGGGACGGTCTGTAAAGGAAGGTCATGGGCACCTCGTTATTAAAGATACAGACAGTGCAACTTCAGGAGTGTGATGGGGAAGAGGGAGGCTTTTGTACCACAGCCACAAGAACCTACTAATGCTAGGATTACAGGGTTCTAAGAGTTTGACCCTGACAATGTCTTACAGGGACTCAGAGGGGTCACAGTTGAGGGTCTTCTGACAGCATATTAGAAAAGATCATGTAAGACACTTCAACTCCTCACTGGGCTAAAGATAAGCAGGCTGTAGAGGAGGCTGAAACAGCTCCCCTCCCCCCACTGTGAAGAAATGCAGAGAGCAATATTCTGCCCCACTTAGTTACTGGTTAAGGGAAGAGGCTCCTCCTCACCTTTCCCCACAGCTCAAGGTCTGCTCTTGGTCTGATCAGACTCGGTAAATACTTCTGACTGTGCATGTTCTTATCTTTCTTTCTTCCCTGGAAATCAATGTAGTAGTCGATGCTCATTAGAAAAGTCACCTCCTCTGGGTGGGGTTCCCACCCATGATTGTCCCTTCCCCTCTTGGTGACCCCAAGTACCTACTAATAATTACGCATCTTCTAAAGCTATCAAAACTTTCGGAAATCAAACAAGTGTCCTAGTTTGATTTCCGAAAGTTCATCCCCCTAGAAGGTGGTATCATAGCTTGGAAAAACCCTTCTGTTTCTCAACTGTCAACTCAGCTAACAGATAATAGTCCTACTACATGAGCAGCAATATAAACACCCACCTACAGAGGGCGCATTCAGCTACAATAGTCACTACAGGAACCTTCATCTCTCTAGAGCCCCTTGAGATCAAGTCCGGGTTTCCAAAATGGTCCAGACAAGGCAAGACCCACCCTTGTTTGGGGACATTTGTTTGTTTTGTTTTGTCAAAACAGGGTTTCTCTGTGTCGCCCTGGCTGTCCTGGAACTTGCTCTGTGGACCAGGCTGGCCTCAAACTCAGGGACCTGCTTGCCTTTGCCTCCCATGATCTGGGATTAATAAAGGTGTGCGATGCTGCCCACCCCAATTCCCCCTCGAGGCTACAAAGCACTCCTGTTACAGTGGCTGGATGTCCACATAGTCTGCACCCTACTCGGGCAGCAAACCATTGTTGGAAAAGCACATAGAGAGTCAGGGCCACAAACCTCAAGTCTGTCTTCAGCCCCACCCTGCAATCCTTTCTCCCTGTCTCATTTCCCCTGCTGCCACAATGACTCTTCCGTTTTTCCTTCTTCTTTTCTCAAATTTCTAACAGTACTGATGCATCTTGCCTATGATCCTCTGCTCATGACCTAGTTTCTACCTCAAGAAATCAGAATCGACCAGACGGGACCTCCCAGCTTTTCCCCGTGCTCAGCAAACTACTGAAGTCTCTACTATGGCTCCCAGTAGAAGAAAAGTAAGGGTCGTGGTCATCAGCTCTTGCCTTCTCTATTCAACACCTTCATCCAGAAAGACATCCGTATTTCTGTACCTGGCTATTTCTGTTGTCACGCAAACACACTGCACCTCCACAATCCATAGAGGCCTTCACGACATCCTTTCAGGAGGCCATGGGGTGAGGTGGTTGTTGGAAGAGCTCTCTACACTCCGAAGAACGATAAAAGGAGCCAGAAAGCAGGCAACTGCCTAAGGATGTGCCTGTGGGAGAGGCTAAAGGAAAAAGAGGGCACAGACCATGAGGTACAAGAAATGAAGAAGTGTCAAGCTGGGAGTTTGCTGTAACTCACCCAGCCAGGCAACCAGAGAACCAGGAAGAAATGGTGGAGAGGAAGCAAGAGGCCAGGAGGAAGTCTGAAGGCAGAGGCCACAAAGGCTTGGACTAGTGAGGCAGCACCTGCAGCTAAGGATAAACATGGGTTTCCAAGCACGGAAAATGGAAGATGGAGAAGCCAAAGGAAGGTAAGAACCTACGATCCAGATGTCGGCCTTGGCAACCGGGTAAGTGGTGGCGCTCTTTGGGACAGGGACAGTCGGGGAAGGAAAGTGACAGCCCGGTACAAATCCATAGTCTGACTTGAGAGTTCTATTTTTATTTTTCTCTCTAAATGGAGATTTCCAATAGGCAACTGGATATATAGATCTGGATAAAGAAGTAAAAGTAACATTAGAGAGAAATTAGGGAAGTCCAATATAATCAGTACCATACAGTGTATGCTCTCGCTGGGTGTGGTGGTACACGCATGCCTTCGGTCTCAGCACTTGGAGCTTGAAACAGATCTTTACAAGTCTGAGGCTAGCCTGGTTCACAAAGTGAGTTTGAAGGCAACCAAGAGTCTCAAAATTGAATAAGCGATAGGATTTAAAAAAAAAAAAAAAAAAACCTCCATATATTGAGATTTTTCTAAGAAAAAAAGAAAACCCAGCAGTAGGGTATGACTTGCAAAGGGGCCGTGAGGTTAACGGGAATCAGGTAACAGTGAGAGCTCTTGCCAGTACTAACGCCGGAGAAGTGGGGACCGAGATCAGGAGATCAAGGTTATCCTTAGCCTGGGAGTTTGAGGCCAGCAAAGAATACAAGAGACCCTGTCTCAGCGTAACAGAACTGGCTCAGTGATTTAGAAAGCCAACAATCTCTCTTACTCTTGCCTTCTTGCTCCCACACCCCTCCCCATCCCCTTTCCCCCTCTCTAAAACAAAAAGAAAGAGGGAAAGGGAAAGGGAGAGAGAAAGAAGGAGAGAGAGAGAGAGAGAGAGAGAGAGGGAAAAAAAGAGAAAGAAAGGAAGGAAGGAAAGAAGAAAGAAAGCCAACAGATCTCCAGCCCACAGGCTGGAGAGTCAAATGGCACTCTGCAGGGAGGATGCTTCCTCTTCGGTGGGCCTCTGGCTTTTCTCTGGGAGCCCTGACGTAGCTGGATAAAGGGCACACGCATGTGCGTTAGGGGGTTGGTAATCTGCACTCTGAGTCTACCGATTTCAATGTTGATTACACTTCTAAAATCCCTTCTCAGCAACGTCTAGTGTTTAACTTAACGAGTGGGTGACCACAACTGGGTCAACTTGACAGAGAAAGTTAGTTGCACACTCTAGTACTAGATCAGGTCACCCAGGCAGGTAGTATATTTAGGGAGATGAGAATGGCCCAGAGACGGCCCTGAACATCAAATTACAGAGAGAAAAAAGGAACCGGCCCAGGGGAAGGAGCTAGAGGATGCAGGAAGAAGACAGAGATGATAAAGCCAATGGGAAGTGCTCCTGTTTAAGGAGGGGATCCAGTGACTTCTGTGACAGTGGTAAGGAGCACTGTGGTAAGGAGTGGCAGGGCCAACTCCTTCATTCTCAACAGTGGAAAGCAAAGAGTGGAGACCAGGATTCGAGCAACAGTGTGGGGGTCCTCTGCTTGTATTTTTGTTCCCCTAAGGAGGGGATGGTTAGAGTGAGCTGTCATACAGACAGAACTGTATGTATGTGACGTGGCTGGTCCCACAGAGCCACCCTCTTTTAACATGTATTACTCAATGAGGCTTTGAAGTAAAACCCAGGTTCTAGGACAAGGGCAAGTTCCTCAGCTTCCCAGCTCCTTTATCTCCTTTCCACGGGGTCCTCTGTGGTCCTTCCACCTCCTCATCTAACCCAAGCCTCCCCTTCACCCCGGTCATTAACCTGCCCTCCATCCCTTTAATTACCATGCTTCCTGGCTTTGCTGACTCCCAAGTACTCCACAAATCCAGTTCCAACCAGTCTTCCCTGAGGATGCCATCAAAGAAGCCAAGTCCTATGAAATGTGCCGAAGTACCAGGTAGTCATTTGACCTGGTGATCGCACAGTTGTGATTATGTTTTACTTATGCTTATTTCATCAATGTCTGCCTCCTCTAGAATAGCAGGGTCAGTCAACTTTCGAGGTGACAGAGATGTTCATCTGCGCTCCGCCACCTCAGTGCACAAGTGACTACTGAGCTCTTGAAGGACTGCCTGCAGGAGTATGGATCTGTTTATTTTATTTAAATCTAATTGATTTAAATGTAAATAGCCACAAGCCATCAGTGGCTGCAATTACTATTTTAACCACTGTATGCCCAGCACCTAATACAGTGTGCACATTTAGTAACCACTCAGAGGTTATATGTCCAGAGGTTAAATCTGTCGATTGAGGATATCACTAGTTAATTTATATCCATTGCGTCTCTTTTCCATATAAGGGAAAATGTTTTGAACATGACAAATGTCAGGGGGTGTCCTACAGTTCCTGAGAGGTGAATTTCACTTCTAAGAACATGGTCTATCTGGAGAGGAAGCCGGGACGACAGTGAAAGCGCACTGGTTGTCTGAATAGAGTCCCGTCTGTAATCTGCTTGGGAAGGGCCTGGACTGAGATGAACGCCCAAATGTGGTCATTCATAAGCTGCACTGAATACACAGTGGGGAAGCAGATCCTGCTGCGGGAATCACAGGAGGACTCCTGAGCCTATCGCCTTAACCTGAAGCCCGTGTGTAAACCCATGTGCACGGCTGATTTAGTTAGTCCTTTCAACTACCTGAGAAGGGGGAATAGTCTTGTTTTCCCCATTTTACAAACAAAAAGAACAGAGGTAAAAGGAGGTAAGTTTGTCACCCCCTCCCCACCCCAAGCTACAAGAACAGGGCCCGAGACTATCCCAGCGCCATAAGGCTAGGCTACTCGTGAACAAAATGTCCCAGGCAGAGCAAACAATATGCAAAAAGGTATTGCGGTCTTAGGAAGGAAACAGTACATCTCTGTATAAAGGGAGGTGAGACGGAGACACACTGATTCCATCTGTGGCTCAAAGAAAGAACGTGCTTGGCCCATTTCCACACATACTCAGCAAAGTCCCATAAGATTCTAGAAACGAGGATTGTAGAAAGTTCAGGATTTTATCAAAGCAAGCAATGCTAGAGTTGGGGTAAAAATCCAGGGTTCTACTGGGCATGGTGGTGCATACCTACAATCCTGGTGCTTGGGGGGTGGGGGCATAGTTCACCTTCGATGAGTTTTAGGTCAGCCTGAACTACAAAAGTTCCAGGTCAGGAATGGCTACATAGTGAAGATCTTATCTCCAAAAATAACATGCCTAGAAAGTTGGCTCAGCAGTTATGAACACTGGCTGCTCTTCCAGAAGACCCGGCTTTGATTCCCAGCACCCGCAAGGAAGCTCATAACTGTCTGTGTTGGCATCAGGAACCACTTTTGCCTCTGAACCCAGCGATGATGTCATCCACAGGTAAGAGGGAACTGCGCATCTGTTGCCATGGCAATGGCCACACATTCCCAGCATACATTTGGTTCAGTTTCCACCTTTACCTGGGAGAAGTTATATCACAGTTTAAATAAAAGGCTACACTCCTACCTCCCCCCCTTCCTTATTCTTTCTCTTCTTTCTCTCTTTCCCCCTTTTGTGTCCGTCGTCCTCAATAAACCTCTTCCACATGGAAGTGTATTGGCCTGGTGTGGTCTTTCTGGACACGAGCCACAATTCTATCACAACAGTCTATAGCTCCAGTTCCGGTGCATTTAATGCCCTCTTCTGGTCTCCTTAGGCACCAGGCACACACACAGGGCACAGACATTCATGCAAGCACTTAGCCACACACAGACACTTTTAAATGTTTTCTCTTTAAAACAAGAAAGAAAAAGCCCTAGGGATTCCTATCTATAAATCCACTGTTTTACAGTTAATATACAGGGAGGAACAAACATTATACAAAGCAACATGCTAAAGATACAAAAACAGCAGTAGCTTTCTGACAAGGACCAAAGGAGATTAGGTCCACACAGCATCCATCCATCCTGGGAACTCTGAAATCCTACCTGGTGACCATGACCCCACAAAGACATCTCCCCTGAAACACGGTCCAAGTCTGTCCCCCTCATTTCTCCCATCAGGTTGCATTAAAGACATCTTTCTCACTTCTATTGCCACTCGAGGGCTTCCGTGTAGGCTGAGACAGCCAGTCCTCGCCACAGCCCCTGGGAGATTTAGTGTCATCTCCAATCACAGATGACTAACTCCAGGCTCACAGTGAGTCATCTCTCTACTGAGATATCTGCTCGAGGGGGTAATCTTTGTTTCCCTGATGCCTGGGGTGCACACACCATGCAAAGACACACTGTGGGTTTGACTGCATCTGGCGGTTTGGGATTGTGCGTGCTTTTCAGTGTTCGTGGAGAGAACCTTACAGGTAAGGATGAAGGAACCCTGACTTGCCAGTGTCTGTGGTTTAAACACATATGCACAAAGTCCCCGAGTGTGTAATGGTGGCGCTTCCCTAGCTGACAGGAGCTCTTTGGACCCCAGCCTCCATGTATCTTCTAGCAGCTCGTACTCAGAGCTCCCTGCATCCTCAGAAAGCACAACACAGACTGTTCTCCTGAGGCTTGCCTTTAACTTGCCAGCATCCTGCACTATCGCAGCTCCAAATGTGCTCCGGAACCCGATATCCTGCTTTAAATGGGGGCCGGTTCCCTCTTGCACAAATCCCTAGGCTGAGCCCACTGCCCTGCCCCCTTTAATTTTCTACTGACATGTTCTAGTAGAGGGGGAGCCTGCTCTACAACCACAGTCTGGCTTTACTGCTAGCAAGCTGTGTGCTCTTGAGCGCTTCCTGGTCCATCTCCGTGCCTCGGTTTACTCATCTGTGAAGTATTGATAAATAAATATTTATACCTCATGCGGCAGTTGTGGAATGAGGTATCCAAAGGCCTAAGAATGTGATGGGTAATCAATATTTGCATCGTACAGTGTTCTTCTGACGTGGTCTGAAGCTGAAACGCTTTCATATAGTCTTTGCATGAGTCATTCACAGTAACTAGCCACAGTGCATTATATCACACTGGACCCTGTCCAGGATCTAATTCATGGGATACGTTCCCAGTCTATATGAAGCATGCCATTACATAGTCCAGGCTGGCTTTGAACTTGACATGTAGCTGAGGATGACCTTGGTTCTCCTGCCCTTGTCTCCGTAGTATTGAGATTTCAGGTATGAGGGGCTGGAGAGAAGACCCAGTGTTTCCTGCGTGGTAGGCAAGAATTCTGCCAATGATCTGCACCTCCAGCCCCAAGCTGTTTCCTACAATGCACACATACACACACACACTCACACACACACACACACACACACACACACACACACACTCATTCCTCAGAGTTTGTCTTTCCCAGGGAGAAGAAAAGGTGTGCTTTTCTCAGTCAACTTGCTAGGTCTGGGAGTGCTACATGAAGTTTGTGTTACACGTACATTCAAATCTCAGGTGTTCACACTACTGGAGCATGCAGAAACGCTCCCATGAGCTACCTACCCACTCACTGTCCTACTGTAGTTTTCAAGGAAGGGAAAGGGTTTTTTGTCTTTGTTTTGAGACAGGATCCCCCCCCCTCCACATACACTCCCCGTCCCCCTGAGCTCACAATACCCCTGCTCTGGTCTCTCGAGTACTGCCGTTCCGGGTGGCATATGCCAACAGGAACATCCAGCCCACAGAGGAAAGTCCTGAATGTGGAAAACCCCTAGCCTGAAGAGCCTCAGGGGACGTGGGCTCCGTTCCAGTAAACTCTCAGATGTCTCCTCTTGTAAAACTGGAGATCAGTCACACTCACCCCAGCCAGCCAGCCATGCACTAATTAGCAATGGTAGCCGGCTTTTAGGTCCTCCAGATCAAAGACATGTATTGCCCCTTATGATGCATCACAAGGTACTTGACACTATGAGGAACATCTCCCTCCAATTCCTTCCCCTTGAAAAGCCCAGACAGCCATAGTCACCTGCTAAGGAAGAAAGGGGGAGAGGATGGGGAAGGAGGGAGGGAGGGGAGGAGAGGGAGCCAAAAGGAACCCAGTATCTCCCTGGCAGGTAAGGTAGCTAGTCCAACCTTGTAACTCACAACATGATGTGGTCATCTACAAAGCCCATACTCAAGAAGCAAGTAACCGAGTTACTTTAGAAAGTGGGGAGGGAGTTCCATATGTCTTCAAGGAAGTTTGTGACTTACTGTTGGGCCACATGCAGCATGAAAGCTGGACCTGTCTGCTAGACTCTGGACACCCACAGCTCGCCCAGACATGCACATACCTGGCTACTACCTACCTTGGACACCCACAGCATGGCTACAATAAAGTTCCTGTGTTGCTTGGAAGTCTCACCATATCCATCTTTGAACCAAGCGCAAACTCCATGGCTGAAATCTCAGCCACACCCTTCATTTTTTTCTGTTTTTTCTCCCTGCTGGGGCCTGAATTTGTTTACCAACAAGTACTTTAGGTGGTTCACAACCCCCTGTCTAACACCACTTCCAGGGAGATCCAATGCCTCTGGCCTCCACAAGGCACCTGCATTCATACGCAGTTACCACATACATAGTCTAAAAGGCGAGGCGGGGGTAGTGCGTGCCTTTAATCCCAGGACTGAGCATTTGAGACCAGCCTGGTCTACAGAGTGAGTTTCGGGGTATCCAGGGCTACACAAAACAACCCCATCTCAAAAAAAAACTAAAAAGTAAAAAATAAAAAGCCTAGCGAAATAAACACATTACGTATTTTTTAAAACCTTTCTTTTAAAGAGCAACTGGACCCTATCTGTTTATATCTCCTCAGTGCCTCGCACACTGAAAGAATAGAGCACAAATGCCTGTGTTTTTCAGCTTTTTTTTTCTGTGCTTTTAATAATTTTTAAAATTCATGTATACGCATGTTTTGCCTGAATTTATATGTGTGCCTGGTGCCCATGGAAGTCAGAAGGGGGCATCTGATCCCCCGGAAGTGGTTCTGTGCTCACAACAGAGTCCAGGTCCTCTGTAACAAGGGCTTTTAACCGCTGAGCGGTCCGACGTCTCCCCAGCCAGCCTTTGTGTTTAGCTTGCTCAAAGAAAGATGTGCTACTTCACACAAATCTATTTTAAATGTTTTTCCTGTTTTCACAGAGGATGTGAAGTTTTGTGCTGTAGGAACCCTCCCATGCCTTTAGGCTTCTGTGAGTCACGTTTATGGAAGCCTAATGCCACAGGAGTCAGCCATGCTGTGACTATGGACTGGGAACTGTGGTGGGCGTTTTATATGAACTCTCATCCCATCTCCATGTTACAGAGCCCTCGACTTGTGACTATGACTAATGACCACAACAGAGCAGGACTCGCATCACTTAAGAGAAGGCCCTCTGTGTCGGTTTAGCAGTGTGAGACCGACTGACTAAGATACCAACTAAATAAAGTTTATACTATAAAAATCTTCATCTAAATCTGCCCGATTCACAGCTCAGCAGCTGGAGAAGGGGCATTAATCAATTACTACAGTACATACAATATTACCTTAATTTGAATCTAACAGTTCAACCACGGTGGACAACGGCTCATGTGCCTCGGTGGTAAAGCAGTCGCCTGCCGTATACAAGTTCCTGGGTTTCACCCCCAGCACCACAGAAAGATAAAACAAGGAGAATAACCTAGATGGGGCTTCTATTTCCTTCTGGCACGAAGTGGATCCCAGACGTGTGTGATAAAATTATATATATATATATATATATACATTGTTCTACTTACGAGCATCCTTTCGAGAAATATGAAGGTTGTTTCCAGCCCTACTCCATGCACAATTTGGAAAACAGAAATGTGCCCAAGTGATGAAGATACGGATAAATTCTTATGAGTATTATGTAATCACTGAAATCCACCCCTCTTCATCCGTTTATGTAAGAGCAGAACACACACTGGAAAAGCAGAGGCAGGAGGATGACTGTTTGAGTCTAGACTGGGCTACAAAAGAAACTCCAGGCCAGCCTGAGCTACAGTGTGAAACGATATCTCAAAAACAAAAGAATAAATAAGTGAAGATAAAGAGCAGAGCACATGCAGAGGCCCCAACATACTGATGCAGGTGTGTGTGTGTGTGTGTGTGTGTGTGTGTGTGTGTGTGTGTAGGAGTTGTGGCGTACACTGTGACCAGCACTCGTGAGCATCTTCCTGGTTATGTAACTTTGAATGACTTATTTAACTCCCGGAGCCTTTCCTTCTCAGTGACAGGGAGGTGACAGATTCACAGAACTGTGACTAACTCGGTCAGCGCTTACAGAGTTTACCAATGGGCTCAAGGCCATCACTGTTAAGGTGTCTATTATGGATCCATGATTCCGACCACTGCATCCCGTCAGCAACCCCCAAACACAGCTCTCAAGCCGTCGAGCGATAACACTTAGACACCTGTTATTTCTTACTGCGCACCAAGTACCAGGAGGGCACTGACCCTGCAGGGTTACTGTGTACAGACCACCTCAAAGGCTCCAGAACTTCAGAAATGGTCGTACGTAGATTTACAAAGCCACCCTAGTGATCTGTGACAAGAAGACAATCCCCAATCCAACAACAACGACAAAAATCTACGTAAAAAAAAAAAACTTACCTGTTACTCTATCGTGTGAAAAAGAAAATGACATAAACTGAGTGCTTTGGCACACATCTGTGCTCACATCTGCAATCTCAGTGCTTGGTAAGCTGAGGCAGGAGGATTGAAAGCTCTATGTTGGCCTGGGTTACACAGTGAGAACCTGTTTCAAAGACAAAAGCAAGGGCTCTGGCTCAGTGGCCAAGGACACGCTGCTCTTGCTCAGGACCCACATTTAGTTTAAGTCCCCGTGCTGGGTGGCTCATAAGTGCCTTACCATCTCTCCAGCTCTAGACCTGATACCTTCTTCTCACCTCCATGGGTACCTGCATGTCTGCACATGGTTCTCGCACGCACACACACACACACACACACACACACATACACACATTTAATTTTAAAAGGGGCACCAGGGTGCAGAAGAGATGGATCCGTGGTTAGGAGCACCAGTTGCTCTTCCGGAGATCATGGTTTTGATTCCCTGCACCACATGTTAGCTCCCAACTGTTATTTCAGTTGCCGGGAACCCAACACCTTCTGACTTCCGTGGGTATGCACGTGGTACACAGACACACAAATGCCTGACCTGAATTTAACGCCTAAAGCCCACAAAAAAGCCAGATGTGGGTCCTGTACTCACTCCTGAAGAGGGATGGAGCAGAGACAGAAGAATCTGCAAAAGCTCACAAGCTAGCTAGTCTGGAGCAGGCTTCACAAGAACAAAAAAGAGTGACCACCTCAACGTGACGAAGGTGACACGTTCTCTAAAAAGCTGTCCTCTGGCCACCCACGCCCTGTAACATGCATGTGTCTGTGCTCACACACAAAATAAATAATTGAAAATCTATAAATAAACACAACTCCCGGGAATCCTCACTTCCTGCAGGATAAATGGCCCCTCTTCCTCACCCACGGCTTCACCCCACCTCTTCCATTCACTCTCAGTGGATAGGTAAGCCGTGAGATTTCATGACGCGTTTCCGCTCCTCTCCTGCCAGCGCCAGGCACTTAAGCAGATACTGAAGCCACAGAGATCTGAGCGGTGCAGACAAGCCTGGAGGTGGGGGTGGGGGAGGCAGGAGGGATGGTGTCTGTGCTTGTGAGGAGCTTTATTTGCTTAAAGAAAGCAATCCCTGCAACCCAGAGGGCAGACAGGTCTGGGCAGGGCACAGGCTCCCCAAACATCTGCATCCCCCTCTCCTCTGTAAAACAGAATTCAGTCTAACAACCACACTGGGGGAAGTCAGAACAGACCCAGAAATGAGAAGGGACTCAAATACTGGGCCCTCCCTCTCCCCTTGCTATTCGAGAACAGCCCCCCCCCCCCCCCAAGCTAGTGACACATCTGGCCAGACACTTGGAAGCTGTCACCGAAGTACTCTCAAAGCTGAAATCTCTTTTCCACACTGACGGCTATAAGAGGACAGCCAATCTGCAAGAATATTAAGTTCGTGTTCACTGATGCTAATTGAGGGTCTGCCTGTTCTTCAGGCCAAAGACACCAGAAAGTTATCCCAGGCTACACTTGGCTTTCTGCATCAGCGAGGCAGTTCATCCCCAGGAATGGCTAAGATGTGCCCGCCATGGTGGTCTATTGCATAACCTCCAGTTGCAAAAGCCGCAGTGACTTCAGGAAACAGCCATCACAGCCCCAGTACCACGAACGGCACAACGGCATGCCTAAGGCAGGTGGGGTGGGCCAGAAGAAGCAGTCAGAGGGAAGGGACTGGGAAGCTAGCAGTGTGCTCACCAGAGAGCTAGCCACTGCACACCCACTGCGCACAGTAACATCTTTCTGCATTTCATTTCCTCGTCCTAAGAAGGTGATGTCACCACCCACGCCACTGATGGCATGTCAAAGACGTAGTCTGAAAATATGTGTACGTCTCTGGCACAGGAAGGACCATGTTAATGATGTGAGCCATCACGTGGTTGCTCGGAATGGAACCTGGGCCCTCTGGAAGAGCAGCCGGCGCTCTTAACCACTGAACCATGCCTTCAGCCCCAAAAGGTATCTTTTATCGTTTTGTGAAGACATCATCCTCCCCTGCTTCTGTGGAGAACACCACGACTCCCACGCAGGTGGCGTTCTTTCCTCGCTAAGCCACGCACAGCTTTGCCATGGCTGCTTTTCCACAATCGAGGCCAAAGCAGCAGAACCGGCAGACAGCGTCTGGCTCCGAGAACAGGTTTGCGTTTCAGGGTCACGAAAGGTCATGGACACCTCCAGGGTTCTGCAAACCATACTCTACAAACTTGTTCCCACCTCAGTCGGTGCTCACCCTGCGGAGAGGACGTGTGGGACAAGCAGTGTTTGTGTGAGTTGACTCTAACCCTTCGTAGGCATTACCTTCCTTTCTCCACATTAGAAATCCGTCCGCAGGAACTGCCACACATCAGCTTCCTGACCCTAGAAGCAGACTGCACCTCCAAACACTCCTCCATCCTAACTGCCATCTTGTTCTCCCCTAGCTGAGTCTAAGTTACTCCCTTAGAAACTACACAGACTGAACATGGCCAGGCCTCTGCTTCCCTTTGAGCTACTAGGCTCGAAGGCTGGTATGTTCTGGGCACTGGGCACTTGACTGCATCCCTAACGTTGGCTGAGTCTTTGGAATATCCTGACCCACCAACGAAGCCATGAGCCCTATGATTCTAGAAGCAACTTTCCATTTTCTTCCACTACCCGGCATTCTTGCCCGGAGCGTTCTAGACTCATAAAAAGGTTTCTCTCGGCTCACCCCACAGAGCTTCGGCTTAGCTGATTTTCATACGTCCCTGACATGACTCCTGAGTCCATTTCGGTCTGTGTCTGACTCAAATATTTTTCAGAATTACTTGCTAGAAGACAGTTTTATAAAAGCTGTGATGTCACCAAGGAGCCTGTAAACACCACACCGGGAACTAGCTTACGGTTATCAGGCAGTGACATCGAGAACAGGAAGCACCAAGGTAGACCACGGCCACAAAGCAGCTAGAGGCTGAGGGTGGATGTGACTGTCCTGTGGGAGGACCTTCTTAGCAGTTACAGAGACACACAGACGAAGTGTTGAGGTATCCAGGTATCGGCCAGGAAGAATTATGATAAACAAACAAACTCACAAGCCAGGCAGAAAAGAGATAATATAAAACACATAATTAGCATCACAGCTTAAAAGGCAAACAGAGTCTTACGTGTTTGGTCAAGTGGAGGCATAAAACAAGGGACACATAGACCGAAGTAACGTCTTTACCCAGAAGAAGTAGAAAAACAAGGGGGAGAATGACAAACAAGATCACGACCAACAGGCGAGAGTCTTCCCAGCTCTGTGATTTCCTCTGTGCCGGTCTTCTCTAAAAAGCCTTTCAACTCAGCAGAAAAGGCTTACCACGGGACCTTATTCATGCGTGCACTCACGTGTGTCACCATGTGAGTGTGGGGTCACAAGGTAACTCCTTGAGAGGAGTGGCTCTTCTCCTTCCATCAGGTGGGTCCCGGGGATAGAACTCAACTTGGCTTGGCTAGTTCCAAGGACCTTTCTTGTGGAGTCACCTTCCCCCTCCCCGTCTCCAGAGCATTTTTGTGTAACTCCAGAGATGCTCTCTATTAAGGGTGATAATCTTTGACAGAGCATTTGAAGTATGCTGATCTTAGTCTATTGTATGGATTACCTAGATGGCTCCATAAAGAATACTTTACATTCTTGGTGACTCAGTCTACCCTACCACCAAATGGGTTTAATAATGACCATGTTTTTAAAAGCACCAGGATACTTAATGGTTCCAAAACACTGCATGATATTCTGAGGGGCTGGAAACACATCCTTAAAATATTCAAAATATGTATTTGTTTTTTGGCCAGAAAACCTTCAACACATCTCTTTTTAAAAAAGCATATGTTTTCCCAAATATGGTGATGCATACCTGTTGACCCAGGACTAGGAGGGTGAGGTAAGAGGATTATTATATGTCCAAGGCCTGTTTGAACTTCACAGCAAGTCCTGGGCCAATATGGGCTATAAAGAAAGAGCCTGTCTCAAAACACACAACAGGGTCTTGAGGGACGCTCAGTCAGTAAAGTACTTGCTCTGAAGGCATAAGGCCCTCAGCTCCAACCCCAGGACCTGCATAGTGAACGAGGTACAGACATCAAAGGCTGTCAAAACAGTGCTGCTGAGGGTGACACAGGTTTCACTGGCACTCACTGGCCAGCCCGTAGAGTGACAACGGTCCACTCCAGGATCAGTGAGACCTCATCTGGAGAAATAAGGGGAAAGTGGCCAAGAAAGGCCTTGGCTTCTGTCCTCCACACAAATGCTCGAGTATGTATGCACACACAAACACTTATATGCACATGTGCACACACACGAACATGTATATACGCAGACCACACACCAACACATTCACATGCCACAAAACAAAATAGGCCAAATAAAATATATATGCTCAAGATTTCGAGAAGTATTATAGAACAAAACAGAATTATATTGAATAAATAAAAGTTACGCTTGCCAAATTTACACAACTAAGTATCATTTAAATTTGTGATAAAGAAGACTGTGACGTACACTTACATACGAGCCACAAAAAAATCGATCAGTAAAACTTTAGGAAACTTTAAAATCACATATCTTTATCATACAATAATTTTTTTTTAAGGACCAGAGTGCCTAGAGTTCATGGAAATCATCAATTAGGAGAACACATTCTTGGAGCTAGAGAGGTGGCTCAGCAGTTAGAAACACTTGCTGCTCTTCCATGGGACTGGAGTTCAGTCCCCGACCCCCAGGTCAGGAAGCTCACAATTGCCTATAATTCCAGCATTAGGGGATCTAACCTTGCTTGCTTCTGACCTCCACAGGCACACACATACACAGCATACATTCACACACACAACAACAACAACAACAATAAAGATGCTATACATGTCCTTAATTCCACACTTGGGAGGGAAAGACAGACAGATCCCTACAAGTTTCAAGATAGCCTGGTCTAATAGGCAGTTCCAGACTAGCCAGCTAGCCAGGGATATTCAGTAGACCAGATGCTGTCACAAAATTTAAGGAAGGGATGAGGCTGGAAATATTAAGAATACTCCCAGTCCTTCCAGAGGATCTGAGGTTGGATCCTAGGATCCCAGTTTGGTGTCTCACAGCAGCCGGATACTCCAGCTCTAGGGAATTCGACATTTTCTTCTGGGCACCCACACACATGGCTGGCAGACACACACACATACAAACACACACACACACACAGCAGACACCTGCGCGCGCACACACACATAAATAAAATAGTATTTTTTACATGATAAAACTAAAGTGAGGTCGAGAATGCATTCCTGCCCGATTCTAAATTCAGCCACGCACACCACCGACTTCTTGTACGGAAGCAGCGTGGAAGACGCTGCCCGAGCAAGTACTGCAACGTCACGACAGAGGTGGGAGAAAGGGTGCAGACTCCCCACCTTTGAGGTGTCCCTTTGGCGCTTAGATGACACCCGAGTCTCTTCCCGCTTCACCTCCCTCAGCAACCTACATTTAAGGGGAGAAGTCCCTTCTGAAGAATGACGAGTCAGGGAAATGGGGCATGGAGAAGGAACACAGAAAGCTGGAACTAGGAGTCTCCTGGGGCGAAGGTCAATTCTTTTCCAGTGCCCACTTCCTAAGATTAAAATAAGTTCAAGCCACCCGTGGTTCATGTACGGAATCCCAGGACTTGGGATATGCAGGCAGGGTGGCCAGGTCTTCAAAGCCAGTTTCAGCTACACAGAAACTTCCAGGTTAGGCTGGACTACACAAGAAACCCCTCCATTTCAAACGAACCAGTAAGCAATAAACAAATAAAATGTGTTCCTAGCACATGAGACCACAGACCTGGGGGCAGGAGAGACTGGCCCAGTGGTTAAGCACACATAAGTTTGGTTCCCAGCACACATATCTGGTAGCTCACAACCTATAATTCATATTCTAAGGGAATCCAATGCCTCTGGCCTCTGTGGGTACACACCTACACAGAGACGCACACCCACATATATAATTAAAAATAATCTTAAGAGGACACAGACTCTTGTGATACCCTTAGTCTTTTAGAAACAAAAAGTATATAGGCTGTTACTTAAAAAACAAGCAAACAAAGAAGACTTTCAGGCTCAGGGAAGATCCTAAAAGGAGCTTCAAAGATCTATATTGAATAATGCAAGTGACATGTTCTTGAATGCGCTAGTAAACACAGCACTGAGCGATGGAGGTAGATCTAGAAAACCGCTGTAATGTAGTTATCGCCAGCTCGGCCGACGCGCATGCTCAGTGAGCTGTAGCTCTCATCTGAAAAGTTAGAGCTGACCTCTCAACTTTAAACCCGCTTTTCTGAGCAGGACGCGTTCGAAACTTGATGACATGTTACACAACAAGTAGAGCTATACCTCCCTGTGGAAGCCGATTTCCTTATGGGCGCCTCCCACCTGGAATGAATGCAAATGAAATTGCTCACCTCGGAGACAGGGATTCGGTCCACACTAAGGACAAACGGGAAATGAAGCTCCTCCCTGCTGACTTACTCAGAGCACAACTGGTAAATGAAATGATAAAATCTAAGAAGGAAACAAGGTGGGGAAATTCTACTTCAAGGTCATTTTTTTTTTTAAACATTAAAACTGGGTGTGGTGGCCTGTACCTGTGGTCCGAGAGATAACTCAGGAGGCAAAAGCAAGAAGACTGTGAACTGGAAGCCAGTCTGAGCGACACCGGGACACCATGTCTCAAAAAGCAACAGCAGCAGCAGTAAAAGCATTAGTAAGAATGGCTAATTTGATATTTATGCATGTCATATTTTTACTTCATATTTTATGTTTATATACAATATCATGCCCTGCAGGAAAAATTCACTGTTTCTGCCAAGAGAAGTATTTAGCCATCTTCATAGCCAAAGACCTTGAAAATTAATTTTCATTATTAATTGGTATAAATCTGAAATTTGCTTATTTAGAGCTAGGCATAGGGTGTCCGGCTGCAAGGCTGAGGCAGGAGAATTGCCCTAAACTGAAGGCCAACTAAGTCTATATAGTGAGACCCTGTCTTGAAGAAGAAAAGGAGGAAGAGAAACCAGAGGAGGAAGGACAGGAGGAGAAGGAAGAAAACAGTTTGTCTACTCAGAACAGCTGAAGAATTGACGATTAGAGCAGTAAGGCGGGCAGGCAGCTTGGAGCATTCACCATACCCTCCCCTGACTTGGATCCTTACAGTCTACATGGAAGCGGAAGGAGGGAGCTGGTGCACAGGTGTCTCCTGACGTCTACGAGCACATGCCCACACACAGTAATAGTAATTACGCTTTTAAAAGTTGCTATTTGCCAAGACAAAACCAGGGTCTATCTGTCCAAAAGAACTGGCGTTCCCAGCATTATTCAGATTGTGGTATTAATAAGGTTGCCAGGAAGCCTGTACTTTCTAAGCACAAACATGATGAACCAACACGGCTTTACAGGAGAAATCCCTCATCATAAGATTGTGTAAGTAAGACTAGGGTGAACGAAAGGGCTAGCCCCGGCTAACTGGGAAAGCAAGGAAACGGTGGTGGCAGTAGAATCAGGGGATATGAGATGCTAAGGGTGAGAGCTATCACAGGCCAAAGATCTGGGAGCTGTTGCACCACGACTAGATCATCACTGGTTCGACCACCATCTGGGGCAGGGCCAGAGCAGGGCCAGAAGTGGTCCTCTCTAGTTCCCTCACAGAGTTTAACCTGAAGCTGCAACAAACTGGAACGGTTCAGGACAAGCAAGCTCTGTGGGTGGCTTCTGCTGTTTGGGGCTACTGGACTTGGTTACTGCTGGTTGGTTTTACGTGCAATGAATCCTGATACTGGAGGGACTGGGGAGGTGACTCAGCCGGTACAGCACTTGCTGCACAAGCTTGAGGACTTAAGTTCGGATCCCGCATCCCCTGAAAAGCCTGGCTGAGGAGGTGGAGACAGACAGATGCCTGGTAGAGACAATCAGCCAGCTGCTCTAGCCCAACTGGTCAGCCTCAGGTTTAGTGAGGGAACCTGCTTCAAAAACGAAGGTCAACGCGACTGAGGAAGGCACTTGATCTCCACCTCTGGCCTCCGCACACATTCGTGTGCACATACACATGTGTACACGCATGTACACACAAACATATACCCGCACACATGCTCATGCCCCAACACAAACACATACATACAGCTCACACAACAGTCGGATACTAGAACTAAGTCCAAGATTTTCAGTCCTTGATAGGAAAACTGGAAAAGTAGGTAGGGTTGTTGTTGTTGCTGCTGCTGTTGTCATGTTTATTTATAACACTTCCGGGGCATTTCCTATGTGCGAGGCATGTTTATGGTTTCTGTAAGTATTAACTCATTTCAGTTTCACATTAAAGCCATGGCACAACTGTTATTACACACGCTTACTGATGTGGAAGCTGAGGCATACCAGGTTTACCGCGGGCACATGGCTAAGAAACAGCAAGCCAAGAGCCCAGAGCCAGGCTCTAACTTTGAAGTCCAGGCTCTTACCCGTCACTTGGTTAACAAAAAAAAAAAAAAGATGAGAAACCGTAGTAACTACAGAACTGAAAGAACCCAGTGGTACTTTAGTCGAGGCCATCACCTTTAAGATTTTATTTTTTAAGGTGAGGAGTTGGGGATCTTCAGCAAAGCAGACAGTGTCACCAGAGCTGGAGAATTCGGTGAAGGACTGCACGGGTTTCTAGTTCCCAGCCCTAGTCCAATGCTGATAACCTGTATACTGCCTGTATCCCTCACTTACACTCAGTGTACGTTATCCTGTCTACATCCAGTGTGTGTGTGTGTGTGTGTGTGTGTGTGTGTGTGTGTGAGTATATGTGTGTGTGGCTGTGCTCAAGTGGGTATAGAGGCCAGAGATCAAGGTCCAGTCAATGTCTTCTTGATCACTATTGTTGTTGATGATGACAACGACTGTTATTGTGTCACTATGTAGCTCTGAAGGGTGTGAAACTCACCACCAATCAGGCTGGCCTTGAATTCACAGGAATTTCCTCTGTCTCTCTCTGTCTCTCTGTCTCTCTGCCTCTCTGTCTCTCTGTCTCTCTGTCTCTCTGCCTTTCAATGCTGGAGCTAAAGGTGTGTGTCATGACACCTGGTTCTAACATATTTTTTGAGACAGCCTCTCACTGAACCTAGAGATCAGCAATCAGGCCAGACCTCGTGGTCAGCCAGCCCAGGGTCAGTGTAGTCTGTCTCTGCTTTCCCAGAACATAGGTGACACGTCACCAAGCTTTGTACATGTGGGCCGAGTGTTTGAGTTCAGGCCCTCAAGCTTACGTGACAAGCACTTAACCACTGAGCCATCTCCCGGTCGGTGCACATTTCCCCTTTTACATTCTACCTTCTCGGTCTGGCCACCGCCCCTCGGGATGGGACTTAGGTCTTCTCCCTCCTAACCGTATTCACAATACACGGCAGGCCCTGCTCCAGCATCACTGTCATGTCTAGTTAGCAACAATGCAGGCTGTGCTCACAAGAGACAGATAAAGGCTCCGGTGAGCGCCGGTGTTCTCGCAGGCCTGAGCGCCTTTTCTTTTTCCTTACTTGGGAAGAACACACACACACACACACACACACACACACACACACCTGCACACGTAGGGTGGGGGAAAGAGGGAGAGTTAGAGAGAACAAGATCATGCAAGCATATACCAGTTCCTAAGGCCAAACCCAGGCAGATGGTTAGGCTCAGGTAACTACTGGCTCACCAAGGCACAAGTGGCACACACCTTTAACTCCAGCACTTGGGAGAGGCAGAGGTGGTGGCTCTCTGTGAGCTTGAGGCCAACCTAGTCTACACAGAGTTCCAGGACAGGCAGGGCTTCATAAGGGATCCTATCTCAAAACAACACCAAAAGGAAACCATTGGCTTGGGAGGTGTAGGCCATCCTTGGCCACACAGGAATCTCAAGGCCGTGCTCGCTTCGGCAGCACATATACTAAAATTGAACGATACAGAGAAGAGGAGCATGGCCCCTGTGCAAGGGTGACACGCAAGTCCCTGAAGCGTTCCATATGTTCCGTGAAGTAAAGTTCTACCAAGTGTTCAAATTAAAAAAAAAAAAAGAAAAGAAAAGAAATTCTCAGCCTGTCTCAACATGACAATAACAAAAACAGATCGTCCTTTGGGTCTGGGGACGGGGATGAAGGGGGAGGGGAGAGGGCACTGACTCAAAGTGAGAACTCTTGATACTTGAGCACCCTAGGCTTCCCTGACCCAGCGGACCAGTTTGTCTTGGAAGCCTCACCTTCGTCCTTCTCTCTGTGGCTAATCCCAAGCTCCATTAAGCCAACCACCCAGGAATGGGATCACTGTCCCTTTCTCCCTGATAAAAACCTAAAACTGCAAACGCAGGAAAGACACGGGGATTCTGCACAGACACTTTCCCCACAAGAAGCCCCACAAGAGCTTATTAGAAAAAAACAAAACAAAACAAAACAAAAGCAACCCAAATCTTTAGGACATATTCCCTAGTGACAAGCTCGGAGAATATGTAAAGCAACCCCCAACCCCATCCCTGGCCTCTTCGACGTAGCACGCTGTACTCTGAAAAGGCTCAGAGAGCAACTACACAAGCAGGAATTTATTCCCAAATCAATAAACACCACTCCTTTGCTGAGAGTTACACACGCACATGCTCTTCTGAAGATGCAGCCCAGCTGTTTACTCTTGCCAAGTCTCCGTGTGTCAGATCCCTTTTCTCTTCACCCCCCCATGACACCTTACCTTAGTAGAGCGTCTGCTGGTGGCCACAGCCTGTCGCCAGGCTCTGGGGTCTGCAGGAGCACGGGCGGAGCCTCTCGGGTATTCTGGCAGAGTTTGGATGGGGTGATGAACCCCAGCCACCAGCGATGTGAGCAAATGTGGTAATTACCAGAGAGGAAAGCAGGGTGACACACTGGCTAATGCCAGGTCACTTGAGCGCCGCACAATTTTAGCCCTAGGCCAAAACACTGGGCCTCAGGAAGGACTCCAGTGTATAAGGCCCACGGAGCTCTACATCCATGGAGGCCTCTAGCAGCCCACACTGTTCAGGACTCAGCTTGCTACACTCTATTCTGTCAGGCAAGTCTGACAGGACAAGGTGTGAAGCTTTCCTGGGAGTGTGAGGGACGGTCTAGAAACCAGGCCTGAACTGTGCCCACCTAGCGGGGGGGGGGGGGGAGGGGTGAAGATGGGGAGGGCAAAAGGAAGACCTGTTCCTCATGAAGTTGCAGAGACCCACGACTGAGTCACCATCTCCCCCAACTAACTTCTAGACAAATGGACAGGATCTCCTAGTCCCAGAGAGCAAGACTGAAAAGCAAGACAAAAGAAACAAATGATGTTCAATTTTGTTTCTTCCTCAGGATCCTGATCAGCTGGGGAGACAGCACAGGATGGAGAAGCGCCCAGCACCCAAGCACTGGGATGGGTTCTGGGCCCTAGTACCCACATGAAAGGCGGTATGGCCTGGCACATGTCTGTAGGCCTTGCACTGGGTGCGTGCAGAAATAGGAATGTTTCTGAAGCCCACTGGCTGGCCGGCCTTGCCAAACCGGTGAGCCCCAGGCTCAGGAAGAACCTGCACCCCCCAAAACAAGCTGGAGAATGAGGAAGACAACTCCGGCGTCTACACACATGCATATGCACATGCACGAGTGTGTTTACACGCACACATGAACATTCACACCCACACGGCCAGGTACACACACACACACACGGTCACATGCACATACGTGAGAAGTGAGCATGGACCTACAAGATTAACCCAGCAGGGAGCTGCGCCTGTTAGCCAAGCCTGTTAGCCAGCTGTTGCCAAGCCTGACAACCTGAGGTTGATCCCTGGAATCCACATGGCAGAGACCTTGCTCTGCAAGTTGTCTCTGACCTTTGTTTGGATGCCGTACCTCACGCGAGCCCACGCACGCCCACAGATATACACACTAAATAATAAATAAATACTGTTTTAGAAGTGAGCACAGACCCGGCTTGGTGGCATGTCACTGTTACGTAACAATACTGTGGCCCAGCACCACCAATACCACCTCTGACATGTAAAACGCTCTGTTCTCCAGAGCCTGCACCACTGGCTCTGCCCTCCCTTTAGTAAGTAGTAAGATTTCACTTATCTGAGACCAGAGCATTCTTCTATAGCCCTCTACATTGTTTCACGGTCGGTGCTTGTATTAGCTCAGAACTACAGCAGTAACAGCCATCAGTGTGACACCTCTTTTCATGGCCGAGTAATATTCCCTTGTGTGGATATACCACATTCTACCAGTCTACCGTGGACAATGGGGCTGCTGCTGCTCTGGGGCTGTTGTGAATGAGCTGCTATGCAAACATCACATACAGGAGCTTGTTTGAACACCATTCTAAACTTTTCTCGTGAAAATGCCTACAGGCGGAATTACTGGGTCACACAGTAACTCTGGTAAACGGCTCAAAGAACCGACAAACTAGTTTCCAAAGCAACTACTCCATTTATATCCACAAGCAACCCGTGAAGCAATTTACACACATCCTCGGCAGCACCCGTCTGTTATTATTTATTATATCCATCCTACCATCTCACAGGGCTGGGTTCTGTTTGTTTTGAGACAGGGTCTAACATACAGGTCTAGCCTCAGTCTTACTATGTAGCTAAGGATAGCCCTGAGCTGCTGATCCTCTTGCCTTCTTCTAGGTGCTGAGAATATAGGCAGGAGCCACATCACCAGCTCAGTGTGGCTTTAACTCACATCCCTCAGTGGCTAATAATATGAACACATTTTCATGCTTTTAGGATTTGTCTTATTCTTTGGAGAATCTTATCCCTCTTGCACTGTTGGGGATCTTCCTGTAGTCTGGGTAAAAGCTCTTTATCAGAGAGATAACTTACAAATGTTTCTCACATTCTCTAGAACTTTGCTTTCTTTTCCTTTTTCTGTGTGTGTGTCGTATCTAAAAATGACTCTGTAACCTCTCACAAAGGTCAAGAATTTTTCATATCTAGGGAACGGTCCACTGGGGCTAGCCATTTGTACCTAGTGTGATGAGACGGTTCTGCCTTCTCTCTGCAGTGCGTGTGTGTTACTAGTTATTTCTCTACGACTTGTTGATAAACACCCCCGTTGGTATTTTTGCCATCCACGGTGGCAACCAATTGACCGTAAGCGAAGAGTCCGTGTTATTCATCATGAGTGCACCACAGCTCACTTAGGCTGAGTTTACACCAAATCAGGTGATTTCCCCAAACAGGAAGCCAGACATCCATCCCTCGTTTTATGCTCTTTGAAGTATGTGTTAGGCCATGAATATGTAGTATTTTTATAAAGGCAATTTTAAAGCCAATTAATTAAAAATTAAGTCTATTACCCACAGCCAAACACTCAGCAGAGCTTGGGGAGTCCTGCAGAAGGGGGCGGGGTAGAGACTGTAGGAGTCAGAGGGGACAAGAACACCACAAGAAAACCCACAGAATCAACTAGCCTGGGCTAACAGAGGCTCCCAGAGACTGAAAGACAGCCAGAGAGTACTAACACCCAAAACACAGAGAAAGAAGCTGGGGAGACAGCTCAGTGGGAGAGCACACACCTAGGTACACAAGCCTCTGAGCTCATTTCTTGTCACTGTAAAAAGCAAATGTGGATAAGGTGGATGAACAAATGGATGGATAGGTGGCCAGACAGACAGACAGAAAAATGCAAAATGACATAGAAATTCCCTTGACATTCAGATACTGGTGATGTGGCTTAAATGTTTATGGGAAGAAAATATGTTATATTAATTAAATTAATGAAGTGGCGGTGGTGGGAGACAGGAGTCTGTGAGGTAGGCAAGACCCCTCACTAATGGGATTGGTACAGGTACAAACCCCTAAGTGCTTCTTGTGCCCTTCTCTATATAAGGACACAGCAAGACTGTGCCATCTCTGACCAAGACGTGGGACCTCACCACCCATGGGATCTGCTGGGACACTGAACTAGAATCTCTAGACTTCAGGGGAAGAAACGTCACTGCTTACAAACAGAAGGTTGATATAGACGAGGTCTGAAGAGATCAAAGAATAAGAAATGAATTCTCAAAGGAGAAAAATAAAATCTGTACCATTTTAGAATCCCAAAGAGCCGTGGGGTTTGCATCTGTTACTGAGTACACCAGATCGGACTGTAGCAACAGTCCTCCGTGGTGGGTTCTGGAAGGCGGGTCTGTCAACACTCACATCAGCATGGCTGCTGAGCCACAGCCGCAAGGCCTGGAGCCCTAACTGGAGTGCACTATCTATACATTTACACATCCATCTTAAATGTCCACGCATGCGCACACCCACACTCTTAACTGAGAACTGTTGGGCCAGAGCAACACACATGATTGTTCCACCAGTGACACCTCAAAAACTGTAATTGCGCGCTGGTGTTGGTTTTCTCCTTTCCACTCTGATTGTTCTAAGGACAACCCAGAGATAAGGGTTCCCTGTGGCAATCGCGGGTTGTCAGCCTGGGAGAGACTTTTGGAGTCAGTAGGCCAGCCACTCCCAGTGAGGAGGAATCCAAAGTCAAGGCGGGTAATTAACCCGAGTCAGAATTGGCTCCGCCTCTCAAGCTCCTAATTCCATTCTGCTTGGCCGACTCCTGCATCCGATGACTGACTACGGGATGGTGATGCACCACCCAAGTAACCATTAAGCTCGGGTACTCAGAGCAGCACAAAGGGCCGTCACGAGATCCTCTATGATTAAGAAAAGCTGCAGTCGCACGGGGGAGGGACTGTCTACCAAAACAAAAGGAAAACGAACAGATGGCGAACACACCTATTTATGTCTGTCACCTCGCTACACATCACTCAACTCTTGTCCCCTCTGACTCCTACGCTACTCAACTCACAATCACTAGGGTTTGCCCTTAAATTTCCCTGTAAAACATATTTTTGTGTTTTCCATTTGCATATCATTTCTGTTTCCAGATTTTTCATTAATCATGAAAAATGCTTTCCATTTATTCTTTGACAATTTCACATTGTGTGTGTAACGTATCCTGATTATTTTCTTTCTCGGTTTGAGATAAAATTCAAAACAGCATTCAAAGAAATAGATTATGTAAATGCTACAAGAACATCCTAGAACCAGGCACTCAGAAAAAGCTGTAATTACAAATCTCTTCTTGTTCCTCTAACTTTCCACCTACAATCAATTTCTAATATTTACCCATTTCTTTATCCTATTATCCACTTATAAAGTCTAAACCCAAAGGCAATAATAGAATATGCTCCACAAGTTTACTTATAAAAAAAAAAAATCACCAGAGAGATCAACAGAAAAAAGACTTGCTTAGAAATAGACAAATGTAGAATAATCTATATATAAAGCCATTATGAACAGAAAATGTGTAACGACATTTTGTTTCTGAGACAGGGTCTTGCTATGAACCCCAGGCTAGCTTCATACTCGTGACTAGTAGTCACAGGCTTCGGCCTCCTAAATTCGGGGATTCCAGGTGTTTACAACTACAGCCACATCTGGTGAGAAACTGCATTCTTAAACAGTATGGTAATGATTCGGTAATAACTCGATAATTTGGTAAAATGCTTGTTGTTTTTTTTTTAACTTAGGTCTTACTATATGTAACCTGGAAACCTTTTCTGTTTACCAACAACACCATACATAACTGGGGGCCTTTCTGAGCTAAAGTTCTAGGACCAATAACTTGCTAAGTTCGGGAGTAGATATGAAAGAGTAAGTGTTTGTAGGGACTCCGGCTTCAGCCGAGCTGAGGTCTCTAATGATCCTGCAGAGCTGAGCTGCAGTTTCCCTGGGAGCCCCATATGTGGAGAAGCTGAAACCCTCCTGGTCCAAGAGCATCCTCGGGGTAGGGCTCTCCCACCTGCAAACTGTGTAAAGAATCAAGGTTCTCTCCAAGACAGAGAAGAGCTGATCGAAAAGGACCTGAAGGCAAAACGTCCTGTCAGGGCAGATGCTGGCAGCTGTGGTGTGCTCCGATCTGCGTGCCGGCTCTCTTCTCTCACACCCGCTTCCTTTTCATCTGCTCCACGGCTGGACTCCATTTCAGGAACCGTCCTTCTGTGTATCACCACACCCTCCTAGGTATACAACCACCAGCACAAGGCCACAGCCTAGGGATGTCACCTTTTTGTTTAATTACACTGACTGTAGGGCAGGGCAGTGTGCCTCAGTGTGTGTGGTCAGAGGACAAACTGCAGAAATGAGCTCTTCCCTTCCACCATGTGAACATCTGAGGACAGAACTCGGGTCTCAAGCCTCTGTCTCCAGGCATGTTGGAGGCAAAGAAAACAGAGCTCTGGGAGTTCAAGAACAGCCTGGTCTACAGAACACTGAGTTCCAGGCCAAGCAAGACCACATAGTGAGATCTGGAATCAACACAAAACCCGAACAGCAACAACAAAACCTCTTCAGGTCTTTTACTCACTGAGCCATCTTCCCTACTTAACCTTTTAAACCCTTCAACAATGTAACTTTAAAAGACACCAACCATTCATTCATTACCATCACAAGTGCACATGCACACACTTTAAGAAACTTTCTTAAGAAAGTATACAGTATCGTTCTTTTCTTACAGCACCCCACACACATATATGACTACCCTTAAAACTGTATTTAAAACTGCTTCCCAGGAGCTGGGGAAATGGCTCAGTTGGTAATGCACTTGCCATCTAGTGAGGACCAGAGTTTGGGTCCTTAGATCCAAAGCCAGATTCCCTGGGGATGTACACCAGAGGATCCCTGAGGTGTACTGGCTAATCTTGTTAAAATGATGAGCTCCACAAAATTCTAATAACATTTGTAAGGTAAAAGAATTGGGAAAATATTTAGGACAAACATAACTCAAAAATAAATGAACAAGCTGCAAAGTATAAAATGGGTAACACGTAAGGACAGCTAGTTGTTTGGAAAGGAAATAGCAAATCAAGAATAAAGGAAACTTTATAAAATCCTACTTATAGTGGAATTAAAATGGGCAGTAAAGATGCACGGGGGGGGGGGTTGTGCTCCAGTGCGTACGCAGGCATGAGATGGGGGATGTACGCTAGCTCGACTTGCTAGAGATCAGACAAGGGACATCAAAAACTACTACGCACTACCATTAACTCACCGGTTCATGTGTCCATTGTCTTTCTGGACACAGGGTCAGAGTCACAATGCCTCAACTTGTCTCTCTCCCTCCCAAAGCTAAGTAACAAGCTTCTGCCCCAGCTCCCTCTGCCCTGTCCCCTGTCCAGCCCTCCAGCTCTTCCTTTTACTTCATTCTGTTGACACTTTAGTTACAGCATCATTACTTGTCATGAAAAACAAAAAACAAAAAACAAAAAACCTAGACAGAACACAGGCCTGGTTTTAGGGAGACAGCTAATCACAGTCATTTCTTGAGCCACAGTAATTTTCAGTGCTGTATACAGTTTTAAGATTCAAAAACGGGGGGTGGGGGGATGTTTTAGTCCCACGTATCGGACTTAACAATTTTGTGGCACTCTACACAGAAGGTCCTGGAATGGAACACACAGACTAGCCATAGGAATTATCCAGGCAAACAGGCTTCTGAATGGCTCCCTGCTTCCTTTAGCTTACACTCAGCAAGGTGAGAAACAGCCTCTTCTGTGTTCTCTTCAATGACAAGCCGTTCTCTCAGACTGATGGATGCAGAGAATTCATTCACATCCTTATGTGTTGGGAGAAAGAGAGCAAGGTGTCTCAACTACAAACTTGCTGAAGGATCCCGACTCCAGATCACTCCTGCTCAAGAAAGAAGCTTCTACCCTCATTGTTCATTTTACCACCCCCCCCCCATCTTCCCTGTGCCTTCCCCAATCCAGGGACCCAACCTAGGGCGCTGCACTTGCTAGACAAATGCTCTACCACTGAGCTAAATGCTCAGCCCTGAGGTTCACATCTTAATGCTGCTTCCTCATACTAATCTGATTGTTTAGTCCCCACGGCGGCTACCCACGGAAGCCTACACAGAGCCGAGCAGGACTAGAGCTCTGTGAGAGACTCTTGGTCACACGACACACACTATAGGAACCGTGCACAAGGTGGTTTAACTAATAACACATCCCTTGAGATGCCTGGGTCACCCCTCGATTGCTGCACACGGTAGGCCTAACTCTAACACAGGGCCATAACAGTCCATTGGTTATCTCCAAGCCGCGGAAGAACTAGAAAACAGAAAGGTGCTACTGGAGAAAAAAAGTTACCTATGGAAAACCTGAGTGCATCAGCATAGCTGAGTTCCCAAGGAGAAAGGGGACCAAGGACACAAGAGGGCAATCCAGATGTGGCAGGGTGCCCTTTGAAGTGGTCATCTTCTTCAAGAAACCCTTAGTGCATAATCCTGGCTACAGACTGCAACTTGTGGGGCTTCATTAGACCATAGATCAACATCATGGCGGGAGCAGAGGACAGTTGAGTGGATTTAATATGGACTACATTCAGTGATGACATCCAAGCGATGACATTACAGTCTTTGGGATTATGTAGAACATCGTTGTTCTTGGGAGACTTGCCAGGATACTTAGGAGAGAGATAGCTGATGTCTGAAAATATACCTCAAATTGTTCAGGAAGGTGTGTGCATGTGTGTGTGTGTGTCTATGATACATGTGTGTGTATGATGCATATGGCATGTGTGTGTGCATGATGTATGTGAGGGTGTTAATAATGCATGTGTGTGTGTGTGTGATGTGTGTGTTTTGTATGGATTAGAGAGAAGAAAAAAGATGCGGTACACGTAACGCAAATGAAACAGAGGCGGTAAGATGGGAGTCTAGGTGAGGAGAACATGGTGCTGGTTACACCTGCAGCTCTCCTGCTGACTCGATCACCCGCCGGGATTGCTGGCTGGGGCAGGAGGTTTCCACGCTTTCCTGTCAGGTTTAATGGCATTTCTTGATCACACTTTTGGAAACCCCTTCATTCCGTCACCTCCCGTCACACTCCTCCACTCTAGCTCGAGTCTGGAAAACTCTCAAGCTGGAAGCCTGCAGGCCTGCCGCTGAGTAATCTCTAGGGCTGGCCCTGGATCTCCAGGAGCAGCCCGAGTCCCAGTGACTTCTCCGACCATATGTTCTGACAACCTGGCACCCAGTAGGCAGGCCTCCAAGCACACCGGGAAAGGGCTGCTTAGGTTTGGGCTAGCCTCTGAGTATACCTGTGGTGGATTATTACCTGTTTAAGCTAGTTGATGTGGGTAGGACCATGACCTATTCAGGGAATCACAGACTTTCTAAAACAGAGAGAGCAATCTGGGTACCACCACCAAGAGAGTGTTCAATGCTCTCTGCTTCTTGGCTGCAGATGAGATGTGGCTGTTTCAAGCACAGGCTGATGTGCTTTCCCCATAATGACAGACTATAACTGTGAGCTACAAGAGCCTTTCTCCCATAAGTTTCTTTTATTGGCTTTTGTTGTCATTGCTTTTAATCACTGTGACAGGAGAGTAAACTAAGACAGCACCAAGGACAAACATTTGAAAACCATCACCAAAAATTCAGTTTATCTACAATTAAAAAAAAAAAAAGTCAGCTGGGCCCGTTGGTGTCACATGCTTTTACTCCCAGTAATGAATGAGAGGCAGAGGCAGGTGAATAGCATTGAGTCCCAGATCAGCTTCATCTACAAAGCAAGTTCCAGGTCAGCCAGGGATACACCTCAAGGCCCTGACACTAAATAAACATATTGGAAAACTCTTCTGTTGGATTTAAGATGAATGCCAGTTCACTTTTCTTTCACATTCCCCAAAAACTGATTAGAATAGCGCAGTCCTGACCCCTTGGTGAAAGCATTTTCCACCGCTAAGATTTCCAACAAGATCGTTCCGGGTAAATGTAGGAGGAAAAGAATGATGCAGCTTGGCTCCTGAGGAAGAGAGAGGTTCTTCAGCACCTCCGCCCTCCCTGACACCCATTCATCTCCTGGAGGATTCGAACCACCGGAGTTGGGTGCAGCACTGGAGGACCAAACGTGCCCTGTGGTTGTGAAAACTAACAGCAAAACATAAGCCAGGCTGACATGGCTAGAGTCGCTTGTTATTCCAGAGGATGAAGTAAAGGCCAGGATGCTTCTCAGAGGGTGAGAGAATGACAAGCTCCGAAGGTGGGAGATGGAGGGAGGTAAGGAGGAGTTTAGCGAGCACGCAGCCGCAAGGCAGCTGCTTGTTGGAACTTGTGTGATTACTTCAAGGGTGAGAAAGTTTTTAACAGCACTCTGTTCATTGTCCGGCTTGGAAGTGTGTCAGCCGTGTGTTCTGACTCTGTCGCCAACACTGAAAAGCACCCACACAGCAAGAAGTCAGAAGAAATGGAGGGTTTCTGGAGTCCCGTCACCCCTTCACACAAACTGACAGAGTTTGAGAGCAGACAATTGTGTCCACACATGGCTGCTCCCAGAGGACTCCCTCTCATAAGGTGATAATGACAGAGTTGTATTCATCCCACAAGACACACTGCATATCACTACCCTTGAGTCTAATGAGGCCCCATTAACTCAGAAGTTACTCCAGAGAAGCCCTCGGAGTGGGGAAGCCTACATGGATAAGCATGGGCCGGTGTACAAAGCGAAGATGTGGGTAATTATATATGCATCCTAAAGTCTGTAAGGGATGAGGCATGCTAGACAAATAAAACTGAAGCATGTGCGGTAACACAGGGAAAACCACCAAAGGCTCAGCCACAGGCACAGGGTAAATTCCTAACGCCGAAAACCATAAACACGCATTGATCTCTAGTACCATCTGTCCACCAGATCGGAAAACTGCCTTGGCATACGTTTTTAAGTCTTTAAGACGGTTTTCATCCTTACAAAGAGCTTATCCGATGAAGCGTTGACTCTGTCAGGAGCGGCTCCATCACCAGACTGCAGAGGCCGGGGCAGAGCTCTCATGTTCGAAGGGAAGTCTCGCCGGAGGTTAAGTTAAACCTGGGCTGTACTGGGAGAATAGGTTTGGAGGGACCCTATGTGGCTCGCATGATAAACCTATTCCCACATGACTGCAATTCGTATCTAGGACTCCATGATTGCAGATCAAGAACATATATCCAGAAAGGGTAAGAAATGATTTATGATGCTAGAGACACATTCAAGAGCACTGATCACTCTTAGTGCTTGCTCTATATATCTATATCTATATAGTATGACTATACTATACATAGTATATCATATATACTTATAAAGCCATAGTATATAGATATATATAGTATAGATACAGTTACAGATATTGATATACAGGTATAGAGCTCCGTGCTTCCTTCCCTCCTCCTCTCTGTCTCCCCCTCTTGGGGAGGTTGTTCTTGGCTTACTGGACAGTCGTGCCAGAGATTGTCCTATTAGGGCTAAAATTTGGAAGTACCACTGAAGGACCCAAAAAGAAAAAAAAGAAAGATCAATCTGTTTACCTGCCTAAGTTTTTTTGGAGGGTGGCTGAAATAGGGCCTCTTTATGTAGCCCTGGCCATCCTGAAACTACCTCTGTAAACCAGATTGCCCTCAAACTCATAGAAATCTGCCTGCCTCTACCTCTGCCTCCCCAGTGCCGGGATTAAAGGCTGAGGCATGACTGCCCGGCAAACCTGGCTATGAATTTTAATATTGACAATGTAAAGAAGATGTAATAATTCTAAAGGCATGTAAGAACTCTGCAAAAGTCAGGAGCATATCAAAGATTTAAATGAAATAAATCATTTCATTCTTTTAAATCACCTTTTACAAACAATTTGAGAAGCTGGAGAGGTGGCTCATCAGTAGAGAGCACTTGTTGCTCTTGCAGAGGAGCCTGGCTTGGTTCTCAGCATCCACGTAATGGATCTCCAGTTCCAGGGAATCAGACCGTTCTGACACAGCACACACACTGCACAGGCAAGCAGGCAAGACACATACACAGAAAATGCAAATAACACACATCTTTAAAAATGTTTTTATGGCCCGAGAGAGTTAAAGAGATGGTTCAGAATGCTACTCTTCCTGAGTTCGGGCCTAGCATCCATGGTAGGTGGTCAAATAAACCACTTTCTCCCCAAAGATGCTTTTTGTTGGGGTATTTTTATCACAGCAATAGAGAGAAGACTAAAGGAAACTAAGAATTTATTCATAAATAAGGGACTTAAATTTAAGGGGCACTCCCTTTAGAAAATGGTTCCAGATATAGAATTTGAATGTATGCAAATCATCCCACCCAGATCCTTTTCAAACACAACTGTCAGCATTTGGGCCTAGGGTGTTTACTGTGCAGGCTATAAAACAGGTCCTTCCATGTTATCTTGAGCTACTGATTTGCCCACATAAAATGAAGTCGTATTCAGTCACGCATCTTGGCAGCCAAGAGTGGGGTGGCAGATCCTAAATAATTCAGGTGATTACCTTGAATGTTGTGAAATCTGTATAGTGCTTGGAATTTTTATTTGCAATCATCAGACTCATTATTCCTAAATTTAGGGGCATCGTGTCTGGTTTTCCTTTTGTCAGATCTAGAGAGCCAGAAAGGACCTAATGCTTCCCATTTGCTTCACTCGGCTGACATGGAGACCACGCCCTAGGGGATGCTCTCCACCTCATCTAAGGCCACATAGCTACATGATGCTGAATCACAACAAGACCTCCATCCTGGTAACCCTAATTTTCTTTCCACACCATCACGTGACTTGTAAGCCATAATAAGGAGCCCTCGCACACAGCACAGGTTTTCTGGAAAGGCCGGGCTATCAGAGCAATCTTAAGAGAGGCCTGTTCTCTATCTGGCTCTTCTGGTTCAAGGTTACGTTCTGAGGCTACAGTAGACATGGAGAGCATGAAGGCAGAGGGAGTATCTTCTGCTTCCCAGGCAAAGCTCAGCAACCTCAAGCAGCTGCACTCAGCAGTTAGACCCCAAACCAATGGTTCTCAACCTGGGTTGTGTATTAAGATATTCATATCATGATTCATAACAGCAGCAAAATTACAGTTAGGAAGTAGCCACAAGACAATGCTATGGTTGCGGGTCACCTCAACATGAGGAACCGTGTTGAAGGGTTAGGAAGGCTGAGGACCACTGCTCAGCATGCGTACTACTAATTCCTGGTCATCCTGTCTCCCAAAACACCAGGTTAAAATGTCAGATGATGTCTTTATGCAGGAAGGCGGGTACAAGATAAAACGAGGCCTGTCATTGGACGAGAAGGAAGGATGGGCGGGAACAAAGTTTTAGAGAGGGAGGGAGGGAGAAGCTGAAAGCAACACGGAGGCAGATGTAAACATCCATCTCTGCGCATCTCTGCGCATCTCTGCGCAGATACAGGTTGTTATGAATATTTTATAAGGGATGCGTGTGTACAGGATGATTGGTGCTGTCAAGATGGACAAATTATACCATACCAATTGTATCAGAGTCTACTGTGTGATGTTTTCCTTCATGTGTCAACTTAATTGAGTTCAAGAGAAGGTGCAGTGGCGGGACGCACCAAGACCACCACGGAACTGGGACACGTGGGCCTGGTGTGGTAACAACTCGCCAAGGGAATTGTGAGAGGGAGCAGCGTGGTGAGGTGCCACACTGGAACAGCTGGCAGACTGCCCGGGTCGCAGAGAGCCGGGGGCAGCGTGGAAACACTGAGATAGATTCATTTTAGTTCCATTTGGCCCTATGGTACCAAAAGTAACGCCATGGGATGGCTCACAGACCACCTAGGTCAGAGAGAGCCGGGGCCCACGTGGACAGCACACCGTTTAATATTCACCGCAACATTAAATATCATGGATGTGTTCCTTTTACTCTTTTCCAGGTTCTGGCCCAGCTCCTCAAGTCTTCCGAGTCCAGGCTCCAACACGCATGCACCCCTTCATGCTGTGAGGCAGAACTGTGACTAAGAACACTAGCTTCTGACAGAATCCTGGCACCGGCATGCTACCTGCTAGCTCTAAGCCCTTCTCCTCCCTAGGCCTCATTTCCCTCCTGATCTACGGGCTGGAGAGATGGCTCAATGGTTCAGAGCTCGTTGCTTTTGCAGAGGATTCAGGTTTGATTCCATTAACTCCAGTTCCAGGGGATCCAGTGACGTCTTCTGACCTCCATAGCTTCCAAGCTCATTCCTGGTGCACGGACATTAAAATGCAAGCAAAACGCTCGCACGTAACATTTATAAAAATGAATAAGTATTATTTAAAATAAGGATTTAGGTGAATTCATGTATGTGAGCTGCTCAGTATAGGGTCTGCATCATGGTACATACTTAACAAATCCTGTTTTTCACTGAGGCCCTAGAGTTAGAGATTGCTCTAGAAGCTGGCTCTGTGAATGTGTATCTAGTCATAGACACCGAGCGCTTTCAACAACACCTAACATAGAAGATTCCTAAGTACTGAATAAAGTCAACAAGGCCACCTTAGGACTCTGTCTCTCTGTCTATCTCTAGACCATTACTGGGAAGTACTGTCGCATGTGGATGTTAGAAACACTCCAAAGACTCCATTATTGGCTGGTTGTGATGGCACTTGGGAGGCTGAGACGGGCAGCTCGCTCTGAGTCCAAGATTAGCCCAGTCTACGCAGTGAGGTCCAGGCCGGAGAGATGGCTCAGTGGTTAAGAGCATGAGTTCAAATCTCAGCAACCACATGGTGGCTCACGATCATCTGTAATGAGATCTGATGCCCCCTACTGGTGTCTGAAGACAGGGACAGTGTACTCATATACATAAAATAAATAAATATTTGAAAGAAAGGGAGAGAGGGAAAGAGGGAAGGAGGGAGGGGAGAGAGAGAGAGAGAGAGAGAGAGAGAGAGATCCTGTCTGAAAAACAAGCCAATGAATGAGAAAAGAAAGCTCCAACATTTTGGGCTGGGGAAACAGTTCAATGGGTGCAGCACTCTCACGCCAGTGTGAACCCCAAGAACCCAAGTAAAGCCAGGTGGCTGGGCCATGTGCCTATAACCCCAATGTACCCTCAGGGAATAGGAGGCAGAGAGAGGAGAATGTCTGGAATCTCTCAGGCTGCCTAAGATCTCATATACAGATGTAAAACAAAAAAACACAAGAAACTCTGTCTCAAAGGAAAGTAGCAGGTAAGAACTCACAACCAATGTTGTGCTCCGACCACACACACACACACACACACACACACACACACACTCCCCACTGTTTTACCTTCATGACAAATGTCAATTGGATCTGTGTGTGCTGTCCCAATTGTAGGAATTCAGAAGATTGGAAGCAAGAAGGGGAGACAATGAAGTTTCTAAAAGAGAAAACAGGTTTCCGGGTTGATCACACAGGTAAGAACCAGACAGCATGGTCCAGCCTGACTGTAAACATTTCCTCAATATCTGTGTGTCATGCAAGACCTGGAGGAAATTCAACTCTTACAAAACACCCTTTCGCTGGGAGCTCAGCCAGTGGGGTGTGCTTCACAGAACCCGGTGTCCTATAGCACCAGGGCAAGCTCCTGCTCTCTGGGAATCACAAAACTGCCACTTCAAGTAGCCGTCACGCGTGGGTTGTCCAGCAAAGAGGATCTTAAGCAGAGGAACCGGATATTCAAACACAAGTGTGAGAGGAGCTGGCTATAGCAGGGTGGGGGAAGTGTAAGAATAAATCATTTAAACCTTTTGTCCAACCTTCTGACAGGAGGCAGGGTGTCACCTACAAAGCTCCACCTTAAGAGTCACACAACTGAGCTCAAAAAAATAGCACACAAAAGTCTGGGGGGGGGGTTCTTTGTTTATGTTGTTACTTTTTATTTCACGTGTATGAATGTTGTGCCTTCACGCCTGTCTGTATACCACACGTTTGTGTGATGCCCACCTCTGAAGGCCAGAAAGGACACAGGATCACCTGGAACTGGGGTTGCAGATGGTTGTGAGCTGACACACACAATTCGTGTCTGGAATTGAGCTTGGGTCCTGTGGAAGAACAGCAATGCTCTTAGCTGCTGCGCCATCTCCTTCAGCCCCACGCTGCCAAGTCTCCTAACATCTCACGGAACAAAGTTCCCTGGGAGTCACAGCTTGTATTTAATCTGCTAAGAAGGACTACTAGCCATTGCTGCTGCAAGAAGAAACGGTTTCATGCAATCCACTCCAAATTGACCTCTGTCTCCTCCCTCACTACTCCCCCCACACACACCCAGGGCCACAGAAACCCATGTGCCTTTCCTACGGATACTTTAACAGAGACAGTGTGGTCAGGTGTGGTGTTGCACACTTGAAACCCCAGCTCCTGGGGCAGAGGAAAGGCAGGAGGTCTGCGTTAAGATGGAGGCCTGCGGGTCTCTGTAGATTCTCAGACCTGCTAGGGCTACACAGTGAGACAAAGGTTAAAAAAAAATCAATAAATAAAAAAGGAAAGGCACAGCAACGGAACCTCCAGGTCAGCCTGGCCATGTCCTGAGGTGTCTGGGAACCAACCTTTCCCACCAGGACATCCAGTATCAAGTTTCTGATACACTATCCTTGGGGGTGGAAGCCCATTGCTAATTCCTTTCCTTCCCCTATTCTCTCCTGGGCTCTCCATACAAAACAGAATGAAATCCAGTCCTTGCCCCAGAGCAAGCTCATTCCTTCTGCACCGCTGAACCAAAGCTGTGCTCAGGAGCAGATCCCTGTGACTGTAAAGTGAGCAGACCCCTGACGATGAAGACAGCATCTTCAACAATCGCTGCTTGATCAAACTAGGGGGAGCGGGGGTGGGGAGCTGGATGTAGAAGACCACGAAAAAAGGTCCATAGCCACCGTCCCACATAGACCCCAACACCACATTAATCAGGGACCACGCATGAAACCGAATGCTCTGAATCTGAGAAAAGACCAGAGGGACCACCTTGAACTTACTGGCACGGGAAAGGACTTTCTGAACAGGGCACCAGTAGCTCAGCCACTGTGATCAACAACTTATTAACTTATTAAGAGGATCTCATGAAGCTGAAAAGGCTTCTTATGGCTAAAGACACTGTCAGCGTCATTCGGACAAAGCAGCAGCCTACAGGACGGGAGAAGATCCTTGCCAATCACACACATCTGACAGAAGGTTAGTATAAGAAGATATAAAGAACTAAGAACTAGAGAAAATAAAAAACCCAGCAGCACTAAGCATCAAGAAAATAAATAATCCAATTTAAAAACGAGGCGCAGAGTTCTCAAAGGGTGAAACACGAATGGCTGGGGGAATGTTCAACATCCTTAGTCATCAGGGAAACGCAAATAAAAAAGTTTGAGGTTTTATCTTGCGTCGGTCAGAATGACAGAGACTGTTAAAAGATGTGACAGCTCATGCTGGCGAGGATTCGGAGGAAGGGGAACACACATCCGCTGCTGGTCAGAGTACAAACTGGTACAGCCACCATGGAAATCGGTATGGTGCTTCCTCAGGAAGCCAGGAATCAATCTGCTTTAAGATCCAGCTACACCACTCTCGGACATATACTCAAGGGACACTTCATCTTACTCCAGAAGTTTGCTTGTCCAAGTTTGCAGCTGCTGCTTACCTGATCTCTCTCCCTCTCTCCCCCTCGCCCTGTTCTCCCCCTTCCCTCCTCTCCTCCCTCCCTCCCCCCCTCCCCCCCACCTTAACATTTTATTATATGTACTGAGTTCTGCCTGCATGTACATCTGCAGGCCAGAAGAGGGCGCCAGATCCTATTAAGATGGTTGTGAGCCACCTTGTGCTTGCTGGGAATTGAACTCAGGACCTATGGAAGAGCAGCCAAGGCTCTTAATTTCTGAACCATCTTTCCAGCTGTGGGCTACTGCTCTTAATAAACAGCTAGAAGCTGGTGTACTGGCTGGTTTTGTGTCAACTTGACACAAACTGGAGTTATCACAGAGAAAGGAGCCTCAGTTGAGGAAATGCCTCTATGACATCCATTTTTCTCAACTAGTGATCAAGGGGGGAGAGTCCAGTCCATTGTGGGTTGTGCCATCCCTGGGCTGGTAGACCTGGGTTCTATAAGAAAGCAAGTTAAGCAAGCCAGTAAGTAGCATCCCTCCATGGCCTCTGCATCAGCTCCTGCTTCCTGACCTGCTTGAGTTCCAGTCCTGACTTTCTTTGGTGATGAACAGCAATGTGGAAGTGTAAGCTGAATAAACCCTTTCATCCCCAACTTGCTTCTTGGTCATGACGTTTGTGCAGGAATAGAAACCCTGACTAGGACAGCTGGAAACAGCCTAGATGTCCCTCAGTTGACAAACGGTGATGAAACTGGGCAACAGTCACACAATGAATATTATCTGGCTGTTAAGGAAAATGGAATTTACAGGCAAATGGATGGAGCTAGAAAAGGTCGTCCTGAGTGAGGGAGCCCATCCGTTCTTCTCACAGGCTTCCTGCTCGGTTCAGTGTGTGAGTGAATGTCTGTGTATACACACCTTACACAGAGCACTCAACCTCAGCAAGAACACCTTTGCACACTGACGCACGCGTGCAGCGTACCCAGCATGGCACTCTAACAAACGTGCAAGTTGAAAGCTAAAAACCGCTTCCCCATCAGTCTGTTTAACAGACGGGTATAAAGGTAACGCACTTTAAACATCAAACATCCAGGACGGGTGGGAGGCAGGGGGGTGGCTGAGAAGAAAGTGGAACAATGATACAAGGACAGAAATGACATAATAAAACCTACCGCTTTGTACGCTAAGTAAAAAATTAAAAAGCTTGTCCTGGTGCCCACCACGGCTGCCAGCCCTTGGCAAGCTCTGAATCTGTGGCCAGCCTGGTCTACTTAAAAAAAACTCCCGTTCCAGCATGGCAGCGGCGGTGGTGACGGCGGCGGCAGCAGCAGAGCACATCTTTAATTCCAGCCCTCGGGAGGCAGAGGCAGGAGGGTATCTGTGAGTTTGAGGCCAACCTGGTCTACAAAAAGAGCTGCAGGGCAGCCAGAGCTACAGAGAAACCCTATCTCAAAACAAACAAAAAAAAAAAAAAAAAAGAGGGAGGGAGAGAGAGGGAGAGGAGAGAGAGTGGGGGAGAGAGGAGGAGGAAGAGGAAGAGGAGAAGAAGAAGAAGAAGAAGAAGAAGAAGAAGAAGAAGAAGAAGAAGAAGAAGAAGAAGAAGAAGAAGAAGAAGAAGAAGAAGAAGAAAAAGAAGAAGAAGAAGAAGAAGAAAAAGAAGAAGAAAAGGTTACGTTCCAGGTTAACCAGAGCTGTATAGTGAGACCCCAGGTTCTGTTCTTGACCCCCACATGGTAGCTCATAACCATCTTTACTCCAGTTCCTGAGAATCTAACGCCGTCTCTGGCTTTCATGGTCACGGGGCACTTGCATGGTCCTCATATAGGCAAAGGCACCCATAGACATAAAATAACAAGACAATTTTCAAAGGAATATGAGAAATTACCTTTTGAGCAAACATTCACTGTGAGCTTACGTTAATGGTTACTCGAATGGTAGACTAATTTCACCAGCACAGTAAAGTGCAGGCCTAGAGAGCAGGCTATGAGGAACGGTCACTCAATTATTCCCTGAAGGAAGGGCACATGGATTCCCAATTCCTCCTCCCAGGGATTTAATCCACTATAAATCTAAACTGTACGCTCAGTGCTAAGTTATTTAAAGGCTTCAAGTGGTCTGTGCACATACAAAGAATCAAGTAAGAAGAGCCAGACAGCAGACAAAGACTTCCAGTTACGACACTGAAATAGGCAAAGGGACCCTTTCCTCAACTGCCCAGCAATGACGTCATGCGGCATCAACCACTGGCCCAGTGTGACAGTCAGGAGGATGTCTGGTTCCATTCCAAGCCTCCCACTTCCTCTCTCTACCTTCGCTTCAGTGTCCCCAGGGACTCCCTCAGCCTCATCCCCACCCGAAGCCCCAGAACCCTCCTCCCTGACCCAAAGTATCCATAGCCTGCTTCCTGGCCTAACGTTTGAGACCCAGTTAGTTAATAGGTTTAGGACAGTAAATCTGTTAACTTCCCAGATAAAACACACAATTAATTTTTGCAAGCGGATCTTTTGAGTACCACTGCCCCCTGCCTTGCTGGAGAAGCTAGTGGGCGTTAACCGCGCCAGCTTTCGGACGGTCCCTCACATACGTGTTTCTCCGTGTGGAGCAGATGGACGCCTTCGCCCATCTGTGAGGCGGTGAGGCAAGACCTGTGGGCGTTCCAGTAATAACTGGTATACATTCCTGATCTTCAAAACTCCAGCAGGAAAAATTTAACAAGCCAATTAAGAAAGAATGGGACGTGTTATAGCAAAAAAAAAAAAAAAAAAAAAGAATGCTAAATGCTAAGTACCAAAGTCAACTCCCTCTGCCCCTTCCCCCCAAGCTTCGGGTGTCCCTCTGCCTTCCTGATTACACATCGTCGGCATTTTCTCCCGTGGAGCTGTGTGCTCAAGAGTTGAGGTTACGCCTTGCTTATCTGAGTCCACAGTGCCTCACAAAATAGTAAACACTTGGAGACACCGCGTCATTAGCAACCTGAATCGGACTGTGAGCGGCTTCACATTAGATCCTGGACGCTCACTGGGAACCAGCGTCTCCGGACTTGGCCCAGGAGAGGGGACAGTGTGTGCTTCAGCATTCTGATAAAGCTGCTAGGCGGCTCGTCAACGCCATTCCCAGGAAATGGCACCTGGATTGTTCGTGTCATGCAAGGAGCATGTCTGGTGCCCATATACAGAAAGGTGAGACCAAAGAACTGCCTTTTAGACTGGTACTTAAAACGAGCCCAGATTTAGGTTTCAGACAGTGAGACAAGGGCTAGGGAGATGGCTCGGTTCGTTAAGCTCCTGCCTTTGCAGGTGTCAGGACCCCAGTTCAGGTCCCCAGAAAGAAGTGGGTTCAGTTCCCATACCAGATGCTCACAACCATCTTAACCCCAGTTCCAGGGGATGGGCTGCCTGCTTCTGGCCCCCCGGACAGCTAAAGCACACAGTGTACATCTAGACAAGCGGGCACACGCGCACACGTCCACCCATACACACACACACACACACACACACTCAAATAAAAACCTTAAAAAGACACTGAAATTCTGGCAAGGTAGAGGCTAAAGTGGCCCAATGAAGTATCGAGGCCAGAGAGAGACCCTATCTCGAAAGGTACCTGAGGACCGTCACCTGAGGTTGTCCTGTGACCGCTTCACCTACTGTCACAAGTCAGAGGATGTGACTAGGTAAGGTCTGCAGTAGACTGTCTAGCAGGGGACGGGAACAACTACGACCAGTGGAGAGATGCTTGCTCTTGGCAGGGTGGAACAAGACTTAAGGGGCTACTGGAGATCGGGCAGTGTTGTTCACTGAACACTGCTGCTGGTTGCATAGTACAGTGTGTGTGTGTGTGTGTGTGTGTGTGTGCGTGTGTGTGAAGTAAAAAAGGTTTTACTTCATCTGAACAACTCTCGGGTCCTACCCCAGCGCTAAGAGAAATCAGGGCGCCAAAGTCAAGACAGAAACCTGGAAACAGGAACCACAGCAAAGACCACGGAGAAGTTCAGATCCGGGGGCGGTGGCACCAACAAAATACTACGGAGTGCCCCACAGGCCAATCCTACGGAGGCATTTTCTCAATTATGGTTCCCTCTTCCCAAATAATTCTATCCTGTGTCAAGTTGCCATAAATACTAGCCAGGGCTGGGGGTAACTTGGTTATGTTTCCAACTGTATATAAAGTATTAAACAAACAAAAACAAAGCTAGTGAGAGTGGGAGTCGGGGCGTCCTAAGGAGCCTCACAGAAATCGATTTGGAACACGGGCTCAACTCCCTCGGGGTAAGTGAGAAGAAACCGAAGCGGTGGCCACAATGGCTATCCACCCTGTCTCCTGTCCTCGAAGACCCCTCTCCCATCATAAGTGCTCAACTCTTGTAGGTTCTCTGCCTTCCTGTCCTTCCCGGAGGCTGCCCTGACCTGGGATGTCCCTCCCCTGCCAGACACTACCAACCCCCCTCACCAGCTCTGCACCCTGCATGGGACGAGCCCCTATCTCACCATCTCAGTGAAGGTTGGGGCTCAGTGTTGTGTCCCCCTTTTGGGACCTATAAAAGATGTGGGGGAGGCAGTGTAACCAATGATCACAGCCAGAGCCCCGAAGCCCAATGGCCTCGGTTTGGATCCCAGCGCTGCCGCTCCGGCTTGGGTAACTGTGAGCAGGTTTCCTAGCCTCTGGGAACCTCGGTTTCTCTACCTGTAAAATGGGGGTTACTCGAAACCATTGCGGGAGGTGCTTACACAGAGTCTGAGGCGACGACAGGTTGGGACGGGAGAGCTGGTCGAGCCACCAACGCCCTTGAGAACCCGCGGCTGCGGCAGGGGGGCCCGTTGGCGAGCTGCGCCCCTCTCCGCTCCCGCCCAGCCGCCGACCCCTCGGAAGCTCCGGGGTGGGCAGCTTCGGGGCTCCTCCGGGAAGAACAGGCACCGGGCGTAGCGTGGATGGGCGCAGCTCCGTGGTACCTGCCCTCGGCGCGTCCGGCGACGGTCCCCTCCTCCTTGCTCTCGCGCAGCCCCCACGCGAGGGAGCCGGAGGACGGCGAGCGGGGGACGCGCGCCCCCTGCCGGCCAGGGAAGAGATAAGCGGCGGGTCGCGCCTCCAGAGAGCTAGCGCGGTGGATGGAGGGGAGGGGAGGATGGGGAGAGGAATTGGGGGAAGGATAGGGAGGAGGGGGACAGGCTGGGGATGGGGGTGGGGGCAGCTTGCTTTTCCGTCTTATCTTATACATTTGGTTTTGTTTTCTTTGACTTTTTAAAAGTTTGTGGGTATTGCGCCGGTGACACGGTTCACGTGGAGGTCAGGGGACAACTTAAGCTAGTGGTCCATATATGTCTTTAATCCCAGTACTAGAGGGAGGCAGAGGCAGGTGGATAGCTGTAAATTCAAGGCCAGCCTGGTCTGCGCAGAGAAACCCTGTCTTGTAAAAACAAAACAGAAAAATTAGAGGCCAACTCAGAAATCCGTTTTCTCCTTCCATCCAGTGGGTCTTGGGGATCCACCTTCCCTCAGATCGCAGGGTTTGACAGCAAGCTCCTTTATACTGAGCCGTCTCTGGCTGCTTTCTACTTACCTGTTTTTGTTTTCCGAGGAAGGGCTCGCCTGGAAACTTGCTAAGATGCTTGGTACCTGAGGTTTGCTTTGGTTCTTTATTTTGATTTCCAGTTAGCCACCTCGCTCCACAGCCTCATCCCACAACGACTAGGGGGGAACTTGCCGTCCTGCCACGCTGTTTTTGAAGAATAAGCTGTCTTTTTTTTTTTTTTTTTTTTTTTTTTTTAGGTTTTATTTATTGAGACAGAGTCTGTGCAGTGCCCAGGCTGACTTTAAATTAAAATTAAAGATCCTCTGTTTCCTGCCTCCTGCATGCCATATATAATTACAAATAGTCATGTACTACTATGTTTACTCTTGATTTTATATTTTCTTCTTTCGTGTGTGTGTGTGTGTGTGTGTGTGTGTGTTACACATGTGCACATAGCCTCCTTCAATCCAAGGACTGACACCAGATAGCATCTGAAACCTGTAGCAATTTTTCCTGCCTTGCTGAAACCCACCTAACAGCTGCCCTCACCAATGAATCTAGTAAGGCCTTGATTGATGACTACCTAATCATAAACCTGAGACTACAGAAATTCACCGAGCAGCTTCCACACTGGAACCAGGCTGGCTGTGTTCTCTGGTCATAGTCACACTGTCTCGTGCCCTTTGAGATGAGAGTTGTGTTTTTCGATGACCACTGAGAACATTCTAACACCCCCTCGAACCTCTGACTCCTATGCCCACGCCTTGATCCGGGACAATAAACCTCAGCAAAATATCATCTTTGTACTTTTGTCTTTGATGTATTCCTAATCCCTACCAAAGTGCAGGGGAGATTATGGGAATTTGGTATTGAAGGAAATGCTGGTTTTAGTAACAATGATAGAAAGGTCCACGCAATAGGGCTACTATAGACTGAAGTTGCCTATTCACTGTTTAAAATGCTAAAACTGGGGACTGGAGAGATGGCTCAGAGGTTGAAAGCACTGGCTGCTCTTCCAGAGGTCCTGAGTTCAATTCCCAACAACCACATGGTGGCTCACAACCATCTGTGATGGGATCTGATGCCCTCTTCTGGTGACAAAAGACACTGTCTGAAGGCAAGAGATGGTGTACTCACATACAATCAATCAATCAATCAATCAATCAATCAATAAATAAAATGCTAAAACTTAGTTTTGGGTTTTGACTCCCTCCCTCTCTCTCTCTCTCTCTCTCTCTCTCTCTCTCTCTCTCTCTCTCTCTCTCTCTCTCTGTGTGTGTGTGTGTGTACACGAATGTACATTTTCCCATGTGAATACAGGCACTTTCCTCACAACCCGCCTTGATTTGGGGCGGGTCTCTCTTGTTTTCTGCTCTATGTACCACGGTCATGGCCTGCAATGCTCTGAGATTCTGCAGTCTGCTTCCCATCATAATGGGAGCGCTGGGCTTTCAGACTCACTTGTTACATCCCCACCCACTCAGGCAGAACCTTTTCTCTGCCATCTCCCCAGCCTCTTGGTTTCTGGTGTTCTGAGACAGGCTTTCACTGAGAAGTCACTGAGTAGTGGGACCCAGCCTTGCAATCTTCCTGCTTCAGGCTCCGAGTGACCAGATTAAAGGCACGTGCCATCTTACCTGCCAAACTGTTTCTCTTCCAAGAGACTGTAAACACGTTTGCAGTGAACACGTCTGTGTTTGAACTTTAAGGCTGTCCCGAACTTTAATGTGTGTGAACTTTAATGGTGCCACAAATGGTGGCTTTTTCCAGACTGGGGACCCCCTCTGTGTCTCCACTAGTGAAGAATGCAAGTGAATTTTTTACCTTAGATCCTCTCAAGGCTGCTCAGGCACAGAACTGCAACTATGGGCCTGTGCAGTGTTCTGTTTGTCTGTCCTTCCTTTTACTACGGTACATTAGCTTCAGCCTTCTCCCCCAGCTCCACCCCCTCTCCCCTCCCCATCATCCCTGCGTTTTTCAGGATTCCAGCTCTAGCTGTTTTTTAAAAGAAGCTCCCTGACTCAGTGATTTAGGCCATCCGGTCACCAGATTGACAGGTGTGGGTTGGGCTCAGGCCAGTGCCCCGCTTCTCCCTGGTTAATCCCAGGATGGCAGAGCTCTTGAAAACGCTGAGTAGTTGCTTGCTTAAGTACAGAAAGCAAAGAAAAAGCTGAACCAAAGCTTCTTCAAGAAACAAACTGTACAAAGGAAAAGATGAACTGAAGGATAGGCTCACGAAGGTGCTCGGCAGCTGCTAAAATAGTAACTGACCTTTCGAAGGCAAAGTTCTGTCCCTTGGGATCCAGGCTGGGTCTTCTGTTCCATACTGTACTAGGATGGTTGCTTTAGGGGTTTTGTTTTGTTTGTTCTTTTTAGACACGGAACTGTTTGGTTTCCAGAACACCCCCCCCCCACACACACACACACACACAAAGGACTGAGGTCATATTTTACATATCAAAGCAGACTTGGCCTCCAGGTTCTCCCAGCATCCCTCAGTCCTTACCCTGCCCCCAACCCTGAAGTTTCCAGCCCAGGGAGCTGCCTTTCCCCCAGAGGCTCTTCCCTATATAACCCAGACATTTTGGGATCTCCTCCTCCTCCTCCCCTCCCTCCTCCTCCCTTTCTCTCTTTCTCACCACCTCTCTCTGCCCATGGTGACTTCCTTGGCCTCTGTCCTTGGGACCAGTGAACTTTCCCAGTAAGTCACTTCACTGGTGGAGAAATGACTCTTCAAGGACCTCAGAACTGTAATTCTCCAAGTAGCCAGGCCTTGAACTTCAGACCCTCCTGCAGTTGGGCCATCCAACCATGCATGGTAGGAGGTAGGCAAGCCTTCTACAAACGTTCTCAGACTCTCTTTTTCATTTTCAGTGTTTTGAGACAAGATCCCATGAAGCCCAGGCTGGTCTTAAATTCCAGATCTTGTGATTGCTGCCATTCATCACCATGGCCAGTCACAGATTTTTTTTTTAAGTGTAATTTATCCTAAAATTACAATAATTACGATTTCAGTTGTATCATACCTTTTTTTTTTCTGTTTAAAGCATACATTCAACTAAAATGATGGCTTTTCTGCTTCTTAAAATATGGACTCGGGGCTGCAGAGATGGCTCAGTGGTTAAGAGCACTGGCTGCTCTTCCAGAGGTCCTGAGTTCAATTCCCAGCAACCACATGGTGGCTCACGACCATCTGTAATGGAATCTGATGCCCTCTTCTGGTGTGTCTGAAGACAGCTACAGTGTACTCATATAAATAAAATAAATCGATCTTTTAAAAACAATGAAACAAGGTTTAAAAATAAAATAAAATATGGACACAGTGTGTTACCTTACTTACTGTCTGCCTGTGCTTGTAAGCCAACAATTCCTTGGGCACTGAAAATGAGGCAGGTACTTTACAAAGTCTTTCTCTTGTGGCGTCTCTAACTGTCCCGTTTATTATTCCTATTTTTGCTGAATTACTGCTATTTCTGTTTTCTCTGAAGAGACTTCTGATAGTCTGTAGTTACTCAGCCAGGATCTCAGAACTCTATACTTCAGCCCAGGTCCCTGACCTCTGAGCTTCCATTCTGAGCCGCCGACTGTCTATCACAAGGATATCACCACCCTCTGACCCAGAGTTTGGTTCTCAATCTGTGTGTCACTACCCCTTGGTGGTTGAATGACTATTAGCTCGTTGATTATTACCTAATTCTGATAGACACCCCCCATGGACCTAGCAAATAACGTATCACCTGCCACCATTGCTCTCTCTCTCTCTCTGTCCCCATATGTTCCCAGCCAGTCTCCCTCCCTCCTTTTCTGTCCTCTGCCCCCTCTTTCCCTGCCCTCATGGCTCTGCTCCCTTCCCCCAAAATAAACCCCCTTTATAAATCAGATCTGTTGTGTGGTGTGGTTTCTTAGGGGGACACCTTGGCATGGGCCCTCCAGGTACCTTCTCACTGCACTGTATCCCATAACAGTGACCCTTTCACAGGGGTCATATCAGGCATTTATATTACAGTTTACATCAGTAGTAAAACTATAGTTTTGAAGAACTAAGGAAAGAATTGTATGGCTGGGGGTCAGCAGAACATGAGGAACTGTGTGACGGGGTCACAGCATTAGGAAGGTTGAGAACCATTGCTCTAACCCTTGGTCATGAGAAGTACCACCCTCTGGAACATTTGTTTTGACTTTTAATTTAATTATAAATGACTTGTTTAAAGAGCATCAAAAGGCAAGACTTTGGGGTTCCACCCCAACATAATCAATTCTCAGTTACAGACTTGGTATCTTGGGATAACGGGTCCCAGGGGACCAGCTCTCTTGGCTTTTTTTCCCATCATGCCTGTCAGCCTCCTTTGCCACTACAGCCCAGTCTCCTTGGCACTCAATATTGAAACTCGCTGAGGCGTGATCCTTGAGTCACCAGGCCTCCAAACTTTAAATGTCATCCCTCCAGGAATGACTGCCAATGTTTTATCACCTGCCCTGTCCCTGTCTGTGGAGCAGGCCCAGGTGTCCAACTGCAGACTCGTCGAATGCCCACTTGAGTATTTGATAAACATCTCAAACCCCAACTGTCCAAAAGCTTTGTCTCCTTGAAATGGAAGGATTCTTCCATGACAACACACATGTATTGTTTGCCTTACATGCAGTGTTGAGCTGATACAGCCTCACTTGGAGTTTTGCTGAGACAGACTCACTTGCTGAGGCAGGACATGTGGTGAGGCAGGGTCCGTGGAGGACGTGATGCTGGACAGAGTTAGATAGGACTCAACAGTAAGTAACGAGGACCTGCACTGCTTGCCTGAAGAGCAGGCTTTGCGATGCTTTTTGGACTTGAATCTTAGCTGTTCTTTGCTTCGTTGAGAGAGGCACAGAAAAAAAAAAAAAACAAAACTTTTCCTAGAGACCCTGGTGGTCCTGCTGACTCTGTAATATTCAAAGTGAGCCTTAGCTATTGGAAGATCCCCAAATGAGACTCAGCAATAGAAGCATTTGTTGTAATGGCCTGCTGTCTGTCCTGTTAATCAGGAGAAATTTTTTCTTCAGGAGGAAGGCATACGTATGGATACAAATGAGAAATATAATGAATAAAGTTATGTGACTGTGTGTGTGAGAGAGATGGGGGACGTAGATCACAGTTCTGCATCCCTGGTAAAGGATGAATTCCTCCCTCCCACCTCACCTCTCTGGTGTGTGATCTCTTATCTCCACCTTCTGCAGTGAGAGGACTCCACCAGAAGGTGCCCTTTGACCTTATACTGCGGAGCCTCCAGAACTCTGTGTGTGTGTGTGTGTGTGTGTGTGTGTGTGTGTGCTTGTTCTTCTTAAATGTCCCAGTCTCAGGCTCTCTGTTAGAGCCACACACACAGGACTAAGGCAGCTGCCGATCTCTAGCGTGAACCTATGTTGGCTCCTAAATACTGAGCAGCCAGGCAGCCTCTCAGCGTTCCCTGCATTTCTGTCTTGCTCACCTTCTTTCAGCCTTTCTCCTGCTCCCATTTCAGCACTGGGCTTGCTGGCTCAAGTGTGTCCAGAATATCCTGTTCTCCTTTCTATTGTGGCATTTGGGTGCTACTGTGGATATTCCCACAGAAGGGCTCCAGGGCTCCCTCACAGAGGGCAGAAGTTGGCTAGGAAACGCTGGGTGCTGGGTGGCCTCAGCCTGCAGGTGAACTTGACAGACCTTGCTAAGGGCAGGCCTGTGCCTCACTCCCCCCTCTTCCCCGCCCCCCAGCCCCTGGCTGGGTGCCTAAGAGAATCAACACCAGAGGTCTCTAACAGTGCGCCAAACATCCATTATCCATTAACCAAACACTCTGATCCGTTGAGCTCTCTGGTCGGTTGAGCTTTGCACTGGATTTAAAAATTATGTAAATGTTTTCTGTGAATCGAATTTGACTGATATTAGAATTGTTGCTTCTGGTGTTGCATACAAATTCCATATTGCCTTTTGAAGGCCCTATTTGCAGAATGATCTTTAGTGAACTCAGCATAACAAAGCAAGCCCTCATTGCCTTTATGGTTCCTACAGTAGCTGAACAGAAAGGCTTCCAAATCCTGAGAAAGGCACTCAAGCGTCCCCCCAACTCTAATGATTACAGTTGGGACTGGTCTACCCATGCCTTCCTGGAACTAGAATTCCAGACAGGCAAGGAAGGTGGGGAGCCAGGCTCTGTTTTTAAGTAGACCCCATTCAAATATTGCTTCCCATCCTCACCTGCTGTGTGAGAGACACTCTGCCGGTCTCTGAGCTTCTCTGAGCCTCTACTGTCTTGTAAAATGTCAACTGCATTGCCCCTCTGCCATGGATGCTGTTGAGGTAGAGCAGAATCATGTATGCTCAGCATAGAAATGGCACACAGCAAACACGGGGCGCAGAGGGGCTCCCCCTTCTAGGGTGGTGTGTTCAAGACTCTCCTGGGAAAGATGATGACTCAAAGCACTGGTAATAACAGACAGACGTTGTTACCGCATTTCACAAGTGAGAAAACCAAATGCTGAGTCTAAAGTGTGGCAAAGCTTCTGCTTCTAAAAAAAAAACCCGGGCTGTGCAGCTGCTTTGTAACTTCCCCGGGGGCAAAAACGGGCAACACAAGCAGAAAGAATCTCCACCTAATTTTATGTTGCTTTCATTACAACAAATCCCACAATGCTTTGCTCCATCTAAAGTAACTTGTAGTTTGAAACTTGTATATATGTACACACATGTACACACCACATACACATACACACATGTACATAACACTCATAGATACACACATACACACATGCACGTATGCCTGGGTGCCCACATTTGTACAAGTGGAGTCCAAAGGTCATCCCCAGTTGCCTACTACCTTGCGTGCTTGTTTTAAGATGTTTATGTAGTTTATGTATATGAGTACACTAACAGGAGTTAGCCAGGAGTGATGGCGCATGCCTTTAATCCCAGCCCTGGATCTCTGAGTTCAAGGCCAGCCTGGTCTACACAGTGAGTTCCCCAGGACAGCCTGGGCTACACAGAGAAACCCTGTCTCGAAAACCAAAGCAAAACAATAACTGCAGTAATACTGGAACTTTACCCTTAATCCCAGAACTTTGGGATGCAGAGGCTAGCCTGATCTACAGAGCAAGTTCCTGCACAGACAAGGCTACTTAGACAAACCCTGTCTAGGAAGCAAGAAAGGAAGGAAGGAAGAAAAAAAGTAAAGGAGGGAGGAGTAAAGGATGGAAGGAAGGAAAAGAAATGGGGCTTTTAAAAACAAACAACTCATACAGAAGAAACAAGAAGTCTCTCCGGCTTAATCCTAACCCCAGATCTTCCTGTCTGTGTGCAGGTCCGTCTGAATCCTTCTCACAAGAATCTTCGACTTTAATAGAGGATAGCTATTAGGTGAAAATTAAGACTCTTTTCTATTCTGAGCAAAGTAGGAATTCTTGACAATGAGATTGAATGTCTGTTACTTTCAGGAAGGAAAAAAAAAAAAACACATTAGTCTCAAAGAACACTGCAGACAATGTTAGCACCATGAAATTTTAGCACCATGGAGGGGAGGCAGGAGGATTAGGAGTTTAAGACAGCCTCAGTAGGCAGTTCATTCCTGACCAGCTGGGCTACTGGATAATCTTATCTCAAAAGCAAACAAAGGAACTTCAGAGATAAAGGAGGATAGAGATGATTAAATGTTACTGCTTCCGAACACTTTCTACTTTTGCAACATCCAACAGGGGAGCTCCTTGAGCAGAAAGGTAAACAGATTGAAATAGCTCCAGGAAGTTCCTGAAATTGACCAGGTTCTCTAGCCCCCTTCCTTGCCAGAGTAAACATAAAAGCAAAGAGTCTACCTCAAAGTCTACTAACAGAGTTAAAGTGCGAGGAAAACTCTAAACAAGCCTAGCTGAAAGACTGGAGACCAGACCAGCTGCCTAAGAGTTTAGACCAACTAAGTCACCAGCGCCGATAGTCTTCAGTGTGTTGAGCTGACTGTAGGCTGTGTTTCAGGTTCCCAGCATTTGGGAACTGTCAACCAAGCTCATGTAGGCTTTGGTTATTTTCTTAGTTTGGGTTCTATTGCTGTGACGAGACACCATGACCAAGGCAACTATAAAGGACAACATTTAATTGGGGCTGGCTCACAGGTTCAGAGGTTTCACTCATTATCACCATGGTGGGGAGCAAGGTGCTAGAGGAACTGAGAGTTCTACATCTTGATCTGAAGGCAGTAGAAAGGAACTGTCCCAACACTGGGCATAGTCTGAGTACACACACACACATACACACACACACACACACACACACACACACACACACACATGACCTCAAAGCCCAGTCTACAATAACATACTTCCTCCAACAAGGCCACACCTACTCCAATAAGACCACACCTCCTAATAGTGCCACTCCTCATGGGTCAAGCTTTCAAACATGAATCTATAGTGGAACTGTTTCTATTCAAATCACCACAGTGACACGGCTGTCTTTCTGTCATTTCTGTTCCTGTAAGTAACCCCAATAAAACTCACACAGCACCAAGTTGGACTTCAGGGGTATCCATATTTTGGTCTGTTGTGGGTTCTCTAAGAAGTACCTCTAGGTAAGTAGAGCAGAATCTCCCCAGGAAAAGTTTTACTGTATGACACTACCTAAGCACAAACTTGACCTTTGTTTGTTTATTTTTAATCAGGTACTTGCGAGCCCTTAGAAATGGGTGCTGGGAATCAAACTTTGGTTCACGATTTTAGGCACTGTGCCATCTCTCCAGACCCTTCTTTGTCCTTTTTGAGACTGGTTCATCCTGGGCTGGCTTCAGTCACTGTGTAACCCAGGCTAGCTTCCTCCTGCCAGGAGCTGGGAAGAGAACTCAAGCAACTTCCCAGCCATCATTTCTGTTCCCCTCTGCCTCTGTTTTTCCAGCCATTATGAATGTATTGTTTTATTTGAGTCTCCCATACCTTATATAGTTAGATAGATGAAGTATCTCCCTCCATAGCTTGTAGCTGCTGTGCTCTCAAACTGTGTCTACCCCTAACATGGCTGCGACTCTTTAAAATTCAGGATCTGAAATCTACTCTAAAGGCTACAGTGTCTCTCAGTGAACTGAGTGTCTCTCAGTGATTCAATGCAGCAACTCCACTTTCCCATGGCCACAGCAGCATCATTTACAATAGTCAAAAAATGGATGCAAGTTATTGTTCTATTGACAGAACATACAAATAGGCAAATGCAGTATGTCCATACAAGAGGCCTTTAAAAGGAAGAAAAGTCTGACAGATGCTGTAATACATGTCAACCTAAAGGACACAGTGCTAAGTGAAATAAACCAGTCCCAAAGGTCGTGAATTGTATGATCTCCCTTGTACCAGAGACCTAGAGTGGCCAACTTCATAGAGATGGAGAAGGAGGGTAGCCGTGGGTTGAGAGAAGGAAAGAACGAGGGAGTATAGTATCAGTTTTGGAAATTAAGTTCTTGGGTGGCCACAGAGCAGTTCAAATATACTCAGGGACACTGAACTAAGTGCTTTAAAGGGATTCCCTGGCTTTTTGTCTGTTCGTTTGCTTGCTTGCTTTTGCTGTTGGGAATCTAACCCAGGACCTCACCCATACTTAATCCACCTCCTAACCCTAAAACGGTGCATTTTCTGGCCTGTGTACATAGGAGTCTTGCAAAGCCATCCACATTAGTTAACCTAAGGAGCGTGCCACACCTCAAGACACAGCAGGTAAGGCTGGAGGGCAGATCTTCTAATGCCGGGTGGGGCATGGGCTCCTGGCCAAGGCAGGTCTAGACTGTAGCCCCAAATCCCTGCCTCATACCACAGGTATCTGTCTACTTGGAGCCAGCATGCCTTGGGGTAACATGCAGTGTAATTATCTTGGTCAAATGTTTATGAGAAGTAATGATTCTAACTAGATGTCATGTCATCTCAGCACAGTGAGGCAGGATTGCTGTGAGATCTAGAACAGCTTGAACGTACATTTCGGGTGCGGGATATGGGGCAGCTTCTGTTTGTCCACAACTGTTAACTATGGTTGTCTTATGCTTAGGGAGGCATGGTTTTTCTCAGCTGCAGATAGTTTAATTCTGGAGACTCTGGAGAGGGTATAAACGGGTGAACAGGGAGAGGGCCTGTGGTAGCTGAACCCCACAGCCCCCACTGCTGTTGCTGGATATGTCTGGAATGCTGGATTTCCTGATGTTGAATATTGGCCTTGCCCCCAAGGAACTCACTGACTCCCATCAGCAGGAAATAGCCTATGAGGTCTACACCCCCTTTCCCCTCAAACCTTCTTTCTGTCCTACCTAGTGTGGGAGGTTGGAAGAAATTAGGGAAGAATAAGGTATAAGAACCCAAAACAATCATAAAACAAATATGCCAACACAAGACCCTGTCTCAAACAAACAATCAAGGGCTGGTGAGACGGCTCAGTGGGTTAAGGCACTTGCTGCCAAACCTGACCATCTGAGTTTAATCTCCAGGACCCACGTGGTGAAGGGTGAGGACTGACCCTTGAAAAGTGTCCTCTGACCTTCACATGTTCATCAAGGCAAGAATGTGCACATGTGCTCACACATGCACAAACATGATAGATGGATGGATGTATTGATAGATGGATGGATGGGTAGATAGATGGATGGATGGATGCATGGATGGATGGATGGATGCATGGATGGATGGATGGATGGATGGATGGATAGATAGATAGATAGATAGATAGATAGATAGATAGATAGATAGATAGATAGACAGACGGATGGATGTTTAGATAGATGGATGGATAGATAGATAGATAGATAGATAGATAGATAGATAGATAGATGGGATGGATGTATATAGATAGATGGATGGATAGATAGATGGATGGATGGACAGATAAATAGATAGATAGATAGATAGATAGATAGATAGATAGATAGATAGATGGGATGGATTGAATGGATAGATAGACAGACAAATAGATGTAAAGCCCATATGCTCAGGGTGGTGAAGAGAAGTAAGTACTAAGATGTCTCATAAGGAATTGCAAGTGGTCATTTCCAGCATAAAGCCTGAAATAAAAGTTATTCTCTCTGTGATACATGCCTGTTATCCCTGAACTTGAGGAGTGAAAGCAGGAAAATTGAAGGCTTGAGACCAGCCTCAGTAACACAGCAAGTCTGAGGCCAGGCCACCTGGGCTACCTGAAACCTTGTTTGGGGGTGGGGCATGTTACTGCAGGGTGCATATAAAAGGGTGAGCCACCCACCCATAGCATCTCTCTGGAAATGTATGAAAGGGCCAATGGGTCTCCTTGGGAAGGACAACAGGCTATCAGGAAAAACAGGGCGTGGCTTAGGTATTATAGACTCTTCTCTGGTGTGTTAGAAAGATGGGCTGAGCTGAGTTTTGGGTGTTTTAAAATCCAGGCAGTCAGCACAGGAAAGGTAGAGATCCAGTGACAACCAGTAAAATAAAGGAAAGACCTTAAGGAGGGGCTGCACTCAGCAGGTTGGTGAAGGCACTAGGTAGTGTATCAGCCCCTTTCTAGAAAGTGACTCCTAGCATCCTAGTGGGGCAGCTAACGTTAGGAACTTAGCCTAAGGGAGCTACTAGATAAGACAAGCCACACCCTTCATAGGGAAGCCTCTTTTCATAATCAGGGTAGAGAGTTGATCTTTTCCAGCACACCCTTGTGTAACTGAATTATGTGCATGTAATGCCTACTCAAAAAGCAACTCCAGAGGGAAATCAACCACTTTTGCTTTCATTTCCTCCAAAACTTATTTTTTAGCTGAATTTCCATTTGTTTATTTTCCTTTTTTTTTTTTTTTTTTTTTTTTTTTTTGAGACAAAGTTTCTCTGTGTGGTCCTGAAACTCATTCTGTAGCCCAGGCTGGTTTCAAACTTAGAAGAGATTCACCTGCCTCTGCCTCCTGACTGTTGATACTAAAGGTGTGCGCCATGTCGGGCTAGGATGTTTTAAGATATAACAAATAAGTCCCTAGGAAAATCACTCAGTTCTGGAGGTGGTCCTTGGTATTGGAGAAGCAGCAGGGGACAAAGGAAAATCCCACTGCATGGGAAATTTACTCTGTCTCAGGAAACAGTAAAGGAAAATACACACACACACACACACACACACACACACCAGAATCGAAAGGGTGTTCCCCCTGTAGCCATTGTGCGGGACTCTGTGGCCTACAGAATTCACTCCTGAGAACCACAGAATGAAGTCCAACAACTGTAACAACACAAAGCCACTCCGTGCTGTTCTAGGTAAGTACATGATGCTGTTTGGTCGGTGTACTGGCTGGTTTTGTGTCAACTTGACACAAGCTGGAGTTGTCACAGAGAAAGGAGCCTCCCTTGAGGAAATGCCTCCATGAGATCCAGCTGTAAGGCATTTTCTCAACTAGTGATCAAGGGGGGAGGGCCCAGCCCATTGTGGGTGGTGCCATCCCTGGGCTGGTAAACCTGGGTTCTATAAGAAAGCAGGCTGAGCAAGCCAGGGGGAGCAAGCCAGTAAGTAACATCCCTCCATGACCTCTGCATCAGCTCCTGCTTCCTGACCTGCTTGGGTTCCAGTCCCAACTTCCTCTGGTGATGAACAGCGATATGGAAGTGTGAGCTGAATAAACCCTTTCCTCCCCAACTTGCTTCTGGGTCATGATGCTTGTGCAGGAATCGAAACCCTGACTAGGACAGTTGGTTTGCGTTTGCATTGAGACAAGGACTCTGTATGTAGCCCTGGGTTTCCCGGAGCTAGGTATGTCAACCAGGATGGCCTCAAACTCACAAGAGATCCACCAGCTATGGTTAAAAGTACCCGCCACTGAGCCCAGCCAAGTGAATGGTTTTGTGTTGGGTCTCTTTCAGAGTTATCCTGGAGTACATGTGGCCTAGATACACCAGCAAGCTTGTAAGGCTCAATAAATTAATAGAATTGAGGAGGTCTGAAAATCTAAGGGAGCTTTGGAAGTGGTGCAGCAGTACATTTAATTACCTACTCTCATGTAGTCCATGCTAGCCTCAAACTCACAATATGGCAGAGAAAACCTTGAACTCCTTTCTGCCTCTGCCTTCCAAGTGCCACCACCATGCCAGGCTACGGGGTAGCGTTTTATGTAGATGATTAGAGCGCCTCCCATGGTAAGAAGTTTAATGCAAGCTCTCTGCGTTTACACACTTCCTCATGCGTCATTTGGGTTACACAGGTACATAAAGATCTTTCTACATTTTAGATTCCTTAGGGCAGCGATGTGCTGTCACTCTCAAATTTGTTTTTATCCAGACTGCACCGCCTTGAGGCTGGAGGAAGGGCTGAGCAGTTAAGAGGGCTTGCCGCTTTTGCAGAGGATGTGGGTTCAGTTCTCAGTATCCGCGACAGGTGGCTCACAGGGAATCCAGCGCCCTCTTCTGGCCTTTAAGGGCATCCGCATACATGTGGTTTGCGGACAACACCTAGACATACTTAAGAATAAAACTTAACAAAAAGGATTTTCTCACCTCAGCCGGCAACGCGGTTTGGTGAGTAGAGGCGCTTGCTCCCAACTGGGTTCTCTCCCTGGGACCCACATGGCGGAGGGAGAAAACCAGCTCTACAAAGCTGTGTTCTGCTCTCCCTGTGTGTTCTACAGTACATGATCGCATCCCCATACATAGGATGTTAAATGTCATACTTTTTAAAAGAAGATTTCTTCCTCTTAGTGGGCTGATGAGTCACTTTTTCCTCCCTCACACCTAAGCAGCATCTTCTCATCCTGTGATCGGTTCTTTCTTAGCTCAGAAACACTGGCCCACAGCTCAGGAACCACAGCCTCTCTGGTTCTGGCCGAGTGTGTCCCGAAGGCTCTTCTGTTCCTATGCAAAAGGATGTTCAGAGCTTCTGGGGGCGGGGGGGGGGAGGGTGCTGGAAAGATGCCTCAGTGGTTAAGGGCACTGGCTGCTCTTCCAGAGGTCCTGAGTTCAATTCCCAGTGGCTCAAACCATCTATAATGGAATCTGATGCCCTCTTCTGGTGTGTCTGAAGACAGCTACAGTGTATTCATATAAAATAAAATGAATAATTCTTAAAAAAAAAGAACTTCTGTTCACAGCAATCATGAGGAAGGACCTAATCATTAGCGGTGGTGTCCAACACGTGCGGGACAATGGACATGGAGCAAGAGAAGTTTAGAGGACCAGGAGGATGTGGCTAATTGGGCATTGCTCAGCATTCTTGAGGTGTTGAAGCCAATGCCAGCCCAGCACAGTGGGTGAGGTGGTACCTGTACTCCCAGCGCTTGGGGGGTAGAGACAGGAAGATCACAAGTTCAAAGTCATCTTCAGCCACATAGCATGTCTGAACCCAGCCTGAGATATAGGATACCCCCATATCAAAAATAAAAGAACAATACCAGAAGCAATCTAAACATTCAGCAAGATAGACCTGATGAAATCGATCAATAGAGACACATCGGTGGAGAGGTAAGCCTCCGGAACAATGATGACCAAGACCCAACTCCAAAATAATCTCCAAGTGAAATAAAATAATTCCCGAAAGCTGGGTCTGGAGGGCTGCACCTGTGACCTCAGCACTTGGGGGATGAAGGCAGGAAGATCGGGAGTTTAAGGCCACTGAGAGATCTCAAAAAGGGGGGGGGGGGCAAATAATAAAACTAAAGCAAGATGTATACTGTGGCATAATAGTCCACCATTGTGTCTGAAAAGACCCTCCGGTGGTACTGTTTGGAAGGAATTGTCCTCAGATCAGGACACTGGCTGTTTCTTCTCAGGGTTTAGGGGCTGGAGACAGAGGCCACAAGAAGGTCTTCACTGGCAGTTTTGAACTCCAAGTTGTTTACTACTGGAAAAAGGGAAAAAAAGAAAATACAAAGTTGGAAGTTTTGAGTGGTGACATTCACATTTAATTCCGGTACTCGGGAAGCAGAAATAGGCAGATCCCGTGGGTTCGGGGCCAGCCTGGTGTGCAGAGTTTGTTCCAGGACAGCCATGGTAACAGAGAGACCCTGTAGAAAACCCTGGTGAGAGAAGACAATCTAGGGAAGGAAGGTTGGAGAGTGGCTGTGGTGGGAAGCTGGCGTGGGTGTCAGTGCATGGGAAGTGTGTGAGCTCACCAGACAGATCACACTTAACCACCATCGGACTTACAGTAGAAAGGCAAGAGAGTGTGGCCTGGCTAAAGGTCGGAAGACCCTGTCCCTAGTCCGTCCGCACAGAGGACGCGGGATTCCACGGAGGCTTAACAGGTGGGAGGGGACGACTGGTTCTTAATCTTGGTGGGGCCAAGGAAAGAGAACGGCTTATTTCTAAGAGGATGAGTGTGAAACAAATGGAGACAGGAGTAGACATGGGGGAGGGGAGGGGGAGCCACAGCAAACAAAAGGAATTAAAATGAGCCAATGATGGGGAGAGAGCTGAGCTCATAGTGTGGTCGCTGCTTGAGAACCTGAGTTGAGGCTCCAGAACCCACAAGCTGTGTGGAATCCCAGACTTGGTCGGAAGCACACATAGGCAGATCCCTGGGGCTTGCTGAGGAGATCCTGCTCCTGGTGTGAGACTATCAGAAAAATAGAAGGCAGACAGCTATTCTGAGGAAAATACCAGAAGATGACCTCTGGCCTCAACATATATGCATATACACTGTGTAACTCTGATTCTGTACTTACATTGAGATGTATGGCTTTTACATTCTACATGCGTGCACACACATGTTACACACACGCACTACCAATTCTATGCCATGAACTGTTCTTTCAGTGGAATGTGTGGGTTTCTGAGCATCGGTGTCCCGCTTTTGGAAGACTGCAGTTTTTCCTCTCATACCCTTCTCCCAGTCTACATCAGGCTTTCTCCCCAGAGGACAATACCCTAACTGATAATTGCCTGGCTGACCTGCTATCATGCACACACCAAGCCCTTTGTGCTTTGGGTCAGCCTTATCCTGAGCCCCACGCACCTTTCCTTTGTTGCTTGTTTTTAGATAGTTATAAAAGTCGAGAGTGGGCAGGCCACACAACTGGGCCGAATGTGAAGTCTCACATTAGTTCTTCCACAGGATCCACCGCAGATTCGGGGTTCACAGTTAATGCAACCAACGGCACAAGGTTCTGAATGTGCCGTAAAAAAAATCATAAAGATTGGTCATGTTTGCTGAGGCTACTGGGCACCTGACCTCTAATTCTCCACACCTGATACACCATAAGATCCTTAAGCCATGGGCTCAAGGCAGTGACAATCTTGGCATATCTGTGCCAAGAAGAGAGAAAGTCAGAGGGATGTATTCTGTCACACCAGGTGACAGCTAACATGCTCAAGAATGAGCCGGGGAGCAGATTTTCCAGAGGCTCCAGATGGGACCTCAACCCAGGTGACGGGGATTCAGAGCTGGGAGGCATGACATTGGTATGGTAAATTTCGAAGGCTGTGGTAATCTACCAGTGGAAAACAGTTCCTCCCGGTTTGCCTTATAGCCACCGAGTTCCCAACGATTCCTGACTGACATGTTTGCTCACCGATACACACCTGTTCACACGTCACTTCCTTTATGCCTGTGCCAATCTCTAAGAAGGTGATTTTTTTTTTTCTCACCCTTTTTCCTCAAGTCACAATGACAGCTGGGAATTCACACATGAACACAGTGATCCCATTCAGTAGGTGTATGATGTCATGCGTGATCGAAGACACCTCGACTTACAAATAACAGATCTGGCTGAAGTGCCTTACGGGGGGTAGGAGAGGTGGGGGAAGTTATGTTAAAATGCAGCCATGAACAGCTGGTCTCTGTGTCACCTCCCACCTACACATCATTCATTTGAATCAATTTCATCAGACAGCAATGCAGTCAGGTCAATTAATTAATTCATAAAGTGGTTCCATGAGAAATCACTGGGAATCATAAACAAAAGGCACTGTTCCATCCAGCAGAATCTGTGGCAAGGATTGTCTTGCCCAGACTTGTGCCTAGATGGGCCAGTGTGTGTGTGTGGGGGGGGGGTGGCCAAAGAAAAACTGTAAAGTCCAGGTGACTGGCCCAGCTGCTAGGACCATTACTGAATGCCTCTGAATCCTTGAAACAGACACCCACAGAGACGGATAAGCCACCAAGGCGTGTCTAGAATCAGAGTATAGGTGTAGTGTTCACAGTAAACTCTAAGGAATGTGTTTTAGGACTGAGCTAGCCATCCCTATCAACGCCCCAGCTTTTGGAAGGAAGAACACAAGCAGCCCCAGGAGAGACTGGGCAAGGCGCTTGCTTCCTCTGTGTCTGTCAGTCAGAACACAGAAAGGAACTGAGAAGCAAGTCTTTGATCTGGTGAGACAAGGGCAGAGCCATGGAAACAATAACAGTCACGTGATCAGATGAAGAACCCAAAGTGCTAGAAGCCTTGCCAGACCAGAGAGAAAGGACCATGGCTCTAAGAAATTGAGTTCTGAAAGGGAGAGAGGGCAGATCCCAAACGCTTTGGAATGCTACACCCCTGAAGACAGATTTTTATCCAGAGGGAGTGGGAAGCCATTGAAGGTTATTGGGTAGGAGTTACCTGGAGAGTAAATTGGAAGAGTTTTGGGGTGAACCCATGCAGGCTTCAAGTTGGCCCAAGATGAGTGACCAAGGTAAGAGATGTACCCGAGAGGCACTATTGAGATAGAAAACATTTTAATAGCTTCGTTTTGCAACCATGGAAACCAAGTAAGATGAGAGACTCTTGAGGGTGCTCCGCCATTGGAGAGGTTACATAACATGAATTGCCATGTGGTCAGGAGAGTTTGAGCTCCAGCCAGCCAATAAAAGGCCAGTTAAATGGGTGCCCCAGAATCTAGCTGCTTCTGCCCTCCCTGGTGTCACGTGAATGGCTCATGGGTGCCAGGAACCCAGGAATTTAAAAAGCTAGCTATTCCTAGAAATGATAAAATCTCCTTTGTAGAAGAAACAGTTAGAGACTGGATTAGGTTCTTTCTATCTAAGGTGGGTTAGGGTAATTGTTAGTCTCGAATACGTGACCTGCGGAGTGGACAGTTGGACTTTAGAAGGTGAGACCCTGTACCCTCGAGTGGAAAGGAAATTTAGAAGAACAGAGGTGTCAGCTTGGCTAATTTTTAAAGAGGGGCTACAGAGGAGAAGATCATCTACATAAAGTACAATCTTAGATTTAAGGAGAGACAGGGACAGTAAGTCAGAAGCCAGGGGCTGACCAGACAGGTGTGGGGATCTTGAAGGACAACAGAGCAAAAGAAAGTATGTTAGTCTGCTTTCTGTTACTGTAATAAAAATACCTGAGATAGTTAACCTAGAGATGAAGGTTATTTGGCTAATAAAAGTTTGAGTCCAAGCACAGCTTAATGAGGAGCTCAGATGCCCCCATGAGCTCATGCTTCCTTTCTGGGTAAGTGAGCCACCTCTCCTAGATAACACCCGCTCATCTTAGCATCCTCCTGGGAAACAGGCCACATTTCCAAATTCCTCTGGCAGAAAAGTCTGGGGCATTCTGCTTGAATTTGAGGGACAGGATCTGTTAGTTACTTTCCTGATGCCGAGATAAGCTAGCCTGGCAAAAGCAACTTGAGGGAGAAAGGGTCTATTATGGCTCACGGTTCAGGGGCACAGTCTGTCACTTTGGGGAAGGGGCAGTAGGACCTGGTCACATTACATCTACATCTAGAGAGCAGAGAATGACAGTGGTTGTGTTCAACACACTTTCTTCCTTTTATATAGTCCAGGATAACCAGCCAGACATTAGGACCACACACTGCAGGCAGATCTCCCTTTCAAATTACACTTTCAAGATAACCCACCACGGGCATGCCCAGAAGCTTTCAAATGATTCTAGGCCTCGATAAGTAGAAAATTTAGATCAATCCTCACAATCTCTCAATAGCCTCAGACTCAAGATCTGCCTGCCTTTGCCTCCTGTTGCTGGGATTGTGTGCGGCACCACCATGCCTGGCTTTAGAGAAACCTTTATATATTATTTTGGAGGTTGGGGGATGGAGATGTCTGATCCTGACTCTCGCCTTTTAATTTCCAGGTCACAGGGTTAGGGCTGCAGAGACAGCTTAAAAGCACTGGCTGTTCTTTCAGAAGACTCGAGTTCAATTCCCAGCACCCACATGGTGGTTCCCAGTGGTTTGTAAACTCCAGTTCCAGGGGATCTGATGCCTTCCTGCCCAGTCTGGCACTTGGCATGCACTTGTTGAACATACATACATGCCAGGAAAAACACTTACATGCATAAAATTTTAAAGTGTGTGTGGATTGAGTCATCAAGAGCATAGAGTCCACTGCTGAAGACAAATTAGGCTCCAGCGGTATACAGAAATAGTCAACCCATTTTGACTCTGTGAGGCAAGTCCACACATCAGGGAAGGAACATTGGACATCCAAACGCAACCGATGTCCCCTCAGGGAAAGTTAATATACTGTATAAGAATAAAGCAGAAAGAAATGAAGAGTCAGAAATGGAGCATTGCGAGGCACACTTCTGTTTCCTCCTTCCTTCTCTGTGACCACGACATTGTGAGGGGAACAGCTCAAACAGACGCCAAAAAAGAAGTAATGAGTGGAAGAATCTGTTAGCCATGGGCTGGGTGGGGAAAACCGACTCAGCTCCGGTTCTTCTGGTACTGATGGGCAGGCATTACAGCCTGGTTCTAACTATCCGGCTTTGTTGGGATAACCTTAAAGAGGCCAGTTAAACTAGAAATTCCTTTCTTGCAGTCAGGAGTGTTTACTGACTCAGATCAGGAGTACCAAAGCGCACATTTTCCCTTTTTGTAAGGGAGGATAATTGCAGGCAGCTGTCGGACCAGATACTTAAGTAACCATTTCCTCCAGGTGGCTCCTCTTTTCTCTTCCCTCATGTTTATTTCGACTTTATTTTCTCCCTTCGAATCAGGGCACGCCATAAGGAAGTTTTTTGGTTTTTTGAATCTTTATTTTCAAACATATGATTGCTTTGCCTCTGTGTATGTGGGGGGGGGGAGCACGCGCGCACTTGTGCAAGTGTGGCATATGTGTGCAGTGCTCACAGAAGCCAGATAAGGTGTTGGTGTCTGGTCCCCTGAAACTGGAGTTACTGGTGGTAGTGGATGCTGGGAGCCAAACTTGGGTCCTCAATGCTCATAGCCAGCGAGTCATTGTTCTAGTTCCTTCTTCAAGGATTTTAATGGAAATTTGAACAACCGGAAGTAGCTTTTTTCTCCCCTCCCCCAGTTCTTTCTCACTTCTTTTCCGTCTTTTCTTCCTTCCTGCTCCCTTCTTCTCCTTCTTTTTCTCCTTCTCCTTCTTCTTCTTCTTTTTTTTAAGGATCTCAAATAGCCAAGGCTGCCTCAGCTCCTTATATAGCTAAGGATGACCCTGAACTATTGGTCCATTTGCCTCGACCTCTCAAGCACACACACACCCCTCTCCAGGTTTTGTAGTGTCAGGAACTGAGCCCCAGCCCAGTTCGATCATTCCACTCCCTGGGCTACACCCCCCCCCCCCCCGCGCCCCTGAGCACAGTTTCTAGTTGAGTCTGAAGATGAGAAGGGAAATAGCCAGGTGAAGGGGGAGAGGCAAAGACCGCCGTGCAAATGAGAGAGCCCGCGATTTTCAGCATGTTGGCAGGGTAGACGAGTTTATCCAACACCAGAACCATGTCTGGGCAGGCGATGAGAACCGAGTCTGGAGGGATCTTAGGGCGGATTACAAAACACCTACAGCTTTCCGCCAAACTGTTTTGAGTTAGATTTTTATCTCTAGGTTAGGGAGCGAGGGAGTATTTAATCTTTAGAACTGAAATGTTTCAAAGAATTTATCGATGATATCTCTGGCAGCAGGCAGGAAGGTGGGATGGGATGGGGCAGGAACGCTGGCGAGGAGCCCAGTTCCTCGGGCTGGGTGGGACTTCTGACTGGAGCCAAGACTGCTGCGCAGTGGCAGAAGCAGGTGGCATTCCGGAGCTCAGGTAGCATCCCTGGAATCTGCAAACAGTTCCTGGGGGAGACGGGAATGTGAGGCAAGGAGCTACTGCCCTCCCCTGGCAGGTTTGGGCAGACTGAGTCACGCGTAAGGCAGCACTGGTTCCCGGAACCGAGCCTGCTGCGGGGAAGCAACGTCAGGAGTTTCCTGCGGGCTGGCTCGGGCACAGCCTCTCATTTCGACCGCTTCCCATCAATCTGTCTTTGGCTCCGGTTAAGTTCTGTGCTGGAAACTGGAGGAGGGAAACTGGCGTCCTTCCTCTCCCCATGGTTCTCTACGACCGAAAAAACAACATATGGAAGACTGCGATGTCCAAACAAGGCTTCGGGTTTAGCTCAGTGCGCAGGGGGCTCACCTCGCCTGTTGGAAGTCCTGAGTGGGGTCCCCACTGCTACACGCACTGGACATGATGACGCAGGCTTGTGATCCTGGCACTTGAGAGGCAGAGGCAGGCATTCTGGGCTCAATGACAAGGAGTGTGGGCGGAGCGTGCAAGATGAGACCCAATTCTGAAAGAGACTTTCACGTCACTTTGTATGTGAGGAAGAGACACTGTCTGGCTTCTCCTTTGTCAGTGGACCCTAAGGACTCCTTCCGTGCTGTGACTAACCATCTCTTAGTGGAGCTCTTGAAGTGATGAGAAAGTAGTGTTTGTCTCAAAAGGGAAACAAAGGTCCAAGGCTGGAATGATAACTTAACAATACTCTGGCTCAGGGTCTGGGTTCCTATTCCAGCACCAACATGGCAACTCATAGTTTGCCATAGTCCCATGGCAAACTATCAGTTTCTTCGCTTGCAGATACAGGGAAGCCAGTGCCCTCTTCTGGCCTCTGTGTGTGTGGGGCACACATGTGGTACACATACATACATGCAAAACACTCCTACCCATAAAAATCAATACATCTTTGAAAAAAGAGATATTAGATATGAATAAACTTAAACCGGTGATTTCCAGAGGCATCACATTGTCCTATAATCAAATTCCAAATCCTTCCAGAGAACAAAAGAGTTGAGAGCAATTAACTCAGCAACACAAATCTGACTGAGGAAAAACAAATCCTCGCTTTCTTTGACGTACTGACAGGAAGTAACAGAATGCCTAGATCCAGCACTCTGGTGGGGGTGGCAGAGGCAGGGGAATCTCTGTGAGTTCTGGCCTGGACCATCATATAGTCAGTTCTGGGGCAGCCAGGGAAACAGAGAGACCTTGTCTCGAAAATTAATAAATGAATAAACAAACAAGCAACTGTGTTCTCCGGTTCCTTAAAACATCAATGCGTCAACTATTCCCTAACCACACATTCCAGAATCTTTATAGCCAGGAGATAATCTGTTCCCCACAAGAGCAAGGGGAGCCTACATCTCTAATGTTTTCTGCTTTTTTTTTTTTCTTCTAAACTTGAGAATCACACTCCACTTTATAAAAATAAAGAGTTGAGGCTGTGAGTTGCCTTGCCTATGACTACAGGTTATAAGCAGTACAGTGGGGTGGATACCATACCCAGCTGGAAGGATAACTATCATTACATTAATTCTACACACTCTTAACCCAAACTATATAAAATATGGATTCAAGGGTGCCATCCTTGCTGGCGCAGGCCCCTTTGGCTACTTAAATGGCAGCTGTTCCTTCAATAGAATCAACCCCTTTTCAGTTTCCAGACTACCCTTGATAGCCACCAGCTTCTGGGCAAGGTGAGATCGTGTGTATGGGACACAAACATCAAGTCAGGAGACAAGGCATTTGAATGAGCAAGAGACTGATCTCAGATCTCAGCTGTAGGGACCTTAGCTGACTAATGGCTGCATGACCTAAGGTCATACTTCGCAGGAGCCAAATCCAGCCGCTGGCTGACAGGCTTACTTCTAAGACAGGAGACCAGTTCCCTCATCAGGGTGGAGAGAGCTCCCCCGTCCTTTTTCATGGCTGTGTAGTATTCTCTTTAAGGATATACTGTGACCCTTATGCCTCTATCTGTGACCATTTAAGTTGCTTTCTTTGTCTGCCACGTACGATGTGGGGAAAACCCTTGAAATGTCTTCTTTAAATGTCAAATTGCTGTGCTTTACTCTTTCCATCTCCCAACTAGAGCTACATTTCAGTAGAGGAAATAGTTTTTTGATATAATAATTTATTAATTATTTGAAAATTTTATATAATATATTTGGTCATATCCATCCGTCACTCCTCCCCATAGCTCCTCCTAAACTGACTTTTACCTCCTTACCCCCCACCCCAACTTCATAGCCTCTCTTTTTAAGTCTAGGGTATGGGGCTATTTACTGAAGCACAGCACACATACCAAGGGCCACATGTGTAAAGGAAGCTGACTCTCCCTTCCCCCAGAAGCCACTAACTGCCCACCGTTAATAGATATTTCATTACACTGTGAACCCCGAGATTGTGTTATTTCCTGGAAAAGAACTGTTTTTAGTTGTGGTGTGGCTCGGACTTAGCACACACCTCTAATCCAAAAGCTTTTTGCTTTAATATTATAAACAGGATTAGGGCTGGAGAGATGGCTCAGTGGTACTCTTCCAGAGGTCCTGAGTTCAAATCCCAGCAACCACATGGTGGCTCACAACCATCTACAATGGAATCTGATGCCCTCTTCTGGTGTGACTGAAAACAGATACAGTGTATTTATATATAATAAATAAATACATCTTTTTAAAAAAAGGAAAGAAAACAGGATTGAATAAAGTCAACCTTAGGTCAAGAGGCAGAGCAAGCAACCAGTTGACAGGAAGTAAATATAGGATTATTAAGGAAAAAAAACATAGATTGTCATACAAAGTCAGGAGAATCTATAGAGAGACACACGGGAAGTAGAAGGGAAGGGCATTGAGTCTGAAGGAGGTCTTTGAGATGGAGGGAGGGTGGGGCATTGTTTCTGGGCTGAGGAGGACAGCTGGGTGGTCTCTCTGTTTCTTGGAGCTAGCAGACTTTCACCTCAGCATCTGGCTCCTGAGTCTTAACTGGCAAAATCAAAGGATTAAGATGTTGTTAAATACAGCTCATGAACCCATCCTCGCCCATGCTAGAGTGTTTTCTGGCTTGATCTTGTGCAGACAACCAAAGTCACCCCAAGTTCATAAGTATGATAACCCTGTCATGTGCAGAAAACATTATCCGCTCAGATCAAACCTGACCTCTGGCTCTCACAGTCCCAATTCCCTCTTCCGAAATGGTCCCTGAACCCTGGAGGAGGGGGTGGGGAACAGCAAAGGTGATTAAATCAAGTACTTTTTATTTTGGTGTGAAAAATTCCACTGTTAGTCTTTAAGATCCATCTTCCTTCTACATGGCCAGGTCGATGGGAAAAAGAATAAAGTCAGTATTTATCTACCTTTCAACTCCTTTTCTTTTTTAAAATAATATTTATTTTATGTACGAGTGCTCTATCTGCATGTACACCTGTGTGCCAGAAGAGGGCATCAGACCACCATTACAGATGGTTGTGAGCCACCATATGGTTTCTGGGAACTGAACTCAAGAACAGTCAAGGCTCTTGACCACTGAGCCATCTCTCCAGTACCTCTTTTTCTGTTTCTCAGACAGGGTCTCACTCTGTGATGCACTCTGACCTGAAGTGCACTTGGTACCCCAGGGAGGCATTGAATTTATGAAGAGCCTTCTACTTCAGCCTCCTGAGATCTGGTCTCTGTTGATAGTACTCATCTTTGCTACCTGTCTAAAGGATTCTTTCAGCTTACTGTTGACCAGATTGAGGCAGGTCTCGTAGCTTTCTCTTGGCCTTTTCCAGCATAGTAGACCTCAGTCTACACACAGAAAGAGTTGGGGAATCCAACTGTGAGATAGATCACCCTAACTGCATTCCTAACAAAAGAAACTACAGGGTGGTTTTGAGGACACGCTGGGCCACTGTGAGCTCAAACCACATTGACCTCTATTCTCACTGGGCCAGCGCGATCTCTTTGGGTCTCCCAGAATCAAAGCCAGTTCACACCCAGCATCTCAGAGTCCCCGAAGGGAAATCTCTCTCTCCCCCAGTGGCAGTGTGATGCTCTACTTCCCTTCACTTTGGCAAAATAGCCAATAGCATCAGTCCATCTGGAGGAAGGGCTGTGGATTCCAGTGTTTCAGTCAGTGATCTACTGGGCTATGGCAAAGTTGCATAGTAGTCTGGGAGCTGGCGATAGGGGAAGCTTGCTTACCTCAAGGTGACCAGGTAATGAGGAAAAGAAGCAGTTGGTGTCCAGAGTCTCCTTCAAGGGTATGCCTGATGACCCTACTTCCTTTATCTCTCAAGGATTCTTCTACTTTAGTAACCATGGGCTGACAGCTGAGTCTTAATGCACTGGCATTTGGGAGACATATTCATGCCATAGGATATTGGAACACACTGAACTACTGAATGTGGGCACCTTTAAGGAGACCTGGGTGAAAGATTAACTAGGGTCTCTTTCTTCAATGGACCACAGTCCCTTTTCCAGGAGACTCTGCCTCCCTTTCCTCTAAGGGACTCAGGGCTTAAACAGTGGCTCTGACTCCTGTTTCTCGGCTTCTGTTCACTTGACCTACATCATTACTGTCCGTGCCGATCAAGTCCACATTTGGTTGGCTTCCTATCTAGTACGCTTCCAGGAATGAGCTATGAGCCAGTGCCACAGGTCTGGGCCAATCAGACAGCTCCAAACATCGCTTTCCATCATGATGTCATACACCCTGCCTTTGGCCTGAGACAAGAGCAGTGAGTCAGCAGGTTTCCAGACTTCCCCAGCAACAGTGTCCAGACCCCCCCCCCCCCCCGAGTTCTGGAATGTTCCTAGAGCTCTAGCCAATCCCAAACACTCCCACACCCCTTTAAATCTAGCCAGCCAATCAAGATAAAGGTCACCTACCCCTCCCAGGAATTCCACTAATCTGCTTTGAATTAGGCCTATGAGCTCACCTGGGCCTTCTCCATCCTGGTAAATGGTAGACTCCCACATGCTGAATTTCTGCAGAATAAAACACTCTTTGATTTTGCATACTACTTGAGTCTGGAGTATTATTTTTCAATGAATTTCACTTGGGGGCTCATCCCAGATTTGCTGGAGACCCCCTGACCCAGATAGTGTTTTTCTGATTGGTAAATTCAGGCGCCTAGTTGTCTTTTGTCTTGTCTGGTTCTTTGTTTCTGTTTTGGGTTTAATCTGGAGGCTGAGAGGGACAAAGTGGGCCTGGCCAGAGGCAACAGAGGACATTCCTGACCCCCAACCAGGAATAGGAGAACTTGCTAGCTCTCATCTGATTTCAGAACCAGCTGAATTCTTGTCTTTGGGCCTCCCGAGTACGTGGAAGAAGACAGTCTGAGATAGACTTCTTGTTTTTCAGTTTCCCAGGAATGTCCTTCTGTGTCTGTCTCTGTGCATTCTGTTTGTGCTTTTTGCCTTCTCATATAAACATTTTTTTTTTTTTGTGATTCCTTGGATGGGATAGGCATAAAGCACCCCACTGAGCTTTGTCCTGGGCCATTTTAAGGACTTTTGCAGACTATGGGAAGACTCAGGTCTGATTGTTCATCCCTGCAAACTAACCATCTCTTGCAAGAATGGATGGCCCACCTATCAAGTAGGGTGCCTGAGGAGGGGACTTTCCATCTCCCTGCCATTCACCGGGGGAAGGTTTAGTTTATGAGGCCAGGGGCCACTGGGACCAAGTACACACTAGTGAACAACTTGTTGATATAGAATTAATAAGAGGAGAGAGCCGAGCAGTTCTCCCTCCTTTCCTGTAGGGTAGATAAGCAATCGCAGGGATGGAGTTCTAGAACCAAGTTCCTTACTTGTGCCTCAAAAGGGCCTGTACCTTAAGGACATGGTATTAGAGTGACTGCCAGTCACACACACACACACACACACACATACACACACACACACACACACACACACACACACACATACACGTAACTTGACTCAGAGCACGGTCATGCTGATCACAGTCATACATCTTCTGTATGAGTTTTTTTAATCTTAAGAAATCCCACAAAGCTTTACGTAGGATCCATCAAGTTAAAGATCAATATGAACTGTTATGTCTAAATGGCTGAGCTGACCACTGGGCAATGCTTCCTTCACCTGCATGTGAGCTCATTGTGGGTTTTGTGGGGTTTTTTTTCCTTTATAAGCCTGTCCTGAGAACAGACAGGCACCATAATTAGGCTTCTAAGTCCCTTTTGTAGTCCTGAGTGTTGAGTAATAGGGTTTGAGTTCAAGAAACAATTCATGCTAAACTGAGCGTGGTGTTCCTATGGTTTGTGTGTGACAGTTCCTGAACTCCAACAGATACATGTAGGTCAAATAGTTGTGTTATAATTAATGGCCAATAAAAAAAAGGTGAATGTATTCACATTCAGAGTTGAGCAGAAAGCAAAGATTAAGGCAGGAAAGGAGGCAGATGCGATCTAAAGCCAGGGCTGCCAAGGTTCTTCATCCTATGCCTGTCAGCCTCAGGACATCCGTGTGAGGGAAATCAGTGTACTCAACAGAAGTGGCCTTCATGTCCCTGAGAAGTAGCTCAGGTAAAGCTGTCATTGTAACCTGTGTCACAAGTGTCCTTTACAGCAAGTCTGTCGGGAGACTAATAATTCAGAGCTTAGCTGTGGGGCCTTCAAAATGAGTAATTAAAAAAAGTTAACCAGCTGGGCCGTAGTGGCATATACCTTTAATCCTAGCACTGGGGAAGCAGAGGCAGGCAGATCTCTGAGTTCGAGGCCAGCCTGATCTATAAAGCTAGTTCCAAGATGGCCAGGTCCTACACAGAGAAACCATGTCCTGAAAAAACAAAAATACAAAAAAAAAAAAAAAAAAAAACCAAAAAGTGAACAAAACCAAGGGCATATTCAGGGTTTTCCTCTGTTTCTATGTAACATACCAACTATTGAAAGAATGAAAAAATTACATCACTTTAGTTTGATTGTTAAAGAATTATTGATGGATCTAAGCAAGAATCACATGCATGCTAACACCTAAAAGAGAAAGACAGGCAGACACACCTAAGGAGGCCTCACCAAAATCCACTGGACAGTGTGGTTTATTCAGCTCGAAAAAACATAACAAGGGAAGGTCAGGTGTGGTGGTGCATACCTTTAGTTCCCTGCTCAGGAGGTTGAGGCTGGCAGATCTGAGACCAGCCTGGGCTATTGGCAAGCTCCAGGCTACATACACATAGTAAGACCCTGTCTTTAAAAAGTGTGCATGCATGTATAGAGAGAGGTGTGTGTGTGTGTGTGTGTGTGTGTGTGTGTGTGTGTGCGCGCGCGCGCGCGCGAGTGTGTGTTGATGCCTTTAATCCCAGCACTAGGGAAGCAAAAGCTGTTGAATCTCTGTGACTCCATGAGCTAGCCTGGTCTACATACTGAGTTCCAACAAGCAAGGGTTACATAATGAGACCTTGTCTCAAAAGAAAAAGAAAGATCAAAGGAGGTGGTGGGGGATATGAAAGAGGAACTCTTAGATTACAGGGAAACACAGCATGAATAGATGTTACTTGGATCCTGTGATGGTCAATCTTGACTTCTAGTTTGATGGGACATAGAATCACCTAAGAGGGCTGGAGAGATGTCTCAGCAATTAAGAACACTGACTGCTCTTCCAGAGTTCCCAGGTTCAATTCCCAGAACTCACACGTGGCTCTGGACCCCACTTCAACATCTGGATCTACAAGCAGCAGGAAGAGAGTCACTGGGCTTGGCTTGGGCTTCTGAAACCTCAAAGCCCACCCCCTCAATGACACATTTCCTCTAACAAGGCCACACCCCCTAATCTCTCTCAAATAGCACCACTTCACTTCCTCATGACCAAACATTCAAATATTTGAGCCTGTTGAGGCCATCCTTGCTCAAACCATGACAGAGATTTTAACTTGTTTATAGTAAGCTACAGGGGCAAGTTGGAGGGGTAGTTCAGTAGTCAAAAGTACTTGTTGCCCTTGCAGAGCACCCAGGTTCAGTTTCCAACACCCACATGATAGTGCACAACCATTCATGACCATGAGACTCCTTCTTCTGACCTCCCTGGACACCAGGCACATACATGCTACACATGTGCATACATGTATATACATATTATATGTGTAGGGTTATACACATTATAAAATACATACAATTACATATAATACACATATACATATTATACACACATATGTAATATCCATTCTAATACATATATTTTGGGTATATATAATCTACATATCATACATGTAGGATTATATATATAACATACATATAATTTACATGTTATACACACACATATATATACATGTAAGAAAAACACATATAAAACAAACCAAGTTAATTTAAAAAATCGTAATTAGAGAAATGGAGGTGTTGGGGAAATGGCTCAAAGTACTTGTTGCCCAATGAGGACCTAAGTTTAAGTGCCTAGAATCCATGCATTAGGTGGAATCCCGGACCCTGTGAGGCAGAGACCGCGCAATCGCTGAGGTTGCTGCCGGGCCTTAGCCAAATCGGTGAGACTGTGTCTCAGAAAATATGGTAGAGGGTTGGCGAGAGGGCTCGACAGATAGAGATGTTTGCAGTCCAAGACTGGCAAGCTGAATTTGATCCTTGGAACCCATGCAAAGGTGGGAGGAGAGAACTGACTCCATTAAGTTTTCCTCTGACGTCCAAGAAGGCTCTGTTACATGTTCCCTGACCTTCTTCTCTTCCTCCCAGCCCCCGCCCACTCTCATAAACACGGGGGTTAGGTCAAGGAAGACACCTGACAATGACCTCCGGCTTCCACGTTCACAATCCCCCACGTGAGTGTGAACACATATGCACACACACAATAATCTGAAGTCGGTAACAAGCTGAGAGGAGGTTATACGGAGCCCCCTCCACTACTGTGTTCAGTACGGTGGTGTCACTGTGACCAAATCGGGGAGAAAGCATTTGTTTTCTCAGTTTCTGAGGACTTCGTTGCTTCACCCCATGTGCATGGGCAGACCACCATGGCAGCAAGAGCAAATGAAGGCTGTTCACTTTATGGCCAACAGGAAGTTGGCCACACCCCAGTGACGTAATCCCCCAACTACACCCTACTTCCTACCTTTACTAAAAAAAAAAAAAAAAGCCCCATCAGACAAACAGACAGACACACATACGCACGTGTGCTTCTCAAATCCACTAGACATTTGCTAATCTCATCAGCTGACAAGGTAACCACCGCCGCTATTCTTTTTACAACTGTATTTACCTGAACACATTATGGTTTAAAATGTTCTGGAAAGTTCTGTGGGAAGCATTTTTTATAATGTTACTTTCAGAATTAGTTAAGTGGAAATAATTTGTTTGACTTGGCTCTACTTTCTTAGATCTCGGTAAATATTCTAGAATTCTAAGCGAGAAAATAATGATTAGAAACATCTAGTGCCAAGTACTGTCCTGAATGTTTTGTTCATTTGATTCTTTCACAGCCTGTGAGGTCAGGGCGACTGCTGTGTGTTTAGTCTGTGGATCGGCAAAGATGGGGAAGCAAGGGTTAGGTCACTCTGTGAACAGTGGAGCCAGGGTTTGACACCAGCAGGTTTCACTTCATAGTTCGTGTGCTTTTCCCGTACTAACCTGTGAGTTATATGAACTATTGCAGTATGAAGTAAGTTATATGAAGGCATTTTTTTTTTTTCAGAGCTGAGGGCCGAACCCAGGGCCTCGCGCTTGCTAGGCAAGCGCTCTACCACTGAGCTAAATCCCCAACCCCATGAAGGCATTTTTTAATGAATTCTATCTTAGAATTATTGCAAAGTTGCTTTAAAAACAAAAATCCCAACTGTTCAGTTTACCAAGTGAGGACCCAGGAGCCAGACGCTGGGGTGAAAGCCCCTGCCGCTCAGAGAAGCAGAAAAAGCCCCAGCTGACCTTCCTACTCCACTGAAGCCCTGGAAAGAAAGAACGCCTTCTCCTATTCCTTGCCCCCTTAAACAATTCCAAACCCTCCTTTCTCTTTCCTGGGTTTCCTTCTTCTCTACTGACGGTTTTCTCTGTCTCCTGACTTTGTTTAGATCTCATTTATAGAAAGTTCTTGGATTAAAGGTGTGTGCTAGGGCTGAGCCACACCACAAAAAACAGGGTTTTTTTTTTTTTGTTTTGTTTTGTTTTGTTTTGTTTTTTCCACTTCACTGTCTCAGGGTTCACAAAGTAATCGAATATTCTGTAACAGTTACTACAGGAATGCATTTTTATTTATTTATATGGCATAAACAAAATTTTTTCTTCACAATTAATTTATCCACTATTGTGTGCATGCCACAGTGTGTGTAAAAATCAGAGGATAACTTGGTAGAGTTTGTTCTCTCCTTCCAACTTTATGAGGTTTCTGGGATTTGAACCCAGATCCCCAGGCTTGTGTAGCAAGTGTGCCGTCTAGTTGGCCCTCCTTTGTATTTTAAAGCAATACTTTTTTGGCAAGGTTCCGATCATTTTCATAGCTGGCCGACTTTGTGCCTCCGGCCCCTCCAGCTGAGGCTTAGAGCAGAAGTCAGGATTCTCCGGTCATCCTTAGCATGACCCACTTTGTCTCTGCGTTACTTTCTCAGACTTGCTGAGTTTTTATCATCCTGCAGGGCTGCAGAGTTTGTCAACTTTCCGCATCTCTGAGGTCTCACGTGAGTGTACCAACTCAAAGGGCCAAAAGTCAGCAAGTAGCTGGCCAAGCACTAGCAGTTCTCAGGATGTTCGTGACGAGGCTTCTGGAAGCTCTTGCAGACCATGTAAAAGTGCCATGCCTTCTTCACTTGGGGAGAGCCACCGCCCAGTCCACTGAGGGTCTGCTGGGCCAAGTTAGGTGAGGAGAAATTCTTGCTCTCTCTCCTTGAACCAGAGCGTCACCCTTTTCCTGCACAAAGACTCTTGGGCTCCTGTGCCTTAGGCCTTTGTACCCAGACTGAGTTACACCATTAAATGTCCTGGTTCCTCTCCTTGCTTATGGCATACGTGGACCCCTTTGGCCTCTGTAATCCCGTGAGCCAGTTTCCCTTACAAATATCCATAATACTGCCCTCTCTCTGCTGCTCTGCGTTTTCTCTCCCCCTCCCCAGTCTTCCCCACGCTCCTCCCTCACTGTTTCTGTTTTCTGGAGAATGCTATCTAACATGATTCTCTGTGTCCCCTTCACACACATTCACAATCTGTTTGCATCTTGAATGGACCTAAGTCATTTTAGTTCTTGATCCTTGAGGGACTGGTATTTATTCTGCCACTAGGTAATATGTCTTATCTCTCCTTTCCCCAGCTCTCTGGATCGTCTTGTCACCCTTTGGACAGGATCGATGGAACTGGCCTAGGAACATTCTCCTGGACAGGGCTGTCTTGGTCAAGGCATCTGCTAGGGTATGATTTGAATTCAATCCCTGGGACCCACATAGTAGAAAAAGTCCAATTCCCACAGGATTTTTTCCTGATCTACACACACACACACACACACACACACACACACACACACACACACACCGTAAAAAGAAAGTAGCAGAGAGTATCTTCAGGTAGGCAGTGAAGTTAGCTGAGGAGCATGAGCCTGGTCCCAGTGTTGAGGGAACTTATGGATTGACTGTGTGCAGATCTCTTCACTTTCCCCATTTCTCATTAGCTACACTACAGACATACCCAGTTGGTCACCAGAGGGAAAGGAAATCCAAGAATCCCATTGGGTAGAACCATCAAATATTCTCAGGGCAAACTAAATTGATAAAGAGAGGTTTAGAAGGAGACTCTGAGGTATACACACACACACACACACACACACACACACACACATACACAGACGAGTGTCGTGGCTTGAGTACAGAGGTCAGAGGACAACTTTCAGGAATCCAATCTTCCCTACTTTGTGGACCCAGACAGTGAACACAGGTTGCTAGGCAGAAGCATGCTTACAGGAAGCCACCTTGTCCGCCCTCTCTGCCCTGTGTGCAGTGCCATTTAACCTGCTCTAAACACTGTTAGGTGAGGGGAAAGAAGGACACTTTGCCTCGGTAAGAGCTGACATGCAGGACACTCCCTTAAGATAAGTCAAGATAAGCCTTCAAAGCTTGGGCTGATGAGAATTCTATGACGTGCCAAGAAACCGAACGATAAACAGAGAGTGACTCAGAGATTCAGAGGGCAGGGCTTTCAACTTTTAAATTATTTTTCCTTTACAATATACACTGAAGAAACCTTTACTGGTAGGCTGCCTGAATGGTTCTGGTTTTGTGGTCTCATTTGATACCCTCACACAGGAACTTAGATCCGCAGAACCCAAGCAAAACCAGGTGTAGCAGTGAAGCATTCGTAACCCAGTGCTCTTGTGGGGAAATGGAAGACAGAGGTTGGAGAATCCTAGAAAGCACGCAGGCCAGTCTGGCATGTACAGCAGTAATGAGACCCTGCTTCAAACATGTTGCAGTAAATATTACGTGGTCACGTTTTTCTCCCGTGCTAGTGCCGGCAACCATAGGGCCACATGGCACTGTGGGGCATCTTTATCTTAGCAGCTCCAGGCCTCCTCTAAGTACTCAGAGACCCTGACTTCTTTTGACCCAAGTGTGGTCCACTCCATCCTCCCCGGCTGCTTGTCCTGGGTGGTCCAAAACTGCCCCACGTGTTGTTTTCACTCACTTTGCCTTGGTATGTTGTTACCAAGCCTTTCACACATACATCTCATTTCATGGGCCCCGTACACTCTCACCTCTTGAGGGCAACAGAGCTGGAACTGCTAGTTCCAGCTGCCTCTCAGCCATTGTTTTCACACACTGTCCTCTACAGCCCAGTAAAGTCACAACTCAACAATCAATAACTTATCAAACAAGTTTATATGTTAAACTCAATCCACAATCTCTCTACCCAATACGCTTACAACATAAGATATAAACTGCCCACCTAGATAAGATAAATTGACCCACAGAAACCCTTAGAAATAATCATAACCACCTTATCCATATAGAGATGTGCTGAGAGAAACATCCACATCTGCTTCCATGTTCCTCCTCTCAAATCTTCCACTTTCTCCTCCTCTTCCTCTTTTCCAAAACTTTGTTCCTGTCCACTCTCTACTGTCCAATCATGTATCTCCTTGACATCAACCTACACAAACAAGGTAGAAAGTGAGAAACAACACCCAAGGTTGTCCCCTCCCTCCCTCCCTCTCTCTCTCTCTCTCTCTCTCTCTCTCTCTCTCTCTCTCTCTCCTCTCTCTCTCCTCTCTCTCTCCTCTCTCTCCTCTCTCTCCTCTCTCTCTCCTCTCTCTCTCTCTACTCTCTCTCTCCTCTCTCTCTCCCCTCTCTCTCTCCTCTCTTTCTCCTCTCTCCTCTCTCTCTCCTCTCTTTCTCCTCTCTCTCTCCTCTCTCTCCTCTCTCTCTCTCTCCTCTCTCTCCTCTCTCTCTCTCTCCTCTCTCTCCTCTCTCTCTCTCTCCTCTCTCTCTCCCCTCTCTCTCTCCTCTCTCTCCTCTCTCTCTCCCCTCTCTCTCTCTCTCCTTTTTCTCTCCCCCCTCTCTCTCTCCCTCTCTCCTCTCTCTCTCTCCTCTCTCTCTCTTTCTCTCTCTCTCCTCTCTCTCTCTCTACTCTCTCTCCTCTCTCTCTCCCCTCTCTCTCTCCTCTCTCCTTCCTCTCTTTCTCCTCTCTCTCTCTCTCCTCCCCCCCTCTCTCTCTCTCCCTCTCTCTCTCCTCTCTCTCTCTCCTCTCTCTCTCTTTTTCTCTCTCCTCTCTCTCTCTCCTCTCTCTCTCTCTCCTCTCTCTCTCCCCTCTCTCTCTCCTCTCTCTCCTCTCTCTCTCCCCTCTCTCTCTCTCTCCTTTTTCTCTCCCCCCTCTCTCTCTCCCTCTCTCCTCTCTCTTTCTCCTCTCTCTCTTCTCTCTCTCTCCTCTCTCTCTCTCCTCTTTCTCTCCTCTCTCTCTCCCTCTCTCTCTCTCCTCTCTCTCTCTCTCCCTCTCTCCTCTCTCTTTCTCCTCTCTCTCTCTCTCTCTTCTCTCTCTCCTCTCTCTCTCTCTCTCTCTCCTCTCTCTCTCTCCTCTCTCTCCATCTCTCCTCTCTCTTTCTCCTCTCTCTCTCCCTCTCTCTCTCTCCTCTCTCTCTCTCCTCTCTCTCTCTCTCCCTCTCTCCTCTCTCTTTCTCCTCTCTCTCTCCCTCTCTCTCTCTCCTCTCTCTCTCTCCTCTCTCTCTCTCTCCCTCTCTCCTCTCTCTTTCTCCTCTCTCTCTCTCTCTCTTCTCTCTCTCTCTCTCTCTCTCTCTCTCTCTCTCTCTCTCTCCCCCCCCCACCTCTCTCTCCTCTCTCTCTCTCTCTCTCTTACACACATACATACATGTGCACTCGTGCATGAACTTCTCAAAGCAAGTGAGATACTGATTCCTCTAATCCAGAAACAGAACCTTTACTGCTTAGGACAAGATGAAAAATGAAGTCAAATTTTATTTAGCTCATGAATATTAAGCTTCTTCTTGTATGATTTAATCATGGGGAGACATCTTAGTATAATGCTTATAAAAACAAGCAAATGAACAAAATCCAGGCATGGTAGCATGTGCTTGTCATATCAGTGATGGGGAGGCAGAGATAGGTGGATCTCTGGGCCTCATGAGCCAGCCAGCCTAGCCTCCTTGGCAAGTACCAGACTGAATACACACTCACAAAAGCATATACAAACATGCAAATGTATACACATGAATACATGTACGTGCATACTTACTGTACTGGCTGATTTTGTATCAACTTGACACAAGCTGGAGTTATCACAGAGAAAGGAGCCTCCCTTGAGGAAATGCCTCCATAAAATCCAGCTGTAAGGCATTTTCTTAACTAGTGATCAAGGGTGGGCGGCCATTGTGGGTGGTGCCATCCTGGGTTAGTACTCTTGGGTTCTATAAGAAAGAAAGTTGAGCAAACCAGGGAAAGCAAGCCAGTAAGTAACATCCTTCCATGGCCTCTGCATCAGCTCCTGCTTCCTGACCTGCTTGAGTTCCAGTCCTGACTTCCTTTGGTGATGAACAGCAATATGGAAGTGTAAGCTGAATAAACCCTTTCCTCCGCAACTTGCTTCTTGGTCATGATATTTTGTGCAGGAATAGAAACCCTGACTAAGACACATACACATATTCTTACATGCACACACAAATAGATATACATGCATACATACACACTTGCATACATACTTGCATGCTTGCTTACACACATGAATACAGATAAACATGCATACACGTGTACGTGCATATACACATGCATATGTATTTTTAAAAAAGAAAGAAAAGGCTTAAAAGACTAAGTTGGAATACTGCCTCATTTTAAAGCTTCAGTACCGAAGACCACATGGTCTTGGTGTAGTGACAGAGAAACAGTTCAGAGGAACAGAAAGCATCTCTACTTTTTAATTTATCAAAGTCATTTTTATAACTAGGCTCTAAATGACACTGGGGTGTCTTTTTCTTTCATGTCTGGAACAGCCCCGTGGGAAGCTATCGTGGCTAGGAACTTCAGCCTCTTCCCAACAGCCACGTGGGTAGATTTGTGTACTGTTCAGCTTTTTGTCTGGATAGCAAATACCTGAAATGGTCAACTTAGTGGGAGAAAAGTTTCAATCAGGCCTAGAATCCTCAAAGGTCATTGTCTTTGTTAGGGTTTATTGCTCTGTGAGGGGACACCATGACCAAAGCAACGCTTATAAAGGACAACTGTGGCAGAACCTTCCCCTGAAGATTTCAGAGGGTCAGTCACTGGGTGAGGAGTAGGTGGGGCTGCTGGGTCAAAGAGAGGAAGAGGGGGGACGGGAAAGATGATGGAGACAAAATGTAGGTGGGGAGGCCCCGGGTTCAGGTGGAGGATCCATTGGGATCTGCTACCAGAGGATTTATAAATTAGAATGGTTCTAGTTTCTGTGCCTGGTGATTGTGTTGCCCTGTTGATTCTAAACTAAGATTGTGTGGTGTTTTCCTTCACGCAGTGACTCAGCTGGGTTCCAGAGAGAAATGTATGGCGGCAAAGCATGGGTTTGCAAGAAGTGCACCCCAAAAGACTGTGGGAATTTGGAAGCGTGGGGCTGGCATGTCAGGGACTCGCCATGGGAACTTGGAGAGCCAGATGGAACGATTCTAGAGCCCGGGGCTCTGAGAGTCTGCTGGGCTGAGAGCAGGCCAGACCAGCCTGTCCCCCGGTGCCTTGCAGCAGTAGTGTGGGATTGTCATTTTTATTTTTCACACTACAGAAAACATTTCACTGGGGCTGTCTTACGGTTCCAGTCCATTATCATCATAGTGGAGGGCGTGGTTCAGGCAGACTTGGGGCTGGAGAAGCTGGGGAAGCTGATTCAAAGGCGGCCTGAGACGGTCCTTCGAGGGAGGTAGGAGGAGGCACTCTTCTGCACTGGGTGGAGCTTGGGCACCAGGGGCCCTCAAAGCTCACCTACACAGTGACACCCTTCCTCCAGCAAGGCCACACCCCTTAATAGTGCCACTTCCCATGGGCCAAGCCGGTTCAAACCACCACCGTCATGCTCAGGAAGATGTATTACTTTTATGTCTCTGGTTGGGGGCGGGGGTACACCATGATGAAAGAACTTGGGAAAAATAAACAGTTTGTCTCATGGCAACCAGGAACCAGTGAGAGATGGGAAAGACCCAGAGACCTGAGAGGCAGCTCAGCAGTTAGTGCTTACTGCTCTATCAGCCAGAGTTCAGATTCCAGCACTCATGGTGGTCGGCGTACAAACAACTGCTAATTCCAGCTCTGAGAAATTTCACACCTCCTTCTGGCCTCCATGGCTACTTCAACACACACACACACAAACACACACACATACACACACACATAAACCACACCACATACACACACCACACACACACATACACACATAAACCACACCACACACATACACCACACATACACACACACCACATAATACCACACCACACACACCTTACACACATCACACCACACCACACACACACACCACACCACACCACACCACAACACACCACACCACACCACATACCACACCACACACACCATACCACACCATATACCACACCATACACACCACACACACTACACCCACCACACACATTACACACACCACACCACACACATCACACCATACCACATACCATACCACACACACCTACACACATACATTAAAGGAAAAAAGAATACCCAATGTCCTAAAATTTACTAAGCTCCAACTCCTAAACTACTTCCTGATAGTAAAACTCTGGGGAACAGCTTTTAATACACAGGCCTTTAAAAAGGTTTTTGATTAATTATTATTTATTTATTGTGTGTGCATATATACTTGCACGTGAGTATGTATGTGTATGTATACATGTGCATGTGTGTGCCAGCATGCATTTGTGTGTGAGCATTTAGTGTATGCATGTATATGTATACATGCACATGTGTGTGTGCATGTGTGCATCTGCATATGCAAGAGTGCATGTTCAGGTCAGAGGACTACTTTCAGGAGACTGATCTTTCCTTCCTCCATGCTGAAACAGCTTTGTTCCAATTGGGATTAAAGGTGTGTGCCACCACTACCGGGCACTGGGGAGGCGCCGGCTGACACCTTTAGGGTAACTCTTTGCAAAACAGTTTATAGTCAATACAGTGAGTACTGGTTTAGGAGACAGATTAGTCAAGTCCTGGAGAACGAAGGTTAGAAAGGGCAGGAAACTATTAGCCTCTGAGGTCTGAAGGAGCCCAGAGAGAAGAGATCCAGGATCCACTGAAAGAAAGAGCCTGACGGTGGCCTCTGGTAGAGGGAGGTAGCAGCGTGCCAGGAGACGGGGAGCCAGGGAAACAAGCACCCCAGCTCGGTTTCTTCTCACCATCAACCTGGCCAAGTTGCCGCCTCTGCTGGCGGAGCACATGGTACAGACTGGTAGAAACAGGGTGTGCGGAGGTGAACGTGTGCTGGGGGGAGGGGGAGGGGGAGGAAACGGGATTCCAACGTTCTGGGCTTTGCGCCTGGGAAGCCACACAGGAGAGAAAAGCGAGGGAGAGCTGCAGAGCGGGGCAGGGATTGTGGGGTGGAAAACCAGCCGCACAGCTGATTGAGCTGATAACGCTGACTGCAGAGGGCCAAGATGCTCTCTGATGGGCTTGGAAGGGCCTCGGTGCCGCCGGCCTAAAAGCCGGTGACTCCCAAGTTCTTCAGGAGGTCAGAGGTCACAGACTTCTTTTAAGGGACAGACGGAGAACAGTTTCCCCTTTGCATCCCAGCTCCCCTGTTGCCTCCACAGCAGGCAAACGTAATAAATAGTACAGAAGCTATAATGGTTGTACCTCAGCACCGTTTTATAGACAAAAACTGAGTTTGCCTGGTCCGGGATCCTCAGGACTGTCTTATTGTCTTGTGTTCAGATAGATATTTTCTTTTTTCCAGTGTTGGGGATCAACTACAGGGACTTGCCAGGCAAGCATTGTACCATGGGGTTACATCCCCAGCTATCAGATAATTAAAAAAAAAAAAAAAAAACAAACAAACGAATGTATTTATTTTTATGTGCTTTGCTGTTGTGCCTGCATGTGTGTTTTTGTGAGGGTGCCAGGTCCCCTAGAACTGGAGTTGCAGACAGCTGTGAGCTGCCATGTGGGTGCTGGGAATTGAACCCGGGTCCTCTAGAAGAGCAGCCAGTGCCCTTAACTGCTGAGCCATCTCTCCAGCCTTCTGATAAGTGCTGTCGTCTCTCTCCTGGGATGGGTCTGTCCCAAGGCCTGGCTTCTGACAGAGAAGCAGTTTGATCTTCTTTTGGGGTCCCTGGAAGGAAGCAGTCCGTAGATTGCACTGTTAATTACCAAAGAAAACTCAGAGTGAATGCTAGTATATGTCGTCAAGGAGCCACTAATAAGAGATGCGGAGCCAGTATTTCTGATTCCAACCATTTTGACTTCAAGTATTTTCTGGAAAATACATTAAAGGGATATTTTTCTTTTTTTGCCAGGAATATATTCTTGCTCTAGTAAAGGAAGATTAAGCTTGGATCCCAGGCTGAGTTGAAAAATCTGTCATTAACTATGCATTGGCTTTGCCAGTTTCTTCTCCTGTAACATGAAGCTCTTATTTCATGGGGATCAATAGCCATTCTCATAACAACAGATAACAGAAGCTACTCACACTCAATTCCTTTCTCATTTGCCCACTGCTCTCTTGAAAACTATAGGGTCTTCAAGTTGGCTTGTCTGTTTGTTCTTTCCAAATTACAGGTTCTTCAATTTGGGTTTTTAAAATGCTTTTTCTCAGGTATACATCTCAAAACGGATCCCAGGTGTCGAACGTGAAGACATAACCGCTCCAAGGTATGGCTGAAAGTTTGTATAGATATGAGATGTGTGGTGGGGCATCTTATAAGCACACCTGAGAGAGCCCGGCTGGAGGCACTGGGAAGAGCCCAGAGCAGGGAGGGGGAGTGGTTCAATGAGCATGCCCAGGAGAGAGGGCTGGGAGAGAGAGCAAGAGAGAAGGAGAGGGAGGCAGAGGAGAAGAGGCAGAGAAAAGAGACCAAGAACTAAGCACAGAGGACCAAGAGAGCAGGAGACAGCCAAGAAAGCGGGAGGCCGAAATGGCAGGCTTCTGTAGGAAGGAGAAGCTGGGTGAAGGGAAGGCAAGTGCTAAGGAAGTTTGGGGTAGGGGTAGGGGTGACAAGGGCTGAGAGGAGAGCTGTGGGCTTTGCTCTGCTATCCAGTTTCTGTATTCACAGGGTCAGGGCAGCCCCACATCCCACAGGAGAGGGTAAGAGTACCTATTGGAGGCTGAGGGAGACTGAAAGGAAGGCTTAATAATTCAACCTCAGAGGAACAGCTCCCCTTCTCTCCTTCCCTTTCCCTCTCTTCCTCTTCCTCAATGTCTCTCTCTCTCTCTCTCTCTCTCTCCCTCATTCTCTCCCTCTCTATCTCTCTCTTTCCCCCTCTTCTTCCAGTGGACAAGTTTCAATAGACAAGCTGAGAATTCTGGACCCCATCTTGACTTTCCATTCAAGAGGAAGAAAGACCTTTCCTTTCCATTAGACAATAAGTTCGTGGCATTTTAAACTCCATGGAGGCCTGGAGATGCCGTTTGACCACTAGAGCGCTGGTCTAGCATGTGTGGAGCCAAGTACATCCTCAGCACCACACAAATGGCATGTGGTGCCTCAGGTCTGTAATCCCAGCACCCAGGAGATATAGGCAAGAGGATTGCAAGTCCAATGTCATTCCTAGCTCTACAGTGACTCTGAGGCTCGCCTGGACGCCCCTTCTCAAACAAGACACAAACAGGATGGAAAGATGATGATATTTGGCCCAAACCCACTCTTTGAGCTGACTCTTTGCTTGAGAGAAGTGAGACACCGTGACCGGTAAGTTCATGTCAAGTTCACATTCAATATGGATTATGATGGCTATGTTCACTGGGATTCGTTGTCAGAGTGGAGGAAACAAACTGAAAAACTGCTGGGCTGCTCGAAAGGTTGAGAAGTTTGTTTTAGAGGCATCATTGCAATGGGAATTCATGTGCCAAGGTTAACCATGGAAAGATTCTGAGGAATTGAATAAAGAGAGATTTCTTTTGTTCCAATTAAAAATATTTATTTAGTTGTTCAGTGTGTGTTTGCACTGTTTGTGCAGTGCCTGTGGAGGCCAGAAGAGGATGGAAACAGGAGTTGTGGGTAGTTGTGAGGCCCCGTGATGCGGGTGCTGGGAACTGAACCCAAGTTCGCCACAAGAACAGCAGCAAGTTAACTGCAGAACATCCCTCGGCCCAAGGAAGAGTTCTTAAAGACAAAGTGAGGATGATTGTATAAACATCGGAAAGCAATAAGCCTGGGCCATCCAGTTGATAACTGGGACAACCCACCTCATTCTAGGCTGAGTAAATGGCTGCCCTGGCAGATGTCTCTTTGGTGTATGGTTCTGGTCCTGGCAGTCTTTTGGAATAGTCACTAGTGTCTGCTGGATCATGTGTGATGCTCTTCCCTTCCCGTTTTTACTTCTTCAGTTTTGTTAGGCCTGACGGGAGTGACTCCATTTTGATTCTGACAACTTTCCTACCAAGAACCAAGGAGAACAATGTTAACTAAGCTAAGATGTCAGGCAGGCAGGCGGCTGTGTGCTCAGCCTCAGAGATGTCTACTCTTCATCTGTGACTGTATGGTTTATTATAAGAGCATTCAAACACCACCTCTGACTCCTGCCCAGATGGCAGAGCCAATAGGCAGAAGGAAGATGCAACCAGTGACTCTGGTTCGGCTTGACGTGAGGTAGGGCGGAAAGGAGCACTTCTGCTTGATCAGTCAGGTCCGATCTGTGAAAGCTCTAGGCCAAGGCCACAAAATGTGGACAAACATTTCTTCGGCTGGGAATTTAAAACGAAGTTGGGGCTGGAGAGACGGCTCTGTGGTGGAGAGTACAGGATGCTCTTCCAGAGGCTCAAGGATCCACCCCCAGCACCAACCATCAGCTACTCCAATTCCAGGGCATCCAGAACTTTCTTCCGGTCTCTGTGGGACACATGTGGTACATAGACATACATGTAGGCCAGACACCCTCAAATATAAAAACAGACAAAGCCCAGGTCATATGTGTTGCCTGTTTTGTTTGGTTTTATTTTGTTTTGTTTTTATCTCTGTTTAGTGTGTGTCTCACGTGCTGTATATGTCCACTCTCTTCTCCCTGGGTATGCATTTGTCTGTCTGTCTGTTCTGTGGTCAGGTATCCCCATATAGACCTGGCTGGCCTCGAACTCACAGAGATCTGCCTGCTGGAATTGGCCATGCCAGGCTAATGACAGCATCCTGATGATTTGTAGATTCGCAGAGCGATGGTTATTAACTAACTCAGTTGAAAGGAGACACTCAAGCAACATCACAAGCAACAAATAACAAACCAAACTCCCCTTCTGCCGTTGTTATGTCTGAAAACTATTTGACATAGAGGGCCCTGCTACTCAGGGCTTGCCTTCAAAAAACAAACCTCTGTAGTACCAGTTTAGATGACACAGAAAACCAGACACTCCACAGAGACCATTTTTCTTCTCTGCTTCTCCCCTCATGTGTCCATTTTCCCCACAGGGCAGGTGGCAAATCCACAGGCTGGTTCTATAGTGTCTGTCTGCACATCAGTGACACTATAGTGTCTGCACATCCGTGACACATCGTCTTCCTGGCATCCTTTACTGACTCTGCTGAATTCTGGCTCAATTGAGTTATGGTCAATATCACTCTGCTGGGGGCCAGACGGGTCACATGAGTCTCTAGGAAACAAAATCCAGCAGGAGGGAAGCCTGTAGTAAAATCCCCATGGCAGGCTCCTTTAAGGCTTACCGTATATACCGGTGACACTGCACACACACACACACACACACACACACACACACGCTAAGACATTGGCAAAGAAAGAGGCAGGGACACTAGTCAGTGTTTTGACTCTGTGACAAATATGTGAGATGAGTAACTTAAAAGCAGGAGGCTTCATGTGTCCCCTGCTTTGGAAGTTCTCATTCATGGCTGACTTTCTCCACTCTAACGGGCATGGTGAGGCAGAACGTCATTTGGCAGCAGTGTGTGGGAGCTCCGTTGCTGACTTCACGGTGACTAGGGAGACAGAATGAGGCCTGGGAGAAATGTTTGTTCTTCAGAGGTATGTCCTCTGTGACCCACTCCCTCTAAGAAAGTCCCATGTGTTCCCTTTCCATACCCAATTCTTTGACAATTTTACATGTGTGAAATTTACTGTAGTGGTATGAGTAAAAATGGCCTCCATGGGTTCAAAGGGACTGGTGCAATTAGGAGGCGTGGCCTTGTTGGGGTAGGTGAGGTCTTGGAGGAAGTGTGTCACTAGGGGTGGGTTTTGAGGTTTCAGAAGCTCAAGCCAGGCCCCGACCCCCTCTCTCTCTTCCTGCTGCCTGCTGATCCGGATGTAGAACTCTCAGCTACTTCTCCAGCACCCTGTCTGCCTGCCTGCTGTCTATCTTCTCTGTAAGCCAGTCCCAGTTAAATGGTTTCCTGTATGACATATGCTGCGGCCATGGTGTCTCTACACAGCAAAAGGAAGCCTAACTCTGGGATCTGAGTCGTCAAAATAAAATCCTCTTGGGAAGTGGAAAGATGGCTCCTTTGGTGAAGAGCAGGGGCTGTTCATGCAGAGGACTTCATTGCTGACTTCATGGCAACCAGGAAGACAAACCTGAGTTCAGTTTCAGACCCCATGCCAGGTGGCTCATAACCACTTGTAACTCAAACTCCAGGGCATCTGACACCCATTGTTGCCCGCTGAGGGCACCTGTACCATGTCCACAAATCATTTCCCTCTACCACACACATACATACAAAAGAATAAAATGTTTACTAGTAGCAACGTATAGCCCTTTGAGGGAGATACTTCAAACCTAAACCACATCGGCGTGAAAATAATCTCCTGGAATGGGTCCAGATTTGAGCTGCTTTTGGAAGGCAAATCTCAACGCTTCTCTGATGAGAGATTGGGGGACAGGAGGATTTGGGGGGGAAGGGGGTTGGTCTAAGGCTGGGCCAGCACTCTGATTTGTTTTTAGAGGTCAGGCCAAACAGGTGGCAGACGTGAGCAGTGGCCTGGTAGAAGTCAGGAGTGTGTCCTCAAGTGTGGAGGGCAGTTTCTGAGCCAAGAAAGTGCTATTTTAGGAGGATGATTAAGGCAGAAGTTATGTTGCTGAGAGGCAGCAGATGCAGAAGAAACTTCACTGCAGTTACATAGACCCAGGGACTCCTCAGAGAGAGGTGCTGAGTGCCACACTATAGGCTCAAGGGTCAGTCCCACGATTACCACTTTTTATTCTTTCATTAAAAAAATGCTTTCTAATTTAACTTATTCTATTTATATTTATCTATCTATTTATTTTGATTTTTTAAAGACATGGCTTCTCTGTGTAGCTTTGGCTGTCCTGGAACTTGCTCTGTAGACCAGGCTGGCCTCAAACAGAAATCTGCCTGCCTCTGCTTCCAGAGAGCTGGGATTAAAGACATGTGCCACCACTGTCCACTGATTTTTTTTTTTTTTTTAAAGGAATGTAATCGGTGTCACAGCACAGGCATGGTGGGAGGTCCTCTGACTGTGAAGAACCTAGGGATGTACAGGACTGACTTTCTGTGGGTGATTGTTGGAGGAGAAGTTGGGGGGAAGGCAGGGATCCCTTGGAGGGTTGTTACTACATCAGGCCCACAAATCCCAGTTCCATGGCAGGCTTGGAGTGTCCTGCCACTGCACCTTCTCTTGAACTCAATTAATTCGACACATGAAGGAAAACACCACACAATAGACTCTGATACAATTGGTATGATATAATTTGTCCATCTTGACAGTACCAATAATCCTGTACACACCCATCCCTTATAAAATATTCATAACAACCTGTATCTATGCAGAGATGTGCAGAGAAAAATACCCACATCTGCCTCTGTGTTCTTCCTGCTCCTTCTCCTCCCTCCCTTTCTAAAACTTTGTTCCTGCCCATCCTTCCTTCTCATCCAATGACAGGCCTGGTTTTGTGTTTCCTCCCATCCTTCTCGTCCAATGACAGGCCTGGTTTTATTTTATGCCTGTCTTTCTGCATAAAATGTACAACCATACAGTCCCAGCCAGGCATGGTGGCATGTGCCTATATCCCTGACTTTGAGAGATGGAGAAAGTGCAAGGTTATCCTGGGCTTCTGAGACATACCCCTGCTTCATTAGACAGTCTCAAAAACCTAAAGAAAGAGCTCGGCGTGGTGGTGGATGTCTTTAATCCTCACACTCAGAGGGCAGAGGCAGGTGGATCTCTGTGAGTTGAGGCCAGTGTGGTCTACGTAGGGAGTTCTGGGACAGCCAGGACAACATAGGGACCCTCTCTCAAAAAGCCAAAACCAAAACACAGCAGAACAAATTGTAAAATAAAAAAATGAATGACTGCATAAACAAACAAACAAACAAACAAATAAATAAATAATTTAAAATTACAGTTCAAAGAGAGGTAAACAGTAGTTTAAAAAAAAAAAAAAGATGTCATTTCATGGCTCTGGGCCAAGGAAGCTTTCTGGAGGAGGTGTCCCTCCTCTGTGCCATCATTGTGACCGAATGACAGAGACAACTTCAGGGAAGAGACACTTTACGACTGGTTTCAAAGGCTCCAGTCAACACCTAGCTGACGCTATTATTCCCAGACTCATGGCAAGGTTAGAGCATGACAGAGGCAGTCCAGGGTGGAGGGCAGCTACTTACATCAGAGCAGCTCAGCAAGGAAGAGGTAAAGGAACTGGTCAGAGCCAGAAACACCCTCAGACCACACGTTTGTCAACTCACTTTCTCACCTGGGCCTCGACTTTCAAAGTTCCAAACTTTTGTTTCCGGTCCACCCAGAGACCGTCTCAAAAAAAAAAAAAAAAAAAAGGTTGGAATTGAGAGACCAAATCTTTTGGGTTCAGACTCTATCTTAGAGAACTAACCTAAAGTTGAATCAAGTTAACTAACAGGCTGATACCTAGTACCAGTTTCCAGGTTACCCCCCAGAAATTTGCACCTCCAGGTTACAAACCTGCCCCTGACATTTCACTTCCTAACAACCACCAATCAGGAAAAAAAAAAAAAAAAAGTTAGGTTTATGGTTTGACTCTAATGCGACTGCATTGGATTTGACTCTTCAGTGGTCTTTTGGGGGTCCACAAATGTTACCTCGCACAACAGAACCTATCAATGTATTAAACCTTTGGAGGTCAAAGAACTTATGATCGATCTGATTCTTTTTTTGTTTTTTTGTAAATCACAGATACCCTCAAATAGACTCAAAAGCTTGCTTTGCTAGTCTCCTAAGGGATCTCTTAATCCAAATAAATTCCCAGATTAAACATCAAAAATGTTATCTACCCGAAATTTGGAAGAATACCTAGGAGCCAGCCAAGCAAATGGCAAAGGGTGAGGTGTGAGTGGCTAAAACTCCCCAGCTGGGATTACTGTTGGGCAACCCAAGGATGTGCTTAGGGACCAGTAGAAAAGGCTAGCAGAAAATCAGAAGCCGTGTGTGTGGGCAGGTGGGGGTGTGTGGTGTTGAACCCCCAAGGTCTCAGCCTAGGTGCACCGCCCCACAGAACGGGACCTGACGACAGATTGCTGCAATGGCAAGAGGGTTATTGATCCGACATGTGTGGGGTTGCTTAGTCTCGCAGGGAGAGTCAACCTCCAACTCAAAAAAAACACACATCTTTTATACCTTTTCTGTGAGGGGGGTGAACTACTATTTTACCATTGGTCAGGAAAGCAGCAGTATCATTTTAAACTCTTAGGTCAGAAAGGGGAGGAAAGGAGGGAGAAACTTTGGCAGTAAGGTTGTTGACAATTTGCAGTTTTCCTTGGAGTTCAGCACAGGGAGGGGTAGGGGAGCTGTTCCGAACGCAGTTATTTTTGTTTTGTCTTAACTCAGCTTGGTCAGTATAGCTTGACCTGTCCACTAAAACTTTGTTTTTACATTTTTAAAGTCTTGTTTATACATTTTCAAAAACTTTGAGGGGTTTAGGCTGCTGCTGATGTATATTTGAACTTTTTCTTATGTGACCTTGTGGCTGTCTGCCAGTAAATTCTGTCTTCAAAAATGGGTGTTTTGGGAAAGTCTCAGGGCCCCTAAAAACTTCGTTCTCTACATTTCCCTTTACATTTTTCAACTTTGTTTTTTACATTTCAGTGGCTTAGGGAGAACACTTTCCTAGCATGTATGAGGCCCTAGGTTCAAACCCCAGCACTACAACAAGGAAAAAGAAAAGGAAGGGAAGGTTTAAAAAGAAAATAAAAAGAATTTGATAACACAAAACAAGTAGATGCGCCCATTCTGAAGAAATCTGAGCTCTGTAGGACTCACGCTCACACTTTACAGTGAAGTTCCCTTTTCTTTCTTTTAAGGTTTATTTGGTTATTTTATATGTGTGAGTTTACTGTAGCTGTCTTCAGACACACCAGAAGAGGGCATCAGATCCTAATGATTGTGAGCCACCATGTGGGTGCTGGGAATTGAACTCAGGACCTCTGGAAGAGCAGTCAGTGCTCTTAACCACGGAGCCATCTCTCCAGCCCCTGTGAAGTTCCCTTTTCATTTTGAAGTACTTATGCTTATGGAAGAGGCCTGAAATAGTCATACTGGCCTCCAATGCTTGCCGTAACTCTTTCCCTCCAGGTTCAGCTTGCCTCAGCTCCCTCCCCTTTCATATCCTTTCCCCGGAGTCCTTATTAAAATGTACTTGTAGTTCTCCTCGCAGGCACCTCGGATCCACAATTTTAATTACCATGGAGCACATAAATTACTTCCATAACTGGTTAAACTAGGTAATCCTTACTGGATGGCACGGTTCTGATGTAGCAGAGAAATATTAATAAAGCTCACACCTTCTGAGTGCTCAGTTATTGGTCTTAATAACCTCTTCACTCATAACCATCTCAATCACTGTAACAAGTGATTAATGGATTTGGCTGTCTTTCTGAGAGCCAGGGCCACACACTCTAAGCCCTGTATGCTACCTAATGCTCCCCACAGCTCTGTGAGCAAAGTGGGGGAAGAAATCTGTCAATGTGCAGAGAAAGAAACAAAGGCACACGGGCAGTGTCTTAGGAGAAACTCTCATAAAAGTAATCGTTTAATTGGGGCTGGCTTATGGTTTCAAAGCTTTAGTCCGTTACCGTCATGATGGGAAACATGACAGCTTGCAGACAACATGGTGCTGGAGAAGGAGCCAAGAGTTCTACGTCTTGCTCCAGGGGCAGCAGGAGACTTCTACCCTGGCATGACTTGAGCATAGGAGACCTCAAAGCCCACCTCCACAGTGACACACTTCCTTCAACAAGGCCACACTTCCTAACAATGCTACTCCCTCTGGGCCAAGACTTCACACACATTCACAGCCATACCCATTCAAACCACCATAGGGCATATGTAGCCTGTGGACGCCGGAGTACTCAGCTGGTAGAGTATGGCAAGAGGGTTCTAGTCTAAATTCTACTCCAGAGTCTACTTAATACCCACTCGCGCTCCCAAGCCTGAGGATAAATACCATTGTCTTTCACTGTTCTCTTTTGGGGGCTAGAATATCTATCACTAAAATGTAATGCCAGGTCCATCGCTTTGGTTTGAAAGTGGTCCCCAAAGTCCGGGCATCAGCATTTAATTCCCAACACAACAGTGTTGAGAGCAACAGCCTTTAAGAGGTGATTAGGGTCGTGGGGATCTGCACTCACAAACGCTAATGTGATCTTCTCCGCTATGGGCTTGTTAGAAAAGTTATGGAGGTACCCTCTGTGTCTCTTCCTCTCCCCCACAGCCTAGTTTACCACTAGATAAAGAAGGCACTTACCAGATGACTTAGGTACAGCCTAAGTCTTTTAGCCAATGTGATGGAACAGTAAATTTGTTCACTATAAATTGCTGAATCTCAGGGATTCTGTTACAACAGACTGGACAAGAATACCATTAAGAAATGGTTCCTGGGGGCTGGAGAGATGGTTCAGTGGTTAAGAGCACTGACTGCTCTTTCAGAGATCATGAGTTCAAATCCCAGCAACCCCATGGTGGCTCACAACCATCTGTAATGAGATCTGATGCCCTCTTCTGGTGTGTCTGAAGATAGCTGCAGTGTACTTATATATAATAAATAAATAAATCTTAAATTAAAAAAAAAAAAAGAAATGGTTCCTGGATTTTTCTAAGTGGGTCTTAGGGACCCACAAGGTTCTTAACAGAGGAGAAGGGAAGCAGGCTGGCGTCTCATGGTTTCACTGAAAAGCCAGACCTGATGAGTTTTGATACAGAACCTAGAGCCCTGGGAGACGGAGAGAAATTAGACAGTGCCAAACACACCAGAAACTCCCCATCCCTGTTGGAATGAATTACTTAGAATTCTTACCTGAGAGACTTGTTATTGTTGAGGTCTTGTGTGTGGATATTGGCGCAACAGAGAGGAGATTTTTAGTGCATATTAGCTTTGCATTTTTGACACCTAGATGTGAAATTTCAACCAGAATTCCAGTGTTTATTCCTGAGACAGAAACTCAGAGGAGAGAAAAAGAAGAATGTGCGTGTGTGTGTGTGTGTGTGTGTGTGTGTGTGTGTGTTTTCGTGTGTGTTTGTGTCTGTGGGTCTCTGTGTGTGTTTGTGTGAGTGTGTGTTTGTGTATGTGCCTGTGTGTCTCTGCATGTATCTCTGTGTGTCTGGTGTGTGATGTGTCTATATAAAGGCCAAGGTTTTCGAGGGTAGTGAGCTGGGCTGAGGGAATGGTATGTCTGTGACAGGAGAGAGACGCAGAAGCCCTATCTTCCTGGGCTTCAGCACATAAGAAGGACTAAAAGGAGGGGGAATGGTAGAACTTGGGTTCAGAAATGAAGGGCATGCTATGATAGAATAGACATTGTGTAATGGCTGTTCCTGGTTGTCAACTTGGCTATATCCAGAGTGAACCACAATCCACAATTAGAGGGCACACCTGTGATTCAGATCTTAAGTCTGGAGGACACAGGCTTCGGACCTGGATCTTGGCATGGAGATCTTGAGGAATAATGGTCATGAAAAGTTTAGGCCCAGGCAAGGTAGTGTACCCCTTTATTCCCAAGAGACTGAAGCAAGGAGATCTCTGAGTTTAAGGTCAGTCTGGGACAAAGCAAGTCCCAGATCTAGGCATGGTGGTGCACACCTTTAATCTGGGTCACACCTTCTGCTGGAGACCTACATAAGGACATTGGAAGGAGGAAGACTCCCTTCTTCACATGTTGGGACTCACTTCTTCAGGATTCCAGCTTATACAGAAGACCAGGTAAAACAACTAATCTCACAGGACTGAGCAATTGCTAGAGTCTTGGACTTCCCATCCACGGCTGACCATTGTTGGGTTAGTTGGATTGCAGACTGTACAATAATTTCCCTTAGTATAGAGGGACATTCTACAAGTTCTGTAAGACTCTAGAGAACCCTGACTAATACACAGTGACGCTATTCTCTGTTGTCGCCTTGCTTACATTTTCACCGAAACCCAAGCCTCTAGGTAAACCTCTGAGGGACTTTTGTTGATCCAATAATCTCTAGTGGGAAGAGATCTTTTGAAGTGGGACAATGCACTTTAAATCTGGGCCACATCTGACAGCCTATATAAAGGACATAGAAGAAGGAAGTGCTTGCCCTGCCTGCCCTCTGTCACTGGCAAGTCCCGCCACTTCACGGGTATGAGAGCCTACTTCTTTGAGATCCCAGCACATACTGAAGATGAGACAACCAGCCTCATGGAGTGGACAACTACTGGATTCTTGAATTCTTGCTATATTGGTATATAGCAAATGTTAGACTATAAGCCTCTCTAATAAATCCCATAAATATATATGGAACTTATTTGATCATATATATGGGATTTTAAAGATATATATATGCATATGTATATGTATATGTATGTGTTGTGATAGAATATACGTAGGTTGATGTCAAGGTGATACTTGATTGTACGGTAGAGAGTGGGGTGGGGACAAAGTTGGTAAAGTGGAAGAGAAGGAGAAGCAGGAGATTCAAGATGGAGGCAGCAAAGGAGGATGGTTCAGATCAAGGTGAACCAGATCGGGTTTTATCTTGTCTAGGTGGGGGTTTATATCTTTATTAATTGGCAGTGAATTTCTTGTTTGGACATATTGTGGATTGAGAATTTAACATATAAATCTGTTTGATAAGTTATTGATTGTTGAGTCATGATTTTACCAGGCTGTGGAGGACAGTGTGTGAAAGCAATGGCTGAGAGGCAGCTGGAGCGTGCAGTTCCAGCTCTGTTGCCCACACGAGGTGAGGGCGAGTGGGGCCTGAGGAATGAGATGTGTGGGTGCCAGGCTTGGTAACTAACCACCTAGAGGACCGTGTGGGACTGCGTGCCTGGATCCACACTGGAGTGGCTCTTGTGGAATGAGAATGCGGGACTGGTAGCAATAGAACCATTTAAAAAAATTTTTTTAAATATATATATATATATATATATATATATATATATATATATATATATATATAGCCTGTCTTGGGAAACAAAAAACAAACAAAACCAAAACAATAGGAGGGAGTCCTAGAATTCTGGTAGATTCTACAGTGCCCCTTACTCCTCTTGAAATAACTGAGCAAGTCTCATTTGTTCTTGCTTCCTTATTTGCTTGAGAAATATTTATATATTCTAGACACAGTGGGATCTCAATACATAACCTCTTTCTCGATTTTTCTGTATACTTTATGTACACACTATATATAATATATACCCACACATACTTTTTTTTTGGGGGGGGGATACAGTCTGATTATGTAGCCCAGGCTGGATGTGAACACACACACTAGGGAACCCAAGATGGTGTGGAATTTCCAGTCTTCCTGTCTGTATCCCCTAACACCCCCCCCCCCGTACTGGGATTAAAGGCATAAACCACAACATCAGGGCCTTCTATATTTATTACTACTATTGCTTCCGTTTTTTTGAGACAGGGTTTTTCTGTGTAGCTCTGGCTGTCCTGAAAGTCACTCTGTAAACCAGGCTGGCCTGAGATCTGCCTCCCTAGTCCTGAGCTTCAAGGTGTGTACCTGCCTGACCCACACGACCCACCCCATACTGTTATTTTTAAAGACAAGGTCTCAGTGTATTGCAGGCTGACCTAGAACGTTCAGTATTGCTTCCTTATCCCTGTAAGTCCTAGGACAAAACATTTCCATCTATCCGGGTGCGTGCACTCTGCAGTACTTTGCAGTGCCTGGTCATGCAGGACATTTGGATCTCCACCATAAGGGAGAATGGTAGCCAGGGGACTTTCGATCCAGATTTCAGTGAGGCTGACAGGGAAGGCCTTAAGTGCACAGAGACCATGAGCTTTTGCAGCCCAGTCTTATCTGGATGGGAAAAGAGCACTTTAGGTAGTAAGCCAAACTTGGTAGGGCAGACCTAGCACGAAAAAGCAGCACCAGAGCACAGGGTGGTGGTCTGCTGGTCTGGCCGACCTGTTAAACTTGGAGGAAGGGGATGGTGTGCTAGAACGAAAAACCGAACAGTCCTCTTCTGTGGCAGAGAGGGAACGCTGTGTGCCTGCGGTGACCTGGAGGGTTACCTAGAAAACAGTAGGTGCCTAAGGCATTCTAGAGGGGAGCTCAGGTGTAGATCCCCTCCGGGGCTGAACTCAGGCGGGCAAGACAGTGGCTCGCGGGGAAGGAGGAGCTGGAAGAAGACTGGAGCCAGGCCGCTCCGCACCGAGTCGGGGATGAGATCGCCGGCCTCTCCAAGGCTCCGCAGCCAGCGCTCAGAGCCCGCCCAGCTCAGGGCTCCGGGGCGGGGCGGGGCGGGGTCGGGGGCGGGCCGGGGGCGGGGCCTCGGGCGCGGGCGTCGCGGAGGGAGGGTGTCACGCAGAGGGAAGCGGCCCGCGGCGGAGGGAGGGGAGGCCGAGTCCTGGAAGTGGAGCTCCGCGCTGGGACTGGTTCCTTCGCAGCCATTTTCTGTCCAACCAAACAGCCGATTGGAGACGGGAGCCAACCAGGGCTGCATTGGAGGTTTGTGTCTCGCTTCGGCCAATGATCGCTCCTAAACCGACTCCACTTTAGCTCGAATGAAATGTCCGTCTCCTCCCGGCGCCGTCCCCGCCGCCAACGCCGCGGCGGTCGGGGGCACTCGGCAGTCCGCAGCCTTCGGGCGGGCCGGGCCTCCGGGCGAGGCCGCTGTGCTTCGGGCCCGGCGGGGCCCGGCGGGGCGCGGGGACGGCGGGCGCTTTGTGCGCGGGGCCGCGAGCCCGGGTCGGGCTGGGCCGGTCGGCTGCGGGGCTCTCGCGGCGGCAGCCCCGGGCCGGCTCCATTTTGTCCGCGGAGCCGGCGAGCGGGGAACGCGGCGCCCCGGAGCGGCCGCTTTGTCTCCCGCATCCCGGCGGCGGCGGGCGTTGGGCGCGGGCGGCGGGGGGATGCGCTCCGCGGGGCCTCCCGGGCACCTGCGAGCCGAGGCGGCGGGTCCCCGTGAGGAACAAGCGGCCTGGCGGGTCCCCGGCCCGCTCCGCGCCTACAGCATGCAGCCATCTGGCGCCTGGCTCGCCCCGGACTTGCCCCGAAGGTGGGAAGGGAGCCTGGGAGGTTGCACGGAGGTTTCAGTCACCCGTGCTGGGGGGGGGGGGGGGCGCGGGAGGGTCTGCGAGAACAAAGAATTTACCGAGCACCCGCAGATCGTCCTCTCATGCCTAAAGTGCTACGGACAGGGCTGGTTGATTTAGGCAAGGTTAGGTAGCAGGCGACCTTTAAAAAAAAATGGCATCCCGCAAATCCTCACAGACCCTAGTTTTGAGGATGGTGCCACAAATCACCGCCGGTGTGGCTTCAGCTCTCAGTAAGGAAACTAATCGGTAACAAAAGTGATGGCTCAACTGGTCAGTAGTAGTGGCGTTGGTAAAGAGGAGCTTTATGGATGAGGTATTGAGAGTTTAGTTGGAATTCCTTTAAAAGGCAAATTATTCCTCCTCTGCACTGCTCTTTGTAGCTTAATTTAAAGATTCTATCGATGCAAAGCTGTGGTTGTCGATGCCAAAGAAAGGAGGTTGGAGGAAGGGAATATTGCTTTTCTTGGATACAGATTTGCATTTCTTCAAACATCAAGCAGATGTATGCATTCCCTCGAGCTATTACACAGATTATAACCTGCCCTTAAGAAAATGCTTTCCATATGAAGAAATACAGTGATTTTTATTCTTAATGGACTAAATCCAAATATATAAAGCCAACTATTTGGGTTGGTAAGGCTCTCGTCCCATACCTACTCTAAGCAAGATGCATAAACATACCCAGCCTCTTGTGCTTGAGTGTTCACACACTTTTTAAAGCTACAGGAACAGTTCTGGAGCTAGAAAAGGGACATATATGGAAAGGCAATATAATTTACTTTTAAGATTTTAACAGTGTCAAGCAGTCTTGGCTGTCTGGACCCTTTTAAAATGCCATGTTAAAAATTCAGCCCCATCTTTCCCCCCAGCTATGTATGATGCTTCAATGCAAATCAGAATTCCCCCGTTTAAAATGAACAGGGAAAGGATGTTTGATTTGCACCTCCTTCCTGTTCAGTTGTTTCCTTTAGAAAACGGGGAACCGGCAACTAATGTCCCAGTACTGTTGCTTGTGCAGGGCTGTGCCGTCCCTGCCCTACAGTGACACGGGGGTGCTGGCTCTTCAAAACTGTGAAGGCCCTGCGGATTTGTTTGTTTGTTTTGGTGTGCCCTCTTTGGCCATGTGTGTCTTTTTTCCAGCATGGCATAAGATAATTTCAGTGCATTATAGTTTGACGTGTTTCCTTCCTTCTCAGTGTAAAAAATTTGTAACATAATCTCTGAAACACTTAGGGAAGCCATTCTCAAATTCACATTTATGAGTAGGGGGTTTCTGTCCTGGTGTTAACATTTTATGGAATTTCGATGTGTGAGTTTTCAGTCTCTTGCTTAATATATTTGGTCCCTTATTTGGAATATTGTGATAAATATTGATTATTAAAGCAAATTCAGGGATATGTTAGCTCTTGCCCCCCCTTCCCTGTAGGATTAACTTTTTACCCTCCATTGGTAGCAGGTGAGATGACCTGTGTCCTCTTTAATTTAAGAAAGCCTATCCATCTATGCACTTTTACTACTAATAGGTGTTTGTGTGTTTGTCTTTTAGGTTAAAATTGGACAAGGATCCACCACCTTTGTGACAGGTATTTGAGAACACCACTGATACACAATTCTGACAGTATTTCATGATAGTAAGTATGTTTTATTTGATCATTTTAGTTAATTCAGTGTGTATTGGAGAGGGCTGTGTAGTGATCCTAAGTTTAGGCAGAGAGCCTGTGCTAAGTCCCTTCTCTTGTGAGCTACTGGCGCATGCTCTCTGATTCCTGTGAGCCCTCAGTGCCAGAGAGACCGTCTGGTAAAGACCCTGCCCGCCTGTCTGTGTGCTGTCTGCTCAGCTGGCAGGGTATCACGTGAATGTGGTTATGTGCCAAGTGGAAAAGGCTAAATCTCCCTGCACACATGGCTAAGAAGAGGGGTGTGGTTGATCTGGGAATGTCAGGAGGGATCCTCCTGGTCTGAAAGGGGCCTAAACATGGTGGGATATGGCTAAGTAAAGGGTGTCACCCAAAGCAAAAGCCTGGGCACCCCAGTGAGTCAGGCCCTCCTTCCCGATATGACGACCCCCCACCTGGCCGGTCTTTGGTTTTTTGAATCTGGCTCTGCTATGGTATCTGTGACCTCAGGCAGGGTGCAGTTCCTGTGAGTCACAGTTGCTTCGCTCTTGAAATGAGAGACCTTCATTTACTTGGTGGTCCTCCAGGCGTACTTGAGTACTAAGGCTTTTGTTAGGTATGAAGAGAACCTTGTAAAGCTATGAAGAGGTTTGGGTTTGATGCAAGAGATCTTGTGGAAGCGGTTTTGGTGAGTTAGTCTTGACAAGATGCTGAGCTGGGCTAGTTGGTGATCTGGTGGGACTCAATGGGAGGGACAGATCCAGGTGGAGAAACACCGGAAAACAGTGCTGGTGCAGTTGGCTCAGATGAGTAGACGTCGTGCTCTATTAGAGTTGCAGGGATCGGTTAGATAGATGTCTTACACGCCAGTGTCTTAAGTTCATTGAGGGAATGGTGATTGTAAATTTACTGTTTCTAAGAGCAGAGGTAATGGTTAATGAGCTCACCAGATGGGGAGGAGGAAAGAGAAAACAACTTTGGATTGAAACTAACAATTAGGGGCTAGAGTAAGACTGTTCTTTGGAGGTCTGGAGAGAAGGGAAGTGTGGGACAGGTGCTGTCAATACCACAATGTCTGTCAGGTTGGCGGGGCCACTGGAAGCCTTCAGAGCAGCTTCATTAGCCTTTGGAGGTTAGGAGCATGCACTGGGGTTTAAATAGGAATGAAAAGCAGCGAGAGGAGAGGCAGACAGGGTGGGGAAAGAGGATTTTGCAGCCACACAAGAGCACGCTGCCTGGCGGAGCGCTGCGGTGTCAGGAGAATAAGGAAGTGGGCGGGGCTGAAAAATAGAGTCCAGATGAGGGTTCCTGATACTGTTTCTTACTCCCAAAAGATAAAGAGCAGGTAGGAGGAAGGTTATATATGAGAACAAAGGTCTTTGTGCCTGGAAAGAAAAGGTCTTTGTGCCTTTGAACCCTAAAAAGACAGTAACAGAGGGTCAGAGGATAACTTGTGGGACATTGTTAGGCTTGGGAGCAAGTTTACCTGCTGAGCTGTCTCCACGGCCCATAGCTGTTTCTTAAGCTGCTGCATTGGGCCATGAACATTCATGGGGGATTTAGAAGTGCTCAGAAAACAAGCACAGTAAAGAAGACAGCGTTTACTCTGCCTGTCCATTTACTGTATTCACAGGCGATCAGTATGGCTGCTTTTAAAATCGGAATAAAATGCATCATTGCATCATGTAAAGAACAATATCATCAGCTCAGCCTGATAGCATAGGTGCTGAACCAAACGTAATGAGATGACCTCTGAACCTCAGTTTCCTAGGCCTAGGAGGGAAGTGCCTCGGATGCACACAGTTGTAAACTCGCGGTGCTGTGCAGGCCTCCAGCCCCGAACACATGCTGGGGATCATCTTCCCCACTGCCATGGCAACTGCAGCACCCTTCTGTCTCCTGGCTGTCTCCTGGCTCCCTCCATTGTCTCTGCTGGACGATACCTTGATCTTTTCATCACTAAGAATCCCCCTTTGGTGGCTCTTGTCCATAAGATAATTGCTTAGGTTATTCCCCAACATTGTTTCCTATTTCTCCTGTCTAAAAAATCTTCTTGCCCCTTCCCAGCCCCCTTTTTATTTCAGTTTAAATGGCATCTTTGTTTATTTTTTTCAAGATAGGGTTTTTCTATAGTCCTGGCTGTTCTGGAACTTGCTTTGTAGACCAGGCTGGCCTCAAACTCAGAGATTCGCCTGTCTCTGCCTCCTGAGTGCTGGGATTAAAGGCTGCACCACTGCTGGCTAAATGCTTCTCCTAATGGAGCTTTTCTGGGCCTCCTCAGACTAGTCTAGTGAAGGTCTTTAAAAATAAGGTACTAGCAAAACCTCTATGTTTCCCTTGGTATGTGGTAGCATTAGCAATTGGTTGGCTGATTGTCATTATTTATATAAACATTTAACAACTAGTGCTAAATATATATATATATATATATATATGAATTATATATGTATATATATGAATTATATGTATGTGTACATATTATAGATACATAATGCTAAATATATAACAACCTGGAGTATTCCTGTTATACCGTGTTCAGTATTCACAGATATCTCCTGATACATGCAACAGCCCTGTGAGCAACAGTCCTGCTCATCCACCTTCTCAAGTCAGAAAGGTCTTGACCGAAGTAGCAGAGAATTCCAGCTCGGTGATTACAGACCCAGTGGCCCCACAGTGCACACAGACTGCTGGGCACTCCTCACCCCCCTAGATTGTGTAATATTGTTTTCTCTGCAGGGTGAGGACAGAGCCCTTATCTGTGTTTCTGTTAGATGACCACACAAAGCATGGGCCAATAAACACTGACTGCCTAGTCTGTGAAATATTTGTTGGCTGATTTTCATCTACACTCTTTCATAAAATTTCTTAAGAAAACAAACCCTTAGACTACAGACCAAGTTTTCCCTTCTGCTCCTCAGTTGGAGCAGGGCACTAGCACACTGTGAGACCCAGAAGTCAGGCTGTTATCTGAAGGAACGTTGCTGTTGTTGGCTTTAAACAAGTGACTGCTAAATGTTTAGAGATTTCAAAATAGGATAAATCAAGAATTCCAGCAAGGAAGGGAATATTGGAATTAAAGTCTGGGTGGGATTTAATGACAGAAAGAGTCAAGGAACAGAAGGTGTGAGGTTGACAGAACCAAAGACGCAGCTTCAGAAGAGGAAGAGACAAGCCAGGGCCTGCAGTGACTGTGTGCCAAGCGCCATCTTTGCAGCTCTGCAGCTGATCCTGACAGCTGTGAGCTGGTGTTATCTGCGAGTGTACAAGGCTCGTGCAGGCAGTCCACGTAAGAGATCACCACCCTAGTGTATAGCAAGATGTCAGGAGTCGGGCTTTCTGCTGTAGTGTCTTTACTACTAGGCATCTAGGTATTTATAAATCATCAGTTCATCTCTAGATCTACCTCGCTCCTTGAACAGACTCCCTGCTCAGGGAACTTTAAGACTAGTATCCTGTAGACATCCACTTAGCCAAGAATTTCTGTTGTCAGACCTTACCAGTCAAGACTTGTTTCCAATTTTGGATTCTGAGACAAAACTTTTGGTTGTGTTTTCTGGAAGACACTGAACCACTCTACTAGAGCATCTCTTCGTGGCCAGCAGGCCCATTGTATCTATGCAGGGCATTTGTGGTCAGAGAAGTAGCATTTTCTGTTGGAGTGATGGTTGACATTCCTTTGCATTGGTGCTTGGTGGGAGGGAGGGCAGTGTTGTTACATGGGCGGGTTAGAGAGTAGGACCCTGCATCTATCTCCATACACTGTTAAAGGCTCCTTAAGATAGCTATGAATTATGAAATATATCTGTTTACAACTGAATTAGGTATCAAAGCTAACAGATGCATAGAAGACATGCCATGTTGGAAACTTGGAAGCTAACCCACAGCCATGGAAACTCCTTCATCAGGTTGAAGGCTGCAGTCTGTGCAGCTCTAGGCTTTAGTCCAGTTTGCCAGTTCTGTCCACCTGCTGGACTGTCCTGGAGATAACGCACACAGGCCAGGCCTTCCTTGTCTCCTATTGTAAAGCAGAAAGGCTGTGGGTCCGATGTGGTAAGATGAAATGAGATCTGTTCAGGGCCAGTGGTTTACTTCCCCCACCCAGACTGTTCCCTTTACAGTTCTTTTTCTCATAGCCCTAAACAGACTGAACACAAAACCAAACAGTCGGGGCTGAGGGGATAATGTAGTTGATTCTGTTCTTGCCACTCAAGGATTTGTGTTCAGTTTCCAGAACTCGTATGAAAAGGCCAGTGGTGATGGTGTGCACAGCCTGGGTTGGGGGTGGGGTTGGGGTCGGGCCTGACAGCCAAGCCTGATTGGCTAGTTCCAGGTCACTGAGAGACTATCTCATAAAACAAGGTGTCTGGCCCCTGAGGAATGACAACTGAAGTTGACCTCAGACCCCCACAGGCATAAATAGTCACTTGTTCTTGTCTGTGGTGGTTTTTGCTCTTATCTGTATTCAAGCCTCTTAGATATTTCCTTTTCTTTAAAGAGTCAAACTGTGAGGACCCAGGGGAAGAGAAAATACTTGTACAAGACTCAGGAATGACTCTGTTGGACCAATGGAAAGTTGGCATGGTGGCCATGGTGGTAAAAGCATGGCAGCCACACCTTAGAACTTGCAGGAGACTGCAAGCTCAGTCACACCCCTGGGGAAGGGGAGTGCATAGCAGGAACTAAGTCTTTAAGCCTCTAGGCCTCTAGGACTGCTGAGGGGGTGGGCTGGCCAGCTCTGCTCACTTTGACTTACATTGTAAGGAAAAAGTGTCTGGCAAGTTAAGGTCGACTATACGGTACTTGAGGTACTGTTATGTAATTGAAAGGTAAAAAGCATATACTGTGGATTCATTTTGTTGTGTTCCTCTTGAATTTATATTTATTACATATGGAAGATGGACAGGAATGTTGAATAGTTAGCAAACTCTTGAAACATTTCTTGAGTCAAGAAATATGTTTTCTTTCAGTAAGGTAAACTGAAAAATATAACTGGTTCGTCAGTGGCAGTACGTGCAGGGTCTTGTGTTTCGAAACGCACTAAAAGGCTTTGTCTCTGCAGATGGATGGCGACAGCTCTACCACAGATGCTTCTCAACTAGGGATTTCTGCAGACTACATCGGAGGGAGTCACTATGTGATCCAGCCCCACGATGGTAAGGCCACAGCCAGAGCCACACTATGCAGGTCACCAGTGTTTACAGCAGTGATCGACCGCATGCTTGGTTCACTGGACTCTAAATGAGCTCGGTCTAGTGGCAGACCTATAATCCAGCTGTTTGGCAGGCTAAGGCAGGAGGGTTACAAGTTCAGCCAAGTTTGTGAGACTCTGAATCAAAATAAGTAAATGCTAGGTGGGTTGGTGCACGGTTTTAACCCCATAACTGAGGAGGCAGGTCTTTGTGAGCATGCTGCTAGCCTGGTTCCAGACCAGGCAGGGCTTCATAGAGAAACTCTGTTCTAAAAGAAAAAGGAGTGGGGAAGAGAGAGGAAGGGAGATGAGAGAAAGGGGGGGGGGGGTTACCAGTTGGGGACATAACACAGTGCTGTAAACTTAGGGCTAGGCCCTTGGTCCAATCCAGATATTCTGAAAGCAAACACACCAGGGAAGAACCCTACTGTCTTCATTAGATATAGTCTTCAGAAGAGTGCTTTAAAAAAAATTCAAAACTTATCACTGACTCCCTGTAAATAGTAAATAAGAAGAATTCTTAACATTACTCTGCCAGAAATCATTTGTTTTTGTGCCATTTGTAAACTTAAACATTAATATGTATTTTTAGGAGCTATGAAGGGATTTGTGTTCCTAGATACTATATTATCATTATCCAATTGGGTCAGTAATCAAGTCTGTAGAATTTAATATAAACTTTATATGAACAAGTTTCTGTAAGTGCTAGGAGTTTAATGCTTTATAAACTCTACATATACAGGCTTATATGAACTTGGCTTTGGGCACACCTAGACCTTAGTCTAGCGATATGTAAGGAGCGTAGGTTACTGACTGACTTTTATAGTTAGGCACTGAATGAGTCCCGGCTCTGCCACTGCTGGGGGCTGAGCCCAAGGCCTCGTACTTGTCAGTCAGGCACTCCACACTGAGCTGCATCCTCCATCTGCTCTGTAGGACCAAATCCCAGGCACACAAAGCGGATTTGTAGGGAAGGAAATGAGAAATGAAAAGAACTATCAGACTGATCAGAGAACTAGCAAAGAGTACTAGCCAAGGTGTTGCATGAAGTCGGGGGCACTTGGAAGGTGCTATACCAGTGAAGCTTTTTGAAGAATGCGTGGTGGGATTTTATATGACAGTGAAGACAAAGAACTGCTAGGCACTTGGGTCAGTTGTAGTCCTGAGAAAAATGCGAAGAACAGTTATGCTATCTAAGGAGCACTGGGTGATGAGCCATCACAGATAGTCTTTTCAAGGTTGGAGTGAAAATTATGAAAAGCTTTAAACTATTATTTTTATTTATGTGTGTGTTCCTGGGTGAGCTTATGTGCACCGTGTGTGTGCAGTTGCCTGTGGAGGCAGAGGGTGTCAGATCCCTTGGAACTGGAATTACAGGTGGTTGTGAGCTGCCTGATGTGGGTGCTGGGAACCGAACCCGGGTCCTCTGCAAGAGCAGTAAGTGCTCTTAACCGTTGAGCCATCTCTCCAGCCCTAAACCTAATTCTTAAAAAACTTTCTTTAGATACTGAGGACAGCATGAATGATCATGAAGATACAAATGGTTCAAAAGAAAGTTTCAGAGAACAAGATATTTATCTTCCAATTGCAAATGTGGCTAGGATAATGAAAAATGCCATACCTCAAACAGGAAAGGTAACGTAGAGGAGACTTTATCTGGCTTTTTTTTTGCAGGGGGGAGGGGGCATGGAAACTGTAAGACACATGTATGCATAGTTCAATCAGTAGCTAGCTATTGATTGCAGTCCCAGCCTCAGCACAGCAAATATTTGTTTCTGACTACTTGGCTGCTGCACAGCATCTCACCTCACCCCACACCTCATCTAGAATGTCAGCCATGGTAGGTGGCATTAGAAACAGCTCTTTTCACTTTCATACAGATAGATATGGCATGCACTTGCACTGACACACTAGCTTGTCTTAGAATACCTTTTGCAAAACATTACTCAGCCAGGTGTGGTGGCACTTGCTTTTAATTCCAGTATTTAGGGTGCTGAAGCAGAGGATTGCCAGGAGTTCAGGGGCTACGCCAGTTCCACACCAGCCTTGGGTGTACAGTGAGACCTTGTGTCATAAGAGAAGTGTCAGCACTGATCTTACCACGTGGTCGGAGGTCGACCCCATGCTTTCTGTGTTGCCCTATTCCCACCACTTTTCTAAATGTTCCTTTGAAAGTGAGCTCACAGTAAACATTCTGTTGACGTGTTGTTACTCACACTGTTAAGTTCTGATCTGAGGACTTTCCTTCTTACGTTTTAGGGCAGAGGAGTTATTCCAAACTTGTTCTTACCTGCCCTATTTTTTACCCACACCTCAGCCATCTGTGGCCACCAAGCAGCTGAATTGTGGCTGGTCTAAAGAGACATGCTATAACTCAACCCACCTGGTATTAGAGGCCTGGAGTGAGGAGGGCAGGGGAAGCGCCCTGTGTTAGCTTGATTGCATGTTTCAGCTGTAACAACTTTATACTAGCTCAGCGTAGCTTCTGGAACATAGGAAATGATTCACTTGGCTTTGCTCGCCGTTGTTTTCCATCAGTGCATTGCATAACTCTCATTTACTCTCCACATGGAAAATGGACACAGAGCATGAGCAAAGGCTAAGGGACAACTTACAGTACTTAGTTCTTGCCCTCTGTGTTTTGGGCCCTAGGGCTCAGACTTGAGTGGTCAGGTTGGGCAGCAGCTCCTCCATGCACTGAACTGTCTTGCCAGGGCCCAGTGACTAATTTTTCAGGAAGGCATCCGAGTGCCACTGCTGTTGTAAGTGGCTCTAGAATTGCTGGATGATCTATTTGATTTCTATTAGTAGACCCCAGAACTTTGTCTGGTTATGTATGTATGTATGGAGAACAGGGCCTTATTGTGTAGCTCTGGCTGGCCTGGAACATGCTATGTAGCCTAGGCTGGCCTCTGCCTGCTTCTGCCTCCCAAGTACGAAAGGCATTTACTACCATGCCCAGCAGACTACAGAACTTGATGAGATTTATCCCTAGTGATGTAGAGGTTGTGTGCTGTTTCAGGCAACACTCACAACCCATACGGACATGTTTGGCCTCAGTAGTTAAAAAAAAAAAAAACAAGAATTTACTGCTTTCTAAATCGTCTATGGATTTACTGTTGAGGGGTTTTTTTTTTTGTTTATTACTTTTTAATGTTAAAAATCATTTTATATGTGAGTGTTTTGTCTGCTTGTATACCTGTGCACCACATGGATGCCTGGTGCCACGAGTGGCCAGAAGAGTCAATTGGACTCCCTGGAACTGGAGTTACAGATGGTTGTGGGCCATCATGTGGGTGCTGGGAATTGAACCTGAGTCCTTAGCCAGTGAGCTGACTGCAGTCCACTTTTGTTTTAGGGAGGGGCCTGTTTTCTGTGTCCTTACTATAGAAGTGCTTACTTAGAGTAGTGCTGCCTGAGCCTGTTATGTCCTCAGTGCGGGGACACTGGGGTTGCCCTTCCTGGGCATCGCTCAGTGTGGTGTCTCTTACCATTAGTTGTGTTTGCTGTGAATAGTTGGAGAAGTTCCCCTCAATTTCTGTACGTGCTTATTCTGTTTCTCCTGACTCAGGGTTGGCTGTTCCCAAAATATGTCAATATTTCAGGGCCCAGAGCTTAGCCATTGTCAGCTCTAGGATGTGACTTAGTTGGTAGCGTGCTCCACTAGCAAACACAAAGCCCTGGGCTTTAAAACTACACTTGAAGATTCAGCACTTGAGAGGTGGAGGCAGGAAGAACAGGTCATCCTTGGCTACATAGAGAGAGCCTAGCCTGGGATAGCGGAGACAGTGCCAGTGTAATGGGGGTGCACTCCGGGGTGTGCTCCATATATATGGCTCTTTGTTTTTGCAGCTATTAGGAAAGTAATGCTTATAATTCCTACAAATTTACTTAAGGCTCCTTTTCTTCAGATCGCAAAAGATGCCAAAGAATGTGTTCAGGAATGTGTAAGTGAATTTATAAGCTTCATAACGTCTGAAGCAAGCGAAAGGTGTCATCAGGAGAAGCGGAAGACAATCAATGGGGAGGACATTCTGTTTGCCATGTCCACTCTAGGCTTTGACAGCTATGTGGAGCCCCTGAAACTGTACCTTCAGAAGTTCAGAGAGGTGAGTGACACGGTTCACAATGTCACTTACAGTGCGTGGTAGCAGATAACATTTCCAGTAGTATTTTAATGTGTTACATTACAGCCTTTAAATACCAAGCCTGAGTTGCCTTAGTTCATTACAGACTTCAGCGAGTAGGTGGTGATTAACGGGATTCTGAGTTTGGGGCCTGAACTCCTTGACCATGGTTTACATGGTTTAGACTTTGGCGTCTCCTGTGTAAAAAGACTTGTAGCACTTTGAGTATGGATTGTTGAAGTCTGTAAGCAGTGGTGTGCTGCTGTGTTAACTTAGGAGAGAACATCAGTATGAGCCTTCTCAGGCCAGGAGTTGATGTGACTCTACCCTGTGTGTGGATGCACTTGTATACAAACTCCACACGCTCCTGTCTGTCTGCTGGCACCTTACTTTTTGAGACAGGGTCTCATTGAGCCAGAAGCTCAACTGACTGGCTAGACGGGTGCCAGTGAGCCCCAGAGAGCCTCTTGTCGCCTCCCCAGCACTGCCCACAAGTGTGTGTACTATACCCAGCTTTTAAAGGGACTGCCAGGAATCCAAACTCAGCCCTCGTGCGTGCTGTGAACGCATCTTTAGTGTTGGGATCCACAGTGCTGTCCCAAATACTTCTCCACAGTACCACAGACCAGAGTGCAGGCAGGACTTGGAGGTGTCTGCTTCAAACTGACTGACGTGGAGATTTTAAACACCAAGCTTGGAGCTTCCCACTGTATCCACCTGTCAGTAACTCTGTGTGCTGGGTGAGGGTTTGGGGGGGCATCTCGGAAAGAATGAAATGTAAAGGTTTCTAAGAGAAGCTTCCAATTTTGGACATTGCATGAACATTCTCATTTAGAAATAGTTCGATGTGAACACCAGTTTTGCTTCTTTATTCCCTAGGCCATGAAAGGAGAGAAGGGCATTGGTGGAGCAGTTTCGGCTACAGATGGACTAAGTGAGGAGCTCACAGAAGAGGCATTCAGTAAGCCCGGCACTCAGTGCTGCTCACCGGGTGGGCAGCGGGGCTGCAGTCTCAGTGCCGAACCAACTGTCTGTTTTAAACGACCACTAAAAGCGTATGCCCTTGTGTTTGAAGTCACTGAGTGATACATGTAGATTTAACAGGGAAGACGCTGACTGACCTTTCATTAATAGGTGTGCGTCATTTCCATAGTTTCTAGTTTTGGGTGAAGATTTCCTGAGACAGCTACTGAGAAACAGAGTTAGTAACATAACGTTGTTGGCTTAAATGTGAGCATAGTAACTTCACCTGTGAGACACACGCTGCCCAGTCCTGCAGTGCTCCAGCCACGCCGTGTGGTGAGGCTGGCTCTGCGAAGGACTTAGACCCTGTTGCTAAGTGCAGCATAGAGCTCTGAGGCAGTGTGACAGGCACAATAGGACAGTGTGGCTTGTATTCCTGGGGACCTCTTGAAAAGGTGAAGCTTACGGTTTACATGTGATTATCTTCTGCATGTATGGGAGAGTGTAATAGGACATTACTGACACTGAGCTAAGGTTGAGGTCAGAAAAGTCAGGTTATTGCCTTTCCTAAGCTTTTCCTCCCCTTCCCTTGTAGCTAATCAGTTACCGGCTGGCTTAATAACTGCAGATGGTCAACAACAAAATGTTATGGTTTACACGACGTCCTATCAACAGGTATGGTGGGTGCTAACTCTGCATTTCAAACAGCTATTTTCTCAAAATTATGTGTTACTACCAGAATTCCTTCCTAATTAAGACATTTCCCAAGTGTTTGTCTCATCTGCATACAGAGAAGGGAAGCTGCCCCAAGCTGGTGGCCTGGCCAGCCAGGGTGGGGGCAGCTCCCTGCTGTGGCCTGTTTAGTGTCTGAAATAAAAACATCTTAATTTGTGTTTTCCAATCTTAGATTTCTGGTGTCCAGCAAATTCAGTTTTCGTGATGGGGAGAAAGGATGAAGCAGGGCTTGTGTGGAGAGAGATGAGGACGGAGTCTGGAGCAGCGGATGGGGAGGAAGTGAGGACGAGGCCGCCTCCTTGTACTATAAGTAGCTGTAATGTAGCTTCCTGATGCCTGACTAATTGAGGTGTTAATTCTGACTTGAGAATCTTTTTCATGAATGATTTTAAAAGAAAATTGGATTTTAAGGTATTAAAGTATTTTTGTTTTGTACGAGAGTTTGTTGCTCTGTAAGACGCCTGTATGCATTGTGTAATGCAATTTATTACTGTCAGATTTGTAGACAGTTTCTTATTTTCATACTGAATCATGTTATTTTGTAATTCAAGTAAGCAGCTGGGTTAATTCATAATGTTCACCCTTTTAATAAAATATAAGGGTAGAGTTCATTTTGAATGAAAGTTGCCTTTATTAAAGTTTGAGTTTGTCTTGGCTCTATACTATCTTGCATGGTAACTTAGCTAGATGTTTAGCATTTATTTATTGAAAACTTTTTTTTTTTTTTTTTTTTTTTTTTTGGTAAAACAGTCATAGCTTAAGCTTCGTCTTTTTTTTTTATGTGATTGAATAATTAAGTTGAATGCAGAAGCAAGTATTGTCTGGCCTATTAAACTTGGTGCCGTCCCTGTCCACAGCTACTGGGGCGGCATCAGTCACTGTCATGTCTGTTAGAATTCATTTTCCTTGTGGTCCTAGCAGTCCTGAGATGGTTCCTTTCTCCGAGTATTACCGTCTCCTTCATGAAGAGGGAGTCTTCAGTTCAGTGGCAGCCATTTTACCTTCATGGGAAGGTCAGGCTCCTGTTAGGCTGTGGGAACTGAGCAGGGGAGCAGTGAGCACTGAATCCTGAGACACGGAGTCTTCTGGTTCGCTGTCACACTGTCACACTGTCTGCAGTAAGCTGACGTCAGGTGATGTCGCTCGGTACGGTTCAGTGCTGTGTACTTGGGTTCCTGCTTTAAAGTGAAGATTTCTATTTTCTCATCTGATCTTTTTAGTAATAGTTTGAGTTTTTGTGTATGTGGTGTGGTAGTTTTAGCCTTATCAGAAATGGCTTATTGTATAGTTTGTCCAGAAGGAAATCTTGGGGGCTCCAATGGACGAAAGAAAACAGTTCCCTAAGTCCAGGCTGAACAGTAATGGCCACTTTGCCAGGAGTCTTGTGGGACACAGCTGGCTATTCTGAGATTATATAAATTTGCTCTTCTCCTTCTCCCTTTTCAAAATTAACCTTTCTTGTAGAAAATGCACATAGGAAAGAACAGGAGATGGTGGTTAAGCAAAATCAAGTCATCCTACTGTGTTGAAATAACAATGTTAATATTTTGATAAATTCATTTGTCCTTTTACTTTGCTAAATATGTATATTTTTATAGAAATGGGCTCGTGTTGTGCACACTGTTTTGTAACTGGTTTCTCACGTAATATGTTGTGAACATCTTCCCCAGGTCATACATGGTCTTCTGCATCATTTTTACTGGGATTTTGTTCTGCTGTATGACTGAATCATGATTAATTTATTTAATTGCCTATTGAAAATTCTGACCTTTTTCATCTCTTCATAGTTATAAATAGCCCTTCACTGAATCTTGTGTACATCGTAACTTTTCTTGAAATAAATTCTTAGAAGTAGAACGACTGGGCTGCCAGATCCACAGCAGTGAGGTCTGCGGCCCGCATGTGGGTTCACTGTGGAATGTGTCCTACCCTGGTGTCATCGCTTCCTCACCGATAAACAGTGTGAGGCCTTGGGCGACTGCTGCCCACAGACCGGGTTAAGAATCAAGATGAAGAGATCGCTGACCATTTTACACTGAAAGCATACATCAAAACAGGATTTTGAACCTCATTGCAAGTCCTACTTTTTAGGGCAAAAGCAAGTGGTGTCTGGATATCTCCACATTCTTCATACAGGGAAGAGAACAGGCATTCTGCATGCGCCAGATAACAGGGCCATCATGCCCAGTGGTGGCTTCATGTCTGATTCCCATCTGTAATAAGCTTCATAGTCTAAAATAATTTTATAATTTTGTAAATACTCCTTTTCTGATTAAGAGTGGGGTTTTAGTCATTTAAGTCACAAGTAGTACATGGGACTAAAGATCCTGATTTGGGTATTTATTTAGTACACTGGTGTGGAAGCTATATTTGCTTCTCCGTTTTCCTTTCTTGAAAACATGCCTATTGCCTTGGTGAGCTAAAAAGAAATCTGGTTACCTTTAATGTTCTAATTACATTACTTAGAAGGGTCTACCTCAGGTTTCCATAGTGCAGCCATGAGATAGCAGAAAGAGAAGCACCTGCACTCATTCCCATCCCCCCTTCCCCAGTTTGAGAATCACTGGAAAACAATCAACAAAGGATAGCACCAAGGGGACATCTGAGCCATTTAAAGGAATGCCAGGCCCATTTCTTACCCTGGAGAAAACAGCTTGGAAAATGTTTCCTTATGGGGCTGGTTCCATGGTTAAGTGCTTGCTACTCATTCTTGAGGACTGGAGTTCGAGTCCCAGGAGCACTACAAACTGGGCACAGCCTCACATGGCTGTAATCCCAGTGCTAGGGAGGATCCCTGGCCAGCAAGAGGCCCCCTTACCCCTGGTTTAACACGTGTTCACCTGCTGTAAGTAGAATCTCCTTACATACAGGTCAGTGTTCCCACACTTCTACCATGTTACAGGTCTGTAGTCCCTGCATTTGGGAGGTAAAGGCAGAAAAGTCAGGAATTCAGGGTCATCTCTGGCTCTACACTAAGTTGGGACCAGCTTGGAAAACATTAGAGAAACCTTGTCTCAGAAAGCCAAACAAGGCTGCTTGTATCAACAGTAAATTACATCTTTAGACTTCATTTGGGAAGCAGCCTAGATAACACATCTTTTTAATAACAACCCCAAACACTGAATAACAGAAGAAGGCAAAATAATATAAAATTTTTATAGGGTTGGTGGAATGCCTGCTCAGCGGGTAAAGGTACTTGCTATCAAGCCTGTGTACCAATTTTAAAGTTTTTAAAAAGCAAATTGAGTTCATCTATGTTAGAACACATACACGACTAAGCTGAGTTTATATGCAGAAAGTAGCATTCAGTAAAACTCGGGACCCAGCGTACTGTAGGTCCTACCCAGTGATGCAGTAAAATAAGGACCAGAAACAAAACAGCCATAATAAGTGTCAGTGGTGGCTGCGCACATTTCTAATACCAACACGTGAGAAGCAGAGACAAGAGGATCTGTGTGAGGACAGCGTGATCTACATAGTTTCATTCAGGACTGTCAATGCTATATAGTAAGACCTTACCTCAAAAACCCAACCAAATCAAAAGCTCAAAGGCAGCTAGATCAGTTAGAGCTGGAAAGAACTTGGGGTGCTTGATCTAAGACTCACAGTCTCCAGTGACTAGAACAGTGAGTATAAAGTTCTATCCTCCATAGTGTTGAAAGTATATACTCTTGTCAGATACGCACTCAGGAGACAGGTCTCTGTGTTTGAGGCTTGCCTGGTCTACAAGGCAAGTTCCAGGACAGCCAGGGCTATAGAAAGAAAACACATGCACTCAGGAATGCACATGCACACACACAAAATTCCTATAGAGAAATCTAATGTAAGACATAGAGGTTTTTGTGGAGGAAATTTGTTTATTGGAAGTCATTAAAGAAAGCCTAATCAATGGAGGAGAGACATAAAATGCTTCTGACTGGGAAGACATATGGAAAAGATGTGAACATTCTCCAGTTGATTAGCACATTCAACACAACTACAAAAGACAATGCACAAATTTGGTAGGAAATGTATGTGCCATATGCAAAGGACTGACATCCAGAACATAAATAGAAACCATATATGTCAATGAAAAGTAACATCAATCATGGGCAAAAGACACTAATAAGTATTTCACAGAAGAGGACCCATATATGGAAAATTATTCCATCAGTAGTAAGGAAAGTGCAAATTAAACCCAACAGGAAATCCTGCATACAACGCACCTAACAAGTACTAGACAGCCAAGAACAAGTATTGCCAAGGTGTGGCTCCAGGAATAGCAGGGACTGCCAGTAAGAGCCTTCAGAGCCAAGCTCAGTATCACAGGAGACTCCTCTGAACTGTGATATTCAAATCTATGGTCTCTAAACTCTAACACTCTTAAAAGCATTGAGGCACTCAAGGAGCTACAGCACATGAAGGATGCATCTGCTAGTACTTCTGCACGAGACACAAAGCATCACGTATATGCTTGAGCAGACATTTGCTGTGATATGTCAATGACAACTGACAGAGAAGAACTCTTACACACTCAGGGAAGTGAGTGCAAGAAGCTATACATTCCTGCATTTACTGTGTGTCTCATGCCAGGCACTGTTCTCGACACTGATCTGAGAAGAAAGAGTGTGGACAGAATGTCTTCAATAGCAAAAATATATAATACAGACATGAAGCCTCAGAAGACAGTCATGTGCATAACATGGTGTGGATCTAATTCCAGAAAATATGTCACAATACACACATCATAACTCCTTTTACAAACAAGTTAAAAACCAGGTAGATCTAAACATTTTAGTAAGAACATATATATGTATGATAGAGCTACAAATAAAAACACAGGAATAATTACTAAAAATAAATCCAGAACATTTACACTGCATGGGTAGAAGGTAGGGTAAGGCAGGTAAGGGTATGTGCTTCTTGAGCAAAAGAAAAAAGCCTCATTTTACCTTTTTGTTTTTTACCATATATACAGTTATAGTTGGCATGTACTGTTTCATTGCAAATACTTTTTAAAAAAAAATGTGAGGTTGTGTTCTACTCCACCAAACAAGATGACACTGCCACTTAAGTCCATGGCATACCAAACAACCGGGTGGATGGTTTCTCAATGAGGCTTGTAAAGAGCCCATAAGTTCACAGCTCGGCTCTTCCACAGCAGCTGTCTCCGAGTGGTTTGCTCACAATGTCCAGTTACTTCTACGAAGCAGATAAGGTGAGATTGCAAGTTCAAGGCCAGACTGGTGTGTTTAAGGTCTCAGGTAGCCTGGGGTGCTGGTGAACTGTCAATGTAAAGTAAATTAATGGCATTCCCTCACACATTTTCCTAATTGTGCATTTGGGTGCTTGCGCAGTTCTAAACCCTGGGCAACATGCAGCTAGCTGTTCTCAACTGCCTCTCTATGGTCATCAAGGACAGCTCTCCTCTGGGCATGTAAAAAATGTCAACCATTTATCAGGGATAACCAGACACTGTTATCCCTGTCTGTGCCTGTTTTTGTGGACTTGTAGCAGTTAAGGGACAACTTCTAGTTCAGGAAATTCAGTAAAAACTCCTGTCCTTAATTCAGAAATTCTGAAAAGCTGAAGAGCTTGTGAAAGAGTTAAGCCATTGGCCACTGAAGATCTTTTCTTAGATTAGAGTGGGGCAGGGCAGCCTAGGTGAATTGAAGGGGCCCAGCACCTCTTCAGCTCCTCTCACCACAGCAGCAGCTCATCAGCAGTTGGAGGCCCCACTATGGCTATCTAGAAACAACAAAGCCAACACACGTACACACAGCCAGCTCCAAGACCCAGACTCTCACCCACATTTGATCCGGAATGAAGGAGCTGTCAAATTGCAACTGGAGGGCTTTGCACCAGACACTGGGAGCTTCTAAACTCTGCCAAGTACCTGCTATGCTTTTTTACTAATGTATATATGCACTCTCAGTTTCTGATGAAACCTGCTGAGCTCAGGAGACCCCTCCAGCAGACACTTTCTTTTTTAAATTTTATCCTGCAAAGGACAGCAGCATCGAACAGGAAGAGAGCCATTTGGAACACGGAGGCTAACCTAAGATTTTACAGCTTTCATTCACTTTACAGAACCTGTTTTAATTTCTCCCAGAACATTACAGTTTGTTGTAGTTACAGAAATACAGCAGTATGGGGACTTTTAGCTAATACTAGACTGAGGGAAGGAAGGCCACGGTCACCTTACTTCCCTGAGAGTAAGAATCCTACATTAAGTGTGACTTGGGCTGGAATCCCAGCACTTGAGAGGCTAGGGCAGAGGATTACCATGAGTTTAAAGTCAGCCTAGGTTATAGAATGAGACCTTGTCTCAACCAAACAAAATAGTATCTTGCCTAGTAAGCTCAGCAATGACATGAAACTGATTTCTGCCCGTGTGATGGCTCATGCTTTGATCCCACAATCTACGAGGTAAGCTCCATGACACCCACGGCTCTTTAGTGAGATCCTGTCTCAAACAAAAAAGATAACAAAAGCAAACAAACACAAGAGATTAACCTTAGTATCTGACTGTCCACTAAGAACTTAAGACCAGGACCTCCTCTTTCGATAGGTCCAGCAGTTCCTCCTAAACCCATCCACCATCTATCTTGCGATTTCCTTAGTTAGGAGCCGGTATGGGGTGAGGCAAGACAAAACTAAAGAGTCTATATTTTACTCAGATTATGAGATACACAACAACCACTCTCCTTTAAAACCACCCCAATTTTTATCCTGACTTAAGACAGTACATTTATTTACCTGCTAAGATATCTGGGTACTGCTCAGTATGGAAGAGATACAAAGACCCAGGCTCTGTTCAAACATTCAGCATCAGAGAGGGGAACGGGACAATAAAACAAATGAGATGACATCCTTGAGACTGTGAAGACTTACTTAACCCAGTTAGATCTCCCTGGAGGTGGACAGACAGGTCAGTGAGTAAAACTGGTGGAAGTGGAGTTGTGGGTCAGACGGGAGGCGGTGCACAGAAGGACAGAGTGGCATCACTCCTGTGACAAGATCAAGTGTGAGGAAAGCCCTAGATCTGGGGACAGCAACATTATACCTGATTTTTGCTAAAGCACTGCAAGGAAGTAGCAGGGCAGAGCCCGGTGCTGTGAACAAAAAGCTCAAAAGGGAAAAGCCTCCAGAAAGCAAACAAAAGACATCAAATGGTGAAATGGCCTTGGGCTGCTCCTCAGAGCCAGCTGTCTGTTTTACCTGCACAACTGTTATACAGGAAGGGTAATGGGCACCAAATCTTGAAGAACATGACCACTGAGCACAGCCTACTTCCGTTCCTGAGAGTCCATCCTAGGTTAGAGACACCTGTTGTATTCACATGATTGGCACACAGCAGTGTCCCACAGAGGCTCTGCCACACTACACTTTGAGTCAAAGAAACAATAACACCTGTAAGTGTTTGTAGAAAAAGGTGCTTTTATTTTACATATCATTGGTACACAATACATAGAACTGCCTAAAATCAGTCTTGGGAAACACAACAGTTACACTTCAATTGGCCAAAGACCAAGCCTACTCGCAGTCTCTCCATTAGGAACAGATGACTACAGGAGCTCCAGATACTAATCACTGCAGACACAACGTAACAAATGGTCTTGATGTTAATAAGCTGTCATTTCACATAAAGCCTTAGTTACAGCAGACACTCTAAGCAGAAGCAGTCTTGCTGGTCTGCAAGTCTGAGATAATGGGTAGCAGATGCTGCTCTACAGAAACTACACTGGAGCTGGGCTGTGGGGTAAAGGTGCCTCAGACATGCAATCACATCAGTTTAGTTTCTAAATACAGACTGGGTTTATATATAGCTTATTTCTAGTTAAACTGCCAAAACTTATTTGCTAAACTCAAATAAGGCCAATGCAGTTTTTAAAAAGATAATTCTAAGAGCATGCAGTATCAGCAATAGTTCTACTTCTTATGTGAACCAAAGTCTAGAACACATGGAAGAGGCTTGTGACACAAAGACAAAAGAAAGAAACGTAACTTAGGGGATCCTCTTACAAGAGTTATCTTACCTGCCTGGGCTGTGGTGCAACTTGGTGCAACTAACTGAGTTGCCCAGGCCCCAAGCAATCTCCAGCACAAAAAAAAAAAAAAAAGAGGCGGGGAGGGGAAACAGGTCTGCGTGATGAAGATCGCAGCTGCACAATGTGCCAGTCCGTAGAAGCTACTGGTGCTCACGTTGGCAGGACAGGTTGCTTTACTCACTTCACGGACACCCGGTTCTAGAACCATATGAACTGCTAACAGCAAAGCCATACGTATCTGCTAAGGGTATCTTTCAGCCACCAGTCCCATAACAGAATCATCATTTATGCTTAAGGAATTAATGCCAATGGAAAAAAAACAATTTGGGCGATTCTTGAGGTAAAAAGGTTTATTATTTTAACAAATTGCTTAGTATAGAAAGGCTACCCTTTCTTCAAAGAAGCAAATCATATATTAGAACTATGGGCTCATGTCTGCCTCCTGGTCTAGAATAGAAGGTGATGCCTTTAAGCAAAATAAACCAAACCACATACTAAATAGGTAAAAATGTGCACAGGAAAAACTAACGTTCTAGTGTGCTTTACATCAACTTATTCCTCAATAATGAGATAATGCTTTCAAGATGCAAACTGCTAATTGATGCAGAGAATAGGATTGGAAGCCAAAAGTTTTCTCAAAAAGTAACTGGGCTTAAAACATATACTTTATAAAGTTGGCTACTCTTCTTAGCTGAGCACAAACATACAACAAAGCCTACTATTCGATATGTGCAAATCTGCATAACATGTAACTTTGGTTAAGACATGTTTAGCTTCTACCAGACACATTATGGAAGCTACACAAATGATTACAAACAATAATGAGGTAAGTTCAACATCTACTAGTGCAAAAAGCAAGCGCTGCCAAAGCAAAGCACATAAATTAAATGAAGGCAGGGGGAAGCTCTCCTCATGGGAGCTGCTGGAATAACCAACCAGAGGCCTCCTTGTAAACACTGCTTGGAAGGTACCCTTTAATGAGTAAGGGTTCGTGTACCCACAAAGGTATTCTAACAACACCATAGTAGTGCATTTATTTTGTCTTTAGAGTTCAGAAGCCACTCATGTGTCTAATAGTTTGCATATTTTCTTCAAGAGAAATTTAATTAGTGAAACACATTAATTACAAATACTGTAGTATAAAAATCCCAGTTTTTTACAAAAAAAATTATATATTAAAATATTCTATACACTTTAAGTTAGTAACTGGCATATATATCAATTCTTCACAATTATACTCATCTTCACTGGGCACATCACACATAGAGTTGGAGGGCACAGCTACCCAGTCACCCTAGGCTGGCATGCGAGTGTGTGGCCGAAGCTGGACCTGTGCTCTTGCAGCGCCTGCAGCTCTAGGCCTGAGATGTCTCCTCTGCAGTTATTGCTCTGAATGGCATCACTTCACAACTGCACTTCCGAACTGAGTAAGCAGCCAAACTAGGACACTTTAGACGGTACAAAGAAGTTACCTGAAGCCAGGTGGTCTCGGAGCTTTCTGCATCTCTAAGGTGGCAGGGAGCCTGAAGTGGCTGTCTAATGCTTTTTTTTTTCTGATATAAAAAGCTTATACAATTTTCAGGTAAAAATAATTCAAAAATAAAACATCTAGAGCATTTACAAAGATCTTACAAATGTTGAAAACGCTGTAAAAACCTGGGTCCTGTTAAGGTGCTCATTCTCCTTCAAGAGGAGGACATGCTCTCATCTTTAATGAAGAGATGGGGAAGCCGTTAAAGCCGTTAAGACTGCTGACGCATGACAGTGTTCAGGGATATACCCAACTCTGAGGAATACAGGAACGTCTAGAGCTGAAAGGGACTTTAAAGGAAAACTTTCCTAACTCCCTCACTTACTAGTGAAGAAATTAAGGGCCAGATAGATTAAGTGCTTTAGCTAAAGATATATTGAGATATCTTGGTCAGATACAAATCAAGACTGTCAACTGTCCTTTTTATATTTTGCTAGGATTCTCAGAAAATAATTTTAGAAATCAAAAGCAGAGTTGCTGAACTTGTTTTTCCTTTATAGTTACTTAAGCTTGTGATAACTGAAGATAGGGAGTGAGGTGACTACTAAACTTGGTACTGCAGACCCTCTGCACTGGACACAGCTGATAGAAGACCGCTGCTCCTGGATTAAGGCCAACGGGGCATTTACATGGTTTACATGGGAAACCTCCACCACGTCGAGTGTACACCAGCCAGTGACTAATCTCATCTCAGTACCCGCAGGATGACTGAGTGACAGAGGTTACAAAAGAAAAGGGGCAGTGCACCTTACGGCTTTGTCTTCATTTTGCTATCTTTTCTTTATAAGTAGCTATATGGGTAAGGAAGAATCCATATACTAATTTTCAGTCTTTGCTTCTTTCTATCTTTATTGGGATCTAGAAGTGAGCAAATACATTTTAAGAACAACTTACAAACTCAAATTCATAACTGCTAGAAATACAGTCAGAGAATACTCTCAAAGAACAGATGTTCATAACCAGTTACTAATAAATAACTATCACAACATCTTTAATACAAACAACTCAACTCAAAGGAGCTTTCTTACTGTTACCTTGAAGCCATCGGACTTGTGTGGCTGGTCCATAGCCCTTTTCATTCTTTGCTGATATTCTGAACACAATGGCAGGTCTGGATGTGTAATCCATGTGCGCATTTGCCAGCTGCCCAGTAGTCACGATACATGAGGTTTTAAGACCACAGTAGATCCTCATGAACACAAGTTGGCTTGGATTATCTTGCACCTGTGCTGTGCGGATAGCCAAGTAGGCTGAATATTCCAAAATATTTCCAGAAGGTGAAGTTGGAGGCTCCCAGGAAAGGTGGATACCTTCAACGTTCTAGAAAAGAGGAAGAAAGGTGAAGGCTTCCCAGTTCTCTCTAGCGTACCTTGTGCCTTTACAAGGCAGCCCTCCTTCAGTGGGCCACTCACTAGAATTAGAGCCCTTACTGCTGACTAAGACTCTACCTTAACTGGCTCCACAACTCACACACACTTTCCACAAGGCACAGCTTTAATACCCAGGCTTTCTATCATACCCACAAAGGTATCTTTCTTAACAAAGAGCAAGGCTTATAAACTGTAACCCAGTTTCATGTGCTCAAAAATCTTGAATTCTCCAGAGTAAACTCTGAGTGATGCAGACAAGAAAATACACTGACTCACAGTCCTCGGTGACCTGCGCACTAAAACTCAGCTTGCAATCCGATACTGAAAACACCACACATGGCTACCAAAACAAACTTAACATTTAATCTACCTGTCATTCCTAAGTGCTAATATGCATGCCTCAACACAGAAGTTTCAAATAATTTGTATCTCAATCAAGTCTTGCTGGGCCTGGCAGACTACCTTAGAAATGCGGACTGTAGAAGGAGCTCCAGGAAAACCAGGGATACACGTTTTAAATTCACTGATTTTACTGAAAGGGCCTATTCCACAACCATTGATTGCAGCAACCCTGAATTTATATACTGTTCCTGGAACAAGGTCCTGTTTCTTAAGCAAACTGTAGTCGGGCACATCTGCATTTCCTACCTGAAATATAAAATGCACAGAATTCAGAATAAAGGTACATGTACTACTTCCCAGTTATAATTCTATTTCTATTAACAACAAAACTTTATAAGAATGAGTATTTTGAGGATCCAGTTCCATAATGTACTTCCTTTTATCACACAAAGAGTAAAACTCTAATAGAGAACCCATTAAGCTTCTGCCTGAATCAATGATTCTTATCCAGAGGAAAGGAGATCTGAACCTCTCATTATAAGGAGAAAATAAAAAACAAAAACTAAAAAACAGAGCTGATATCACAATTAACAAAACAAATCCCCATCCTCCGTGTGAACTTGTTAACTGGGAGAAGAATCTCAGGCTTGCTGTCAGCAGTGACTGACAAGTAGTGTGCCCAGGACCAGACATAGATGTTAAATGGTGTGTGCTAGAGCCAGTGTCATTGAATGTTACACTGGGTCAAAGCCTGACTTGCCCACACTGAAGAATGTCAAAACTAAACATCTAAACATAGTGGGCAGTGGTGGCGCACACCTTTAATCCCAGCACTAGGGAGGCAGAAGCAGGCAGATCTGAGTTCGAGGTCAGCCTGGTCCACAAAGTTCCAGTACATCCAGATCTACACTAAGAAACCCTGTTCCTATTTATATGTTATAAAATATAAAAGAAAACAAAAATGAAAAAAGAAAGTAAAAAAAAATCAAATGTCCTTGTTGCAGATTGTTTTAATGAAGAAATTAAAAATTAAGTTTTGAGAAAAATTAGATCGCTAATGTGCCTTTACATGTGGATGTATCTTTATATTGACACAGATTCAGATTCAGCCAGAAATTTCATTAGCAATAAAAGTGATGTTTACTAGAATTTTCATTTTTATCAAGAATTGAAAATATTCAATGTGAAAAGGAGGGCAGGATGCCAAACGTTTTGTTACAGAAAGGAAACTGATAGGTGATACATAGGTTGGTTTGTGTTTCCCTCATCTGAAAGAATCAGGTACAACAGTATGTGAGACAGGCTGTGCTAGAACTATGTAGACCAGGCTGGCCTCCAACTCACACAGATCCACCTGCCTCTGCCTCCTGAGTGTTGGGATTAAAAGTGGGTGCCGCCACCACCACCCAACCTGAAGCAGGATTTTTTTGGTTTTGTTCAAGATGTAGTCTCTCTATATAGCCCTGGCTGTCCTGGAACTCACTTTTCAGACCAGGCTGGCTTCAAACTCAGACATCTAACTGCCTGAGTGCTGGGGTTAAAAGCATGCACCACCACCTCCCATCTGAGACATTTTTCAAGTCCTTACTTTATCTGACCAGACCAGATCTTTAGGCCTTGGAACCCAGCTTAATTATATCTGTAATCTTAGCAACTGGGCAGTGGAAGAAAGAGAATCAGGAGTTAAAGGCCAGTCTTGGCTACCTAAGATGTTTGAGGCTAGCCTGGCTATAAGAGACAAGAAAAGAAAAAAAAAAAAAAAAAGAATCGTTTGTTTTTAAAATGCTATGTGCCATATTTACAAAAGCAGCATTAAAGAGCATAAGGTGAATATACATTATAATATATATAATACATATTATACATACAGCACTCTGAATATACTAAATATACTTCCCAGCACTGTGGGAAGATCCCAATTTTATTCTTTCAAATTACCTCAATGACAGAAAAAAAATCCTACTTCCCAGGATCACAATTCACTTGTATATTTAGCTTGCTTTTTGAAGTGCAGGAGTTGTAGCTAAATTCACATACATGCCAGACATGCATTCTGCCACACTTATATCCTCAGCTCTCAAAGTATAGAAAACTTATCAACAGTTACCTTTGACATACTTTGTTTTCCTTTTGGTAGCAAATAAAACTGGCTCACCAAAGCTGTATTGTTTTTAAAAATTCCCACATCACACCACTGCTCTGCTTTCAAAATGGCCACTGGATTTGAAGGTGTCTCTTTCTAATTTCAGAGAAAGAAAATTTTATGAAGATTGAGCATAGAACTATTGAGACTTACATAATCCCATGCAGTGATCTACAAGTGTGCACATGGATGAATAGCACTCGCTGCAAGTCCTGACAGACTGGGTCAGCTGCCAATGCCCATCAAACAGAGTGTAGCAGGAACTCAACACCAGGAGCTCGCTACTATCAACCTGGGCAGAGTGAGCATGCTTCCTCATCAGTGAAAGGTTAAAACGCCAGCTGTCTTGTCTTGTCTGTCAGAGACCCACACAAAGTGTAACCCCTTTAGAGAAATGCTACTATCTACTCCAAAAGGAACAAATAGACAACTCCATCCAAACTGGCTCTTCCCTCTAAATTCAAAACAAGCAGAGATCCAGTGATCTTTGTATGTGAAATACCTGTGCTTCTCCAAACCTAAAAGGAGAAAAAAAGTTCAAACTAAAATGCATTTTGAATGTACTTCAATACATAGTAAAATGAGGAGTAGATTCAACTTCATTACATTTATTTGCTCTGCTTTACAAACAGACTTTAATTTAAGCTACTTTCTGGGGTGGGCCATACTTATCCTAGACTTGTCTTTAAAGCCATGTTCTTATGAACGACACACGCTTGCAGAAGTGCAAACCAAGTGTGCATTCAGTTACTTCTTTCACAAGAGCACGCACACATTCTCATCACCATGCTCTGTTATTCAAGCTAGCACACATGATGGAGTGAACTCACTCCAAGAGTCTTTAATGGTTAAAGACTCTTTTTTAAAGAGTTTAAAGGAGCAGCTTTAAAGAGATCGCTTACTAAAGCTGTAAAAACTCTTCAGCAACGCTGATAAGGCACCTGACTCCAACTGAAATAACAAACACAACTGTGGCTGATGAATCACAAACAGATTCAGAAGAAACATCTTTCCACTTAATAACCCTTTCTCTGAGGAGAGTCTACAAACACAGACTGACATTCTGGAAAGGTGAACACAGATGAAGGAATATATGATTAAAATTCCCAAGACAAATAAAGTATAGACAATTCTGAATGATTCTAAAGGGTAAGCAATTAATCAATAGTAAAACAATCACAGCAATAAAGTAGAATGACTGTTTAAAACCCTAAAACCAGTACGTACATATGATCCTCACATTTATACAAGGAAGGCAATGCTGGTGTATCTGTGAGCTATTCTGCAAGCATTTGAGTTTGGTGATATGTGGTCCATTATGGCCATCTATCTATAAAACATCTCAATGTGAGATTTTTGAGCTAGCCTGCATGGCTACCAATCAGTGATTGCAGAGTTTTGCTGTGCTGCTATGACGCAGTTACCCAAGCACTTCAGTTTCACGACAGATCCCATCTTTTAACCGTTAATGTAATTTACACTAATAGACATGTATATGTTCATTTAAACATACACAAAATAGAGAAAGCATGAGCATGGAGAAGAACATCAACGTTATCTGTGGCCTCCTCACATCCCAGAGATAGTTACCTAGCAACTGAGGGTACGTTGTGAGCTGATACAATGAGTATATGAACATTCGCATTAAGTACATTTTTATATCAAAACTGGGGCCACAAAATATACATGATTATTGTATCAATCTTTTTCAAACATATTATGAAATTTCCTACTCCTCTGCCTGCTTCTAAATTTATATCAATTCCTTCTACACAAAGCCTGAGACCACTTTCATTTAAACACACATACCACTTATAACATGCAGGTTTAAATTAATATTCTCGTGTCCTTATCTATAACATGCATCCATCACTACGAGGTCATAAACTTACAGAAAACGGGGTTGCTGCAGCGTGCACCTCTACACGGCTGATCTTAGTTGCAGGCAGAGCACATATTTCATCAACTGAAAATCAAACCACCAGTTAACTATTAAATAGTCACTCAGACATATTAAAAGACAATTAATAAACATAGAGTGTTAAATGACACCAAACTCTTAAACATGTTCTGTATTATGTGTATTTTACACATATGAATAAAGGGACCAAAAAACTGGGGAGCTATGGAAATATCTCAGTCAGTTCAATCCCAGAGTCCATGTAAAAACCTGGGCATAGTCCCCAGGACTGGGGAGGTAGAGAAAGGCTGACAGATCTCTGAGGCTCGGTCATACAGCTTAGCTACATTGGCAAGCTCTGTGTAAAAATGGAGACTCTGTCTCAAGCAACATGATGTACCGTGACTGAGAAAGACACAGGTGTTTCTGGCCTTCACCCACAATCTTATCTGTGGGTACCTGAGTTCAAGAACTGGAACATGTGCACACAGACACACACACACACACACACCAGCGTTCCTTTCATAAGGTTTTAGTGACAAGCTACAGAGAAAGAGAGGACACTTACAAAGATGAAACCCATTTCCCGGTACAAGAGAACAAGCAGTGACAACTTCAGAAACCAATCAACTCAAAGGACTGCTAATCCTCCTGACTAATCTTTCCTAAGGACCAAGTCTGCTGAGACTGTTCACAATAGAGAACATATACTGCAGCCTAGTGTGTGTTGTGTGTTGACCTAAACACTTCACATAAAGGAGCAAAGACCATACTGAGATGGGGAATATAGCTCAGTGTAGCATAAGAATGACCCTGGGTTCAATTCCAAACATGACAAGCAACAAGAATGTGTTTAATTTGAGGCTAACAAGAGGTATATAGTTGGGTGCAAAACTCCACTTACAATCTCAGCACTCAGGAGGCTGAGGCAGGGAAATCTCAATCTGATCAATCTGAGCTACACAGTGAGATTTAGCTCACAAAAGATAAAGGCCAAGAAAGGAAAAAAGGGGCGGGGGAGGTCAGACTATTTTGCACATTTATCTTAACTAACTGCTTCATGATCTGCCCCACAGTGCAACACAATCCTGGTCTACACTGGTAATTGTGCTGATCCACGAGCATCAGTGGCCCACAGTACAATGTGAAAAGTGTTCCAAACCTTTAAATTCGGTACTGTATGTTGCTAGTGAGGTCTCAGCTTTAACAGCTGCCACATTTGTACTGGATGGTTCAGTTTTAATGGTCTTCTGGGCTACAGAAGTCTGCATGCTGGAACTAGTACTGGACAGCAAAGATTCGGGAGTTACTGCCCTTAAGTCCAGGCAACTCCTTAGTACACTCCATGTGTGGACGCATGAGGACCCGAGTTAAAGCCTGGGGATTCCTGATTAACCTCTGGGTATAGAATGCTCACAACAGGTGCCCGGGACCTAGCACGAGCAACTTCTCTGCTCCCTCTTCCACTTTAAATATTGACATTATCTGCTACTAAACTAGAGATCAAATGGTTTCCACACTAATTTTAGGGTGTGTAGGTATGGAGGGGGTGGTAATCCGGCCAAAATTTCTTCAATGTTCTGCTTTCTTCTGTCCTAAATGTGTTTATGATCTTACCCATTTTCTGGCTTCTCCTTGATGGTGGGAGATAAACAATGGTGCCCACACCTTTCTGTCTAAAGCCTGTCTCTTCCTATGATTATATTCTCTCATCTGACAACACTGCAGACTTTCTCTCGGCATTACATTTGTTTCCATGATACTGAGAGAAAACAGGCAGGGTTCATGCCTCATGAACTTCTTCATCTGGTAAAAATACATATGCAAAGAGGTGCAAACTGTGGTGCCCACTATAAAGAAAGAGACAAAAATAAAAAGCAGGCAAGCAAACAAACTAAAATCCCAAGCCCCCTACAATGCTTATCTAGGCTAAGGGTCCTTTTCTCACTCTCCGTGGCTGGGTTCCTTCTTCAGTGATGTTTTCTACCTGGTGTTCTTAAGTGGATCTTCCCTCTCCCACTATGGACCCTATGCTGTGAATACTAGTCACCAGTCACTTACCAGCCAAGCATGTGTGACCTAGGCACGGGACCTGTCACTGGGAATCTAGCAGTGAACATGTCAACAAGGCCTCTGCTCTTGTGGAGCTCACATTTTAGATTATTTCTACATTTGTATTTATAGATAAGAACTGCTTCCTAGACTATATATTAAATATATATCTATATATTAAACTTCCTCAAGTATTTTAGGTAAGCTCAAAGTTGAATACTCTTCCTAATGTACTCTTGCTCCTCTATTTCCATTTTGATGCGGGTTCATTGTCCATTCTGATGTTCAACTAAAAACAGTCTTATTTGACTCATCTGTTCCTCTCATAAGCAACCAGCTGCAGTTTGGTCACTATACCTGTGTATTAAAGGTATAGTAAGAGCCTCCTTAATTGTTTTTTCTCTTATCTATCTTACCTGCTGTGTTGTCCTTACGTCTGTCTGTTGGACAGTCCTAAAAGAACTCCTTACCAGTCTTCCAATTATTTCCAAAGATGTCCCTCTGTCCAGTAAAGCCAGAGGGTTCTCTCAAATAGAGCACACACGCATGCAGTCCTAACACTCCTTCACTCCTGGCAGCACACAACGGCGCTTCTCACAATCTGTAGCGGATTTCACATTCCTTGAACTTGACTGAACAGCCAGGCCTGACAGTGCTTATGGTGTCAGGCCCTGTGGTACAAGCTCTGACTTCACCATTTGCTTAGAATCACTTTTACTGAGAATTTGGAAAGCGCAAGCTCAAGTTTGTTTTCAGCATATAAACTTCTTTACAGCAAAGACTTACAAATAAAGTTTTAAGTTATTTATTTATTATATATAAGTACACTGTAACTGTCCTCAGACACACCAGAAGTGGGCATCAGATCCCATTACAGATGGTTGTGAGCCACCATGTGGATGATGGGAATTGAACTCAGGACCTCTGGAAAAGCAGCCACTGCTTCTATCCACTGAGCCATCTCTCCAGCCCCCAAATAAAAAGTTTACAACTCCAAGTTCAGAATCAAGCTTATCTATACCAAAGAATCTCTTTCTATTAAGAAAGCCAGGAATTCTGTAAGGTGTAGCGGATCATGCCTATGATCCCAGCACATGGAAAGGTGAGGCGGGAGAATCAAGAGGAGCTTGAGGCCAGGTAGCCTTGGGAACATCTGAGTTCTAAGCCAGCCTGGGAATCAATTTAAGTCAGTCTCAAAAAAAGGTAAAATCCAAACAAACAACCGGAGAATCAGCTCCTCTTGCATCAGTAATGAAATGAAAAAAGCAACAAAATACTGTTCTATAGCATTTTCATCTACTGTAGATACAAAATGGAAATAAAAAGAATGTTTATCCTGTTATATTTGAATCCCTGAAACAGCTAAATTTAAAGCAGCTATTGCTTTAAGACATTGCTACTTTCATAAAATCATTTCAGATGGTAAAATCACAAACAACACTTGGTATGTATCTCAGTGGCATCTGAATATTCAAATATAGCCAAGCTTGGTGAATCACAACATTGTTTAGACTGAGGCAGGAGGAGGATTGCCACAAGTTTAGGTTAGCCTAGGATACAACAGTGAGTTCCATGTCAGCAAGGACTACAAAGTAATATCCTATTCAAAAAACCAAAAATAAGAAACAAAATACAACAGAATATTCAAATAAAAAAATCACCAAATTGTGAGCTGTCTTATGAACGCACTTCCCACAAGTGAACTTCCTTAACTCAGATACTTGCTACACCACTAGTTACTAAAGGACAACTAGTTACCAACACAGATCTCAGCACTTTAGAAATAGCCACAAGATAAACAAATAACCTCAGATAGCTAAAAAGTGACCAGAAAATAAGCACAGGGACAGTTACACTAACCACACTGGCCAACCTCAGTGTCACCAAACACTCCCCTAACTGAAATTTTGTATTTACAATGTGTGAACTTGTCAGCTGTGTTCACTCAGAGGAAAATTATCAAAACCATGTAACATAAGTACTTGCCTTTAAACCCGGCACTCAGAGGCAGAGGCAGAGGCAGAGGCAGATGGATCTCTGTTAGTTTCAGTCCAGCCAAGACTACACAGTAAGAAGACCCACTCAAAACACACACACACACACACACACACACACACACACACTGGGTGGTGGCTGTGCATATCCTTAGCGGCAGCACTCAGGAGACAGAAGCAGGGCAACCTCCAAGTTAAAGGCCAGGGCTACACAGAGAAACCCTGTCATGAAAAACCAAACACACACTCCCCACCAAGATGGTGTAATGTCTACTTCTGTAAGGCTGTAAAGCTTCCATCTGGTTTAAAATGGAACCTCTACCTTCATTCTTCCACAGCACATCTGCCGTACAGCTGTTGTTATTGGAAGCATTGGGTGCCAACGGTGAGTGCAAAGCAGCGCTAGACTCTGCTGCTCTCAAGTCTGGTTTGCTTTTCAGTGACGCTCCTCTCACAGTGCTGTGCTCAGTTTTGGTACTGTTTACTGTATCACTAACCTACAAGAAATAAAATAGTCCATCATAGCACGTGATGTGAGTGAAACTGAAGCACACATATAAAAACAGCAAAAATAGTTACAAGTACATTTGGGAAAGCAAGTTTACCAAGGGAGTGGTGGTGCACACCTGGGTCCCAGCCATCTGAGAGCTAGGGCAGGCAGCCCCAGTGCTCTAGGCTAGCCTAGGCTAGAAATAAGATTCTCAAAATAAAACTCATCAAACCCAAAACATAAAATTGTATCTCTAACTTTTACAGAATCACTCTTGAAAATTAATAGTTTTAAGAGATGTTTATCCACTTAACCTTCATGCTCCAAAGACTTGTTTTAGTTTAGCATGCTTACTTTTTACATGGTGGCTAGTATTACAAAGAAATCCTCATGTGACACGGGTGAGGCCATGAATCTGTTCCATTTAACATTTTTATTAACAGTGTGTTGACTGTGTGTTTGTATAAGGGTGTGCACGTGTAGTCAGAGGACAACTCTGTGGAGTGAGTGTTCTCCTTCAGCTTTTTATGTGGGTTCCAGGGACTGAACTCTGGTGGTCTGGCTTGCATAGCAAGTTCTTGACTCAGTGAACCACTTTGTTAGCCCGTATTCCATTTTCTTCCAGAGGTCCTGAGTTCAGTTCCCAGCAACCACATGGTGGCTCACAACCATCTGTAATGGGATCCGATGCCCTCTTCTGGTGTGTCTGAAGACAGTGACAGAGTACTTATATAAATAAAAATAAATAAATCTTTAAAAATACCAAATCAGACACATAGCCAAAAGATCTGATGACTCTTAAAAGAAAAATTTCAGCCAAGGAATTATTCTGTATGAATGAATTTTATATATAAAGACTCAATATACTAATATTAGTCTTATTTACTATTAAACATTTGGTCAGAAAACTTCTTAATACAAAGCCTGGCTGTATAGACATTTAATCCTGGTTACTTGAGAGGCTGAGGCAGAGAAATGGGTAGGGGTGAGGAGCAGAAGAGACAGAGATTTTTATTAGTGACATTTATTTACCTTTGTTGCAGTTCAATTTATCAATGACAACATCATCTGTTATATAGCCATGCAATCATGAAGATGACCTGCCTTCCTTTCAACACTCCACTGTTGCTACTGTTCTACTCATGTGTGTGCATGTGTGCAAACTCCATATGTGTGTGTGTGTGTGTGTGAGTGTGTTTACATTCACTGACCCATCTTGCTGGCCACTAGATATTTAATTTGTTTTTAATTGCTACTTGAGTTTTACCAAAGCATTACATGAATTTTGGCTCACAAGGAAAGAGTTAGGGTGGATTTCCAACAATGTATGGACTGGCCCTGAACATACTTCTGCCATTCTGTCCACATATTTATGTCAAGTGGCACTTTCGGCACTTAAAAATCAAAATGGCCATTAATCTTCAAAAACATTGAAGATGTTCTAAACCCTCCAGTATTAGGTATTCAGCCAAGACTAAGATATGTAAAATTTAACATCAGCATGCAAATTTGCTCTTATCTTTAGTGATGGTAAACTCTAAGTATACCAAATAATTACTTTTAAAGCAATTTCTCAGGATGGGGAGATGACTCATTTAATAAAATACTTTTAGCTCTGAGACTTTTCCAAAACACCCCATTCTTAGAATGTGAGACCCTAAAGAAACAAATGGCTGAAGTCAGACTCAGAGACGTTCCAGTCAGGCCAAGGCTGTGAGATCCCGCCTGTGCCTGACCAATAAAAACAATGGCCCAGAGTAATTCTCAGAAACACACAGAATATACTGACTGATAGCCACCTGGCCTCTAGAAAGCCCTAGAAAGGGTCCTGACGCATGTCATAGTTAGCTCATGTTCTAATCACCCAATTCTGAGAAGCAAAACAAGGACAAAACCCCTCGAGGTTTTGAAATATATAAACAAGGCTCTGAAAATGTAAAAACAAAGTTTTAGTGGACAGGTCAAGCTATACTGACCAAGCTGAGTTAAGACAAAACAAAAATGACTGATTTAGAAACAGCTCCCCTACCCCTTCCTATACTGAATCCCAAGGAGAATGCAAATTGTCAACAACCTTACTGCCAAAGTTTCTCCCTCCTTTCTTCCCCTCTTCCTCTCCTCTTCCTAAAAATTATACTGCTGACCAATGGTAAAATAGCAGTTCACCCCTCCCATAAAAAAAGTATAAAAGATGTGTGCTTTTCAAGTTCAGGGTTGACTCTCCCTGCAGGGATGAGCAAGCCCATGTACATGGATGGAATAAAAACCTCTTGTTATTACAGTGGTCTATTGTCTAATTGTGTTCTGTGGGTCACGCTCCTGAGCTCAGACTCCGAGGGGTCTTACAACAGAGAGAGATCACCAAGTTTTCACCTTTCGTTATTTTTCCTGTATGTGTGAGTGTGTTTGTGCATGTGAACGTGTCTACACATGTGTATGGAGACCAGAGAAAGCCTTGGCTGTACTTCCTCAAGAAGGCTGTCCTGTGTTTTTAAGAGATGGAGTCTCACTGGCCTACAATTTGCCAAGGAGGCTTGGAGGGCTGGCCTAGGACACCTGCCTCTCTAGGATGGGGTTACAAGCACTATCCACCACCCAGTTTCCTCATCTTCTCCGTGAAGAGAAGTGATCTAAAGCTAGAAAGTAAAGGCATGGTGGAATAAGGATTTTACTTATCGTTGCTGTTCTTCTGCTTTGGTTTTTGAGACAGGGTCTCGCTATGCAGCCCTAGCTACACTGGAACTTACTAAGTAGACTGAGCTGGCCTTGAACTCACAGGGATCCACCTACCTATGCTTCCTGATTGCTGAGATTAAAGGTGTGGTACCACACCCAACTATGACTTCATTTAGGAGGATACTGTTAGATACTGAAAGAAATCTAGAATGGTTTAAAGGAGTCATCTTTAGCAAGATCCAAGAACAGGAAGGGACAACAGTACCTTAATGTATACATAGCTTATAATACACACAGACACATATAACATATAATATTCATGACACCTTTGTACACATAATATAAATATAGTTTGTCTACTGAAATAGGCTACTTACAAACTATATAAACAAAACTTGTGAGACCTCCTTCCTGGACAACTACAGTGTTTTCTCCTACTCTTGGTCCCCAGTCATGCTCAGAATAGGCATATACCTCATCTCAGTCCGTTCCATGAAAAAGATCCACAGGTATCAACAGCAGACTACCAGAAGAAACTAAAGAACATTAATAAGCTGAGCCAGTATCTTACACAAATACTTGCCATGACTACTTCATAAAGAATAAGTAAGCTCGTAGCTGTTCAGTTTAGCTACTGATATTCTTTGGTAAATGAAATATAGAGTAAACTATGAAAGTATACTTAAATGATATTTTATAGATTCAGAATTAATGTATTATGCTATCTAGGAATGTCACAATATAAACATATAAAATGTGCTTTGGTTGAAACAGGGTTTTGTGTAGTTCAGGCTAGCTCTGAACTCAACAGTATAGCTGAGGCTGCCCTTGACGTTCTGAACGCTCTGACTCCACCTCTCCAATGCTGGGAATACAGACATGCACCACCATCCCTGGCTCATAAGTATCAATTTGAGTAGATTCTATTCATCCAATGTTGTATGCAATGAAACCAAGCTTCTCTTTGTAACAAGAAAATTCACTTCAGGCTTCCGTCACAATAAGCCTGTGAATTTTTTTCCTTTTATTTCTGTGGCTAGAGAGAGAATCCAGGGTCCCATGTACGCCACCAAAGCACTACTGAGCCTCCTCCTCATCCCTGTGAGAGCAGAGCTGCCTGGACATCTCCGAGACGAGTCTCATATAAAGCCAGGAGTAATCACTTATTCGGAGTAATAGACAGAAAAATGTCAACAACAACTGGGCCTCCAGCCAGAAGTACTCATCTGTCGTCACAGACGCTTCGACTTACACTGTTATGAAGGATGCTATTACTGCCTTGTCTGTGAGGGTCCGTCCTGCCTCCTGTGGGATGAGAAAGTTCACACTGATGTGCTCTTCATTAGCATCCATAAATATGTCATAAATATTTGTAATAGACATGCTAAAGATTAAAGTATCATCTTTACTCAAGTTTAGCTGATTTCATAATAGTTTACTTAATAGTTGCTGAACTCCTTCATGAAGACTGTAACAAATGTAATTATTTTCCAAGGGTCTATTCAGTTAAAAACACTTAAAAAAAAAAACAGTAAAGTATTTCTGAAAGCTAATTAAAAACATTTCTGGAACTCAAGTACTATAAATTTTAAAACTGAACCAGAATGAAGTCTATGTACCTTTCTGAGTTCTACCACGACAAACAGTAAAACATGTTCAGAGAGCTGGCTTACCAGGTATGTATCAGGATAGGTTAGAATTCACACATCGTCCTGAACCAAGCATAACCACAGGATTTTCTGCGGTGGGATTTAAAAGCACGTGAGCAGATGCATTCTGTAAGCATGACACGTATTTTACCTAGCATATTTGGTGCTGCTGAAGAATCAGAGGATGTAGCTTGGTACGTCAAATCAGTGTTCAGCTGCAGAAGGTAGCCCTCAACCGTAGGCACCTCGTCCCACTTGACATGGAAAGAGTTGGTAGTAGCTTTGATTAACTGGACTTGTGATGGCGCTGGAGGTTTCTCTAAAGAAAAATATCCATAAAATCCTTTTGTTTCAAATGCATCAGTATCTTGCCAGTAGTTTTGGTGTACAGAAGCTTTGAGAAGTCTAGCATGGGCACTGCACGCTGACTGAACAGACTCATGAAGCCAGTCAGTGCGATCACAGTGCTGTGCAGTTCTCATTCTATCCAGACTCCCATGAAATACACACTCCAGCACCAGACTACTTGAGGAATTAGACTCAGAATGAAAATGTTTAATCCTAGAAACCTGAAGGTCTACACTAAACATGACTAATCTTGTCTAAAAGGCTGAGGGGTGTAACTGAGTGTTATATAATTACTGCTTTGCTATTTTACCTTTACAAATTTTAATTTTTTTAATTTAAAGAACCATTTTTCGACCAACAGCATGCATGGCTAGAAACACTGTTGTTAGGAAAAATGACTTGGATATACTTTAGACAAATACTAAGTTTTAATACCCTTTAACAAAATCAGTATTACCCAAAGCACATAACCTTGGTTTAAAATATTGCTAACATTTCCACAACAAGTAACAGATCTTTAAGACTGAAGATTCTATATACAGTATCTTTTGGTCCTATCATCTATGTATACCTAGGGTGTGAGTAATCTTCACGCAGAGAAAAGTATGTTCCCAGCTTTTGATAGTTAGCTAAGCAAATTCATCTTTGTGATTTGCAGTCTACAAATCTTGTAGCTCAGCAAGCCCATTATTGACTTTATTTTAAAATATTATCTTTTAAAGATATTTTAATCATCATTTCATGTTTATAGTATACATAGGAATAAAGCCTTCGTGTATATCTGTGCATGCCTGAGCACACAGGCCAGAAGGTGTCAGATTCCTGGAACTGGAGTTACAGATGCTGTGAGGTGCCATGCTGCCCTCAGGGAGAGCTGCTTACTCTTAAACTGCAGAGTCACCTATCTTTCCAGCCTCACGTCTTTTTACTAAGGAGCAGCAATATACTGGCCAGAGCCAGTCCAAACTTGTTTCCTGAACAAGTTTGCTGAAAAACAGCAGAACTCATTTGTTAATGTATTTTGCCTAGGGTTACTTTCATACTTCAAGGTGAATTAGGGGACCCATATAGCCTGAAATATTTACTATATGACCTAGTACCTTCAACAAATCCCATATAAAGTCCTCCAACATCCCATTAATAATCTAAGCTATTTTTACTTGTCAAAGAAAGTTTGAATAAAAGCAAACATTTGGAGAGGTTTAGGGAGTAGACCAAACACATTTTAAGACAGAAGATATGAAGAGAATTTTAAAAACTGAAAATCCTGAAATAAATTTCTATGAAACTAAACAACTAGTTTCCAGACTGAAAGGGCGCAGTGAGTCTTCAGCACAGCTACCAGGTCTGCAGAGCCGAGGAGATGGCTAGAGAACACCTGAGCTTACTTCCCAGTCACCCAGTGGTGTGCTAGCGCCCATTCCAGGGGATCAGATGCCTCTGGCTTCTGCAGGCACCTGCACTCGCTTGAACATACTAAAATTTAGACCACATACCTACAGATAATTCAAAATAATAAAAATAAAACCTTCTTTAACAAGCAAACAAATATGCACCAAAAAAAGAATAGTGGGGTACTACCTAAGGCAGGAGAATTGCAAATTTGAGGCCTCTTGGGTTATAATGGAAGACTCTCTCTAAATAAACAAACAGAAACAAGCTACCAGCATCATAAGATTTAAAAATTGCAGGAATTAAAAAAAAAGAAATTCCAAAAGATGGGGTGGAGGTGGGGTGGTGTAAAAATGTCATTATGCTAAAAAGAACCAAAACTGGGACTGAAGGGATGGCTCAGTAGTTAAGAGCACTGGTTGTTCTTCCAGAGGGCCCAGCTTCAATTCCCAGCACCAACATGGCAGCTCATAACTGTTTGTAACTCCAGTTCCAGGAGATTCGACACCCAGAGGTAGACATACATACAGGCAAACACCAATGAACATAAAATAAACCTTAAAAAAAAAAAAAACAAGAACCAAATCTGAAAGCTGGGAAAACACCAGAGGAAAATGTAGGAAGACATCTCAAGTCGCAGGTATAGGTAAGGACTTTTAAACAGGAGTCCAGTCACTCAGAAAATAAAGCAATTATCAACAAATGTGACTGCATGGATAATTTCTACAAAGTGTTAATTGAGTAAGGAGCTGCCCACAGAGCAGCAGAAAGCCTTTGTCATCTATAATGAATTGTTGTCTAGAAAATACAAAAAAACTTAAAAACCTAGTAACAAGAAAACAAACAACCCAATTAAACAATGAGCTAAAGCTTGTCTTTGTATTATCCACATCCAGGTTGGTTTTATGCTAACTCAGCACAAGCTAAAGTCATCTGAAAGGTGGGAGCCTCAATAAGGAAACGCCTCCATGGGATCCAACCATAGATCATTCTCTCCCACGCTGACTTAGTGCTCAATGTGGGAGGGCCCAGCCCATTATGGGTGTGCCATCCATGGGTTGGTGGTACTAGATCTATGATAAAGCAGGCTGAACAATCCATGGGGAAGCAAGCCAATAAGTAGCATCCTTCCATGGCCTCTGCATCAGTTCCTGCCCTTCAGGTTCCCGCCCTGATTTCCTTTCATTTGGGGTATCAATATTGAAGTGTAAGCCAAATAATGCCTTTCTTCCCAAGTTGATGTGGTCATGGTGTTTTATCTAACTAGTATAAATAGTAAATATGTAAATCTCAATTTAAAAGACAAATCAGCAAACTGGATTTTCTCTATCTCTTTCTCTTTGCCAGTGTGTTCTTTTCATGAAAACACTGAGTCTCCAGGTTAGTTGTTTTGTCCATTGTTTTTCCCAACTTTCTAATAATCAACTTTTTGTGTACAAAAGCACCACAAAAATCAAGAATGCTGTTTGCACACTTTAATGTCAACACTAGGGACTTAAAAGTTTATCACTGGCCATATAGTGAGTTCGAGGCCAGCTGGGATATATAAGACTCTGTCTCTGAAAAGGCAGTTAATCTTCAGGGGAGGAGAATTAGAGAAAAGCATTACGATATGTATGAAAATACCATGATGGAACCCATCACTCTCTCCATGTGCATGTGATCTCTATGAGCATGTGAGCCCTGTGTGCAAGTGAGCCCTTGTGTGCAAGTGAGCCCTGTGTGCAAGTGAGCCCTGTGTGCAAGTGAGCCCTGTGTGCAAGTGAGCCCTGTGTGCAAGTAAGCCCTGTGTGCAAGTGAGCCCTGTGTGCAAGTGAGTCCTGTGTGCAAGTGAGCATAGACACGAAGTTCAGAAGAAGGTGCCCAATGCCCTGGGGATGGAGTTACACAACTGCCTCATGAGGATGCTAGGAAGGGAATGAGCTCTTAACTGCTGAACCACTTCTCCAGTCCCACAAAAGATAATCCTCATTAACTGGAATAAATTATCCTTTACAGTAAAGTAAAATACTTCTCCATGAAAAGTATTTTTAAAAAGTTACACTGAATCAAACTGGTAAGTCATTAATTGCCTTCTGAAACAAAGCCCAACAAAAAATGACATTAGATTTCAACAATACAATGACCAATAAAAGTTATTAGAAAGAGAGATGGCTCAGTAATTAAGTACTGACTGCCTCAGGGAGAGAGAAGTAATATACTTCTTTGGAGTGAGGAGTAGTCATACACATTTATCCACCTATTTCTAGTTCTAAGAAAGAGAAGAAATGATATTCCCTTTGTATCCTTAGACACAGACACTGAGCTCCTACAGTTTGAACTTACTTAAGCACTCTTACCTACCGGTATCAAGATACCACAGGTCCTTGCAGCAGACCTGACTGTTGAGAGCTTTTTTGTAGCCATCTCTTCCACTCCAGAAGTATAATCGAGTGCCAATTGCAACAGCACAGTGTCCCGCTCTCGGTCTTGGCCTTAAATTTTTTTTATCTTCCTGAGAATCTGATACTAGAGTAGTCCACTCTGCCGTATCTAAAAAGAAAGGAACACCCATGACTCCACTACTGCTCTTAAGTAGCAAAATAACAAAAATTACTTTATTAACAGACACCACGTCAATGAGTCAGTTTCCAAAGACTCACCTAGATTTAGGTAAGAAAATGAGCTGGTACATCTCCATTCACAATCATGGGGAGAATTCTCAGTATTTTCACCTTTATGTGGAACCCATCCACCAAAAATGTACATTCTAGACAACAACAACAAAAAAAAAAAAAAAAAAAAAAACCAAAAACTTTTTAAGTGATTTAACTTTACTTTTTGGACCAGAAAGAATGAACTTAATTTTATTTGTTGATTTAAACTTCAGAACCACTCACTCCCTATATACTACAAATACTATAAATAAGGAAATGAATTAAATGGTTTGGGTTTTGTTTTTTGTAAGCATTTACTATTCTAAGTCAGGATGGTACACATCTAAAGTCATGGGTACTTGGGAAGATAAGAATTATTTGAAGCCATGAGTTTAAGGGCACACTGGGAAATGAAACAAAAGCCTGTTGCAGCAGCAGAACAGTAACCAGAGAGAGCTGACAGTTTTTTAAAGCAGTAATGAATCAGAATTATACTTTGGCAAGAAAACTGAAGTGAAGAATGTTTGAACTCTAGTATGCCTGAGACCAGTGTCTTATAATACAGTAAGCACAAGCACCCATCTCTCTCTCGTTCTTGACAGCAGACACACTGACTTCCCCCAAGCAGTGGACCCTCACCTCAAACTGTGAGCAGAATTTGCCCTTCCTTCCTAAGTTGCTCTTCTCAGGGTATTTTAATCACATCAACAAAAAGTAGCTAACACAGCAGCCAAAAAAGGTGAAATGTCATATAACCTTGGTCACTGCCATGATTTAACTATAACAGCTTTTAGCCTGGCGAGGCTGTGGATGCCTACAGTTCCAACTGCACGGGAGACTGCGGTGAAACCTTGCTCCAGAAGCCTGATAGTGCGGACTTACAAGTCAGCTACTCAGGGAGGCTGAGGCAGGAAGATCACAAGTTAAAGGCCTGCCTGGACAAGTCAGTGAAACTTGGTCTTCAAATGGAAAAAAAAAAAAAAAAGGAAAAAGGTTTGGTAATATAGCTCTGTGGTAGGACATTTATGAGATACTTATAAGCCTCTCAGTTCAAACTGCAGCACTGGTAAAACAGATAAATAAGTAAGCTTAAACTTTTTCCCAGAACCCAAAGGTTCTTGTTGGAACACAGTCCAGGAGTGGAGCAGTGTGAGAACTCTGAGTGCATCTGGGAAAACTCCAAGAAAACAGGAGTCTTGAGACTTGAGTTTCTTCAAAACACACAAATGTTCTTGGAATGTGTGCTCACGCTCCTTCCGGGTATAGCGGACAGTTTACTTCAGCTGTTGTTATTTATATGCCTGTATGAAAAAAATATGTTTTGCCACATGTGGTTTTTCCTTGTGATTGAACACTCATGTGATCTTCTTAACCCACAGGTATAAATTTTCTGGTGCTCTGAAGAAAGTTGGCTATTGCTGAGAATTTAGTCCACCTTGTTTTTAGGCCCTGCTCTCCCAGGCTGACACTGCCAATGAGAAAGAATTCTCTCTAGAACATACTTTATTTCATGTGTATAGGTGTTTTTCCTGCATGTGTGCATAAGCATCACATGTGTGCTTTCTGCCCGAGGAGGCCAGCAGAGGCATCTGACTCACTGGGGTTGGAGTGAAGGATGTGAGCCACCAGGAGGCTGCTTGGAATGTAACCACAGAGAGGACAAAGCAGCTTAGCAAAGCCTGCTGACAGTTATGACACCCATACCAGGAAAGTCACAGCGGAAGCTACATAGGTATCACAGGCAGCAGTGACAGATAATGGTGTGCAGGTGTTTCTGCTCCCATAGACACATTACTTTAACACATGGGGGACTATTAAGTTTGGTAATCTGTTTCTAAGAAAGCTGAATCTTTACTTTTTTTGTATGAATCTTTCAAGTTGGTAAAAATAAAAAGACAAACAACAAATAAAAGCCATACTTGTTTCCTATGACACTGGCTGTATGAAGGCTTCGTGGGAGTGGCACTGTCCCTTTAGTTTCTGGTTTTGACCATGACATAGTTTCTAGAAATGAAAATAAGCAAATCAGGAATTTGATCTAATAATAGAAAATCGTCTCAATTTACATACTTAAAAAATAGAACAAGAAAAATATTAAAATAAAAAAAATGCTTCAAATCAAAATAAATCAAAAGATTTAAATGTTTTAGATTAAATTCATCCACACCACAAAAACTGCCAATCAGAAATCTATTTATGCATAAATTTAACATTTATATTGAAAATGTGTGCTTATTGCATCATTCATTTTGAGCTGCAAATAATATTTGATTTTAAGTTTTAAATAAGAGCACAATTTATAAGAGAGTCAAAGAGAAGCATATTTCCTATTGCTTGCTTCTAGAATCCCTTCAGAAAGAACTGCCCTCAGGGTTCCCACTGGTTAGCATATGTTGTGAAATCCGTGCTTCCAAAGGAAGACAAGCACACAGATCAGCAACCTACCCAGATACTGCTCTGGTGACAGAGGGCACCATGGACAACTGCACAGAACAGCAGGCACAAAGCTGGGCCATTCGAGACAAACCAAGACTGATGGTGATATCAGAGGAGGAAAATTACTACCATAACTGAACATTCATTTGCTCAAAATTATTATGTCTCATCTGTTCCTAAGACTATAAATGCTGACTAAAATCTTAGTGCAACTTGGCAGACATTTAAACAAAAGAACCGAATACATTAAAACTATCTTTTGCTAATCATAAAGAACTCCTCAGTCAAATGAAGATTACCTAAATCAAGCTGCCATAGGTCATCCAGACGAGCACCGCACATTCCACCAAAAACATACATCTTAGGACTCCCAGAGTCTTTTTTACAATATATAATAGCAGTGTGGGATTCTCTTGGAGAAGGCACAATGCCTTTGGTGGCTGGAATGCTCCAGCCCACAACACCAGAACCATGCTGTAGCTCCAACTCATAGAAATCATTTAAATACCTAGGATATCACAAAAGAAATTAAAACATTCAGATGATATATGTTTTATTTGCTTTTTATTTTGATTCATAAGCCTAATATATGCTAGCCACATAGTGGTTCATGGCTGCAATCTCAGTCCTCAGAAGTTTTAAGCAGGATGACCATGGGTTCCGGTCAGTATGAACCACACAGAAACACCCTATCCCAAAAAAGGGAGAGAAAAAGAAAAGGGGGCTTAAGAGATGGCTTAGTAGCTAAGAGCGCTTACCGCTCTGGAGGAAGACTCAAGTTGTGTTCTTAGTGCTGACATCTGGTGGCTATAAGTACCTGGAACTCCAGTTACAGAGGATCTGATGCCCCTTTCTTTCCTCTAAAGGAACCTACATGCACACAGTGTAATAAACTCACGACAAAACACACGTTTTTGAAAAGAAAAAATGTCTACCATATGCCTATTGTAAAAAAAAAATATACATAGTATGGAAGGACACTAAGAAGGAAAAGACTTCCAGATACTCACTTCATACACACTTATCAAATTCTCCTATGTCCTGGGTGCCTGCTATGATTTAATAGTGAAAATACAAAACATCTGGCCCATACTCTTATCAATGCCAACACTGGTGGCTTTAAAACACAGTCCCAAACATCTGATAGTCTTTCCCTCATGAGATGAGGTTCCTCTCCCCTTTGTTTTAGACTGATCTGGGACTGCTCTGAACAAGAAGACATGGCAAGGCTGGGTTGCAAAAAGCCATACATTCTCAACCACCATCTGCAACAGACCACCTGAGGTCTAGGTGTGCAGCTCAGGTGCTGGAGGGCTTGGCCAGCATCCAGGAAGTCCTGAGTTCAATCTTCAGTAATGCATAGCCCAAGGTGGCACATGCCTATAATCTCAGCAGTCTCAAGGTTACTCTTGGATACATAATCCAGAGCCAGCCAGGGATATATATATATGAGACCCTGTTTCAAAAAAATAGCCATTTGTAGGCATGATAGGTAATAGTCCAATTGAATCTATCCTTCAGCTACCTACCTCAGTTGAGGATAACCACTGAAGTTTTCCCACTAAAGAGTTCAGCCATCTCTTCTATGCCCTAATCATCTTACTTACAGTGTCTGTGAACACAATAAAAGTTACTACTTTGTATCATTAGTTTATTACACCGCACTAAATACCAGAACAGTCATTATGGACACTATTTTGGCAAATATTTGAAGACACTGCTTTATGAAATAAGCACTGCTTTGCAACCTTCTATGTGCACTATAAAATGTCACAGCAATGTCCTAAACTGTGTCTTTAATTTAGAAACTGGCATTACATTTGTTCTAACCAGCTTCTTTTCTTGAAAAACTTCTATTAATCTGTGACACATTTTTAACACAATTTTTGTTTTCTTTGCAAATGCATGTACATGTGGTACACATGCATGTGGGTACATATATGTGTGCATGCATAAATAAGAAAATAGCAGTAGGTGCCCCCCCAATCACTCTCTGCCTTTTATAATTGAGGTAGTCTGTCCCTGAACCTGAAACTTGGGTTTGTTTTGGCAAGAAAAAGTCTTGCTCAGAGTTTTGCTATTTCTGCCTCCTATCAGCTGGGATTACATAATGTCCACCACACCCACCTAGCTTTTTATTTAGGTTCTGGACATCCAAACCCAAGGTCCTCCAACTGACAAGACAAGAAGCTTAGCCTGCTGAGTTATCTTCCAATTCCAAAATGTCAACCCACTCAACTTCCTATTAATATTTTACTCAAGTATGAGGAAGGAAAGCAAAACATTTCAGAAAAAAAAAATTCAAAGTTTAGGGACCAGAGATGGCTCAATGATTAAGAACATATACTATTCTTCCAAGGGACATGAATTCACCCAGTGGCCCACAAACACCCATAACGCCAGCTGCAAGGAGAGCAGACACCTCTGACCTCACTGGGCATTCCAGCCACACAGACATACCATACACATATAATTAAAAACAAATCAGTTAACCTACCACTCAGGAAGCAGAGACAGGTGGATCTCTGAGTTTGAGGCCACCCTGGTCTACAAAGCAAGTTTCAGGACAGCCAGAGCAGATACGCCCTTCCTCAGAAGAATAAAAAATCTAAAAGAAGCATGCTGAGATATTTAAGGATGATGTTTCACAATGCCTGAAACTTCAAAGTGTGTGTGTGCAGGTAAGGCAGCTAGGCAAACGTGACAGCATGCTAGCAAGCTTGTGAAGAGCCCTCAGCTATTTGACTCTTTTCGCTTTTGTAAACTAGAACTGTTTCAAGTGGAACAAGAAAAAAAAGAAAAACAAAAAACAAAAAACAAACCTGAGGCTGCTGAAGCTTCATGTGTTTCATGGTGACTTTATATCATCAACAAACAACAACAAAAATCCATGTGGCAGTTACACCAACTTAGTCCCAAAATGACAAGATAATTTCCATTTAAGTGTGATTATTTCTGAACAGCTTAGTGAGACAGAATTATCAAATATAACAGAGGAAAACAGAGAAAAACAATAAATCAAAAGCAAACAAGAAAAGGGGAAATAAGGAAAGCACTATATATGGAAAGCATTTAGTAAACTAGTTCTTTAAACAGATCCACTCTAGGGCTGGAAGGAGCTTGGCAGACCAGAACACTGGATGCTCTTCCAGAAGACCCTCAGGGAGGCTCACAACCAGGAATCTGAAACTCGCTTCTGGCTTCTACTTGTATATACCAGACACACATGTACAGACATACATGCAGACAAAACATCCAAACACATAAAACAATAAACATTATTTAAAGATCCACCCTAAGTGATATCAAAAGAAACAACTAAAAAAAAAAAAAAAAAAAAAAAAAAAAAAAACAAAAAACATCCAAACGAAGATCAAGTGTTTGTTTGTTTGTTTCTTGGCTTGTTTAGACAGGGTCTCTCTGTATAGACCAGGCTAACCTCAAACACACAAGATGTGACTGACTCTGCTTCTCAGGGGCTATAATTAAAAGCATGGCCACCATATCCATCTAAGATCAAACTTTAACACAGAATTCCATGGGTATGGTGTGTGTGTGTTTATGTATGTGTGTGTGTGTATGTGTGTGTGTGTGTGTGTGTGTGTGTGTGTGTCTATGAAACATGTACACACACACACCATGCTAGAAATGTCATTTCAGCAAACCATGGAATAACTCTGTAACCACAGTGATATGTAATTAGGTATTAGGAATAAACACAACTTACATTTCAAAGACTAATAATAGAATTTAAAATTTATTTGAAAAAATAAATTCACCACCACAAACTAATTTAAATTATTTTAAAGGGGAGAGAAATAATAAAACTAGATAAAAATGTAAATTTTTAAAAAGTCTTTATTCTTACCAAAGACATATGCCAGGAACTGACAGCAAATGCCATCATAAATGACAGAAAGGTAATTACATCAATGCAACAATGAAATCTAACGGAGAAGCAAGCAAACGTTCTCTGTGAAGAGACAGGTAATAGACATTTGAGACTGTGGGGGCCTTAAAGTCTGTGGAAACAATTCACCTCTGCTAAGGATTTTTGGGGGAGTGGTATTTTGGCAGTGTTGGGACTGAACGGTGGAACTGCTGTTTTAACATAAAAGTCATCAAAGGCAATAATTCAATGAATGAGGGCATGACTGGGTTTCAATAAAACTTCACTAACAAAAATAAGAAACAAAGATAGTTTGGCTCACAAAGTGTAGCTTGTAAATCCAGAAGTCTTTGGAAAGACCCAGTTATTCAGGAATCACAACACGCCAGGGCAGGGCTCCAGCTCAGATGGTAGGATGCCTCTCTAGAACAGCTGGGAGAATGAAGCCCTCGTGTGGTCACATACAATCCCAGCACGCAGGAGACAGAAGCAAGAGGATGTAATATTCGAGGCCACCCTTAGCTACATACCAAGTTTGAGGCTAGCCTGGGCTATATGAGGCCCTGTTTTAAAGGGATGACAAGAGATGGTTTGCTTCAGTACTGGAATTACTAGAAGTGAACTAGGAAGAAGAGGAGAAAGCCTTGAAGTGCTCACAAAAGTAACTACGAAAACACTGATGTAAAAAGAAATGATTGGATCAGAAGAAATTACAGAAGTATTACTCTTTACAGTTTTCGGGAAAGACTGTCTTCTTATACAAGATATAGAATCACAAAACAGTAAAAGAAAATGTTGTCAAACTCAGAAAAACAAACTTGTTTAAAGCAAAGACCTAGAAAACAATATTTATTACATGTAGTTTGGCAGTGATGATGAACTACTTTAATTCCAGAGCGCTCAAGAGGCAAAGACAGGTGAATCTCTTGTGAGTTAGAGGCCAGCCCAGCCTACAGAGTAAGTTCCAGGTAAGCCAGGGCTACACAGGCCAAACAGAGAAACCCTGTCTCAAAAATACCAAACAAACAAACAAAAACAGAATAAATATTTGTAACACATGAAAGAAAATGTTTTCTTATTTAAACAATAAATAAGAAAACTTATTTGCTTTTAAGTCCAAAAAAGAATTTTTAATCCTTGAAAATAATTAAGAAGAAATGATGTCACCTAGGTTATAGACAGAAAGTCAATATTCTAGGAATGAATAATGCAAACATGAAAGTAGGAAATCAAACCCATTTACAACGCCATCCAGACAAATCTAGGAATTCACCTAGGTTTGAAAAGTAAAAAAATTGGCTGGGTAGAGTGGTGCATGCTTTTAATTCCAGCACTCAGGAGGTGAGACGGGAAGATCTGTGTGTTCTGATCGACAAAGAATCCAGGACAGCCAGGACTCTGTTACACAGAGAAACCCTGCATGGAAAAACCTAATAAATAAAGTGGTGGTGGCAAGTACCTTTAATCCCAGCACTCGGGAAGCAGAGGCAGGCGGATCTCTGAGTTTGAGGCTAGCCTGGTCTACACAAAAAATAAAATAAAATAAAATAAAGAGCATGTAAAGAAAAAGCAAAAGAAAGTTAAAAATAGAAAAGATCAAATAAAAATAAAAAGCAAGCACAAAGGAAAAGAGACAGTGATTGTCTTTGGATAAAGAGGACAGTATTTCCAATTGTAATATGGCCTAACAGAATGTATGAAATATGAGAACAATGGCTTTCATTTAATAACCATATTTTATACCAAGTTTTCAGACAAAAACAAATTTTAAAATAACCATGTTATTGTTTTGGTATTGTGTATAACCCACTTAACGTGAGTTATAGCTCAAGACATACAAAGATACTGGCATAATCAATTATACAAGTATCAATTTAATAAGATTATTTCTGATTAGAAAAAGCGTAAAAATTATTCTCTAGGGACTAAGAAAGCATAAATACGTAAAAACGTGTTTATTGTTAGTTTCAAATATAAAATCTAAGCTTAAGCCTTACGACAACTAAAGATAAATATTTTAACCTAAATATAAAATAAGCACTTGGTCTACAAGAGAGCGTACCTGGGGACATTATTATTTGAATCTTCACTTTCATTTGCCAAACCACCAAACAAATAGCATTTGTTACCATATAAAGAGAAGCTATGTCCAAGCCGAGGACAAGGAGGTAAACCAGAAGGAGGGGGCTGGGGTTTCACTTTTTTCCATAACCAACGACTTGCCTAAAAAAGAACATATTCATATAAAAGCAGGAAACATTTCTTTTTCTATACTCTCAACAGTGAAGCACCACAGCAATACACCTGAATCTCCAGAACATCCCACAGGCTCCTCTGGGGACAAATAGCAAGTAAGTGGCTAATTTCTGAATTGTTTGTTGAACCGAGGTCTCACTATGTAGCTAGCCCTTGCTGTCCTGGAACTCGCTGTGTAGACCAGGCTGCCAGCTCAAGAGATCTGCCTGTCTCTGCCTCTCAAGTGCTGGGATTAAAGGTGTGCACCACATTCAGAGAAGTGGTTAAAAAGGCACATCTGAGTAAGGATGGCTGTGGGAATCCCAGAATTTGTAAGGCAAGAGGATCAGGAGTTGGAAGCTAACCTTGGCTACTGAGTGAATTTAAGGACAGCCTGGACTATGTGAAATTTGTCTCACAAAGCTATAGGTATATATGTGTATGTGTTAATAGATATTTGGGGAAATCGTCTATAAACTTATAATAATTAGTAATAGTAATTGTAAGTACTATCACTTGTATTTTTTTCCAAGTGAAAAGTAAGTATTTGTATGTAGAACTTTAAGGGTGGATATAATTTATAAAAGCTTGCTTTTAGATGTTAGATAAACCATGAATGCTAAATAACCTTTAAGTAGCCCAAACTCACTTAACAAATCAAACTCCAAAATGTATTCTTCTGGCCATGGGAACTTCTCTATTTTAAACTAGCTGGAAGCACAACCCATTCTCACATGCCAAGTGGTGATACCCTCACCACCACCAGGGTCCTGGAACAAGCAAGAATAGTCAACAAGGACTGGCTGGCTTGACAAGCAAGTCAAATTTAGCAAGCCTGTGTGAAACTGGAACCTTGTTCTGCATGACTATGGAGGAGAGCTCCCACAGTAAAAGGAAACTATCCCTTTCACGCTGAGACGTGGACAAGGTGGTAGAAATGCAAATGTCTGGGCGCCAGCACAGACAAAACTGATTCCAAACACCTAGGGGCAGGGCCCAGCAATCTGCTGTCATCAGCGGGAGGTGCTTGTCTTGTAGGTTAAAGGACAGCTAGCTGCACCAGACACAGAAGCCTCAACAAGAGACAGTCAAAGTACTGCTGAAGGCCAGACTTCCTTATGCTCTAGGCGACTTGTCAGTGAAGTTATAAAATGTGAAGCATCTCTTACTGTACCTGTACTGATATTTGTAATCTCTTTAAAAACGATGACAAATTCATTAGCACTTCAGACAGAAACAATAAACGTGAGATACACTTACTTGTAACTCATATAATTCATTGCTGTATCTTCCATATTCAACCATTCCCCCAAATACTAGGATTCTAGTACCATCACAGACAAATCCATGGGCTGCACAGCCTGGAGGGATGTCTCCTCTAACAGCTGGTAGGAACCACTGATTTGTAACTAATTGAAAAAAATAAAATCAATTAAAACAAGAAAGTTACCACACTCCATGAGTTTGATAAATATATCAAAGGATCTACACAAATGATCAAAGTATGTATATATACATACTTACATGCATAATACATACATACACACATACATATCCATCCTTTATTCCAACAGTTCTCAATTGGGGATTCTTTTACTCCCCCAAGGATACTGATTTTACAATGCGCAAAACCGTTTTTAGTCGTCACAACTGGGATGAAGGTGCTACTACCAAGCCGTGAGTGGAGCCTGAGGATGCCAGCATACATCTTACAACATACAAGGTAGAGATCCACAGCCGAAAATCACCAGTCCCCAAATGTAACAATGCTGCTGTTGAAAACCCAGATCTAGGGCAGGCAATGGTGGCAGGTGCCTTTAATCCTAGCATAGCACTTGGGAAGCAGATGGGCTGATCTATGTGAGTTCGAGGCCAGTCTGACTACACAGCTAGTCTAGGGCAGCCAGGGATACACAGAGAAACCCTGTATTTAAAGAGGGAAGGAGGGAGCGAGGGAAGAAGAAAACCTGATCTTCATCATTTAACTCTTAGAAAAATCCTGGTGAATGTCACCCCCGTTATAGAAGTGGAAAACCTGAGATTTAGAAAGACTTGATAACTTTAATGCTGATTTTTAACAACTGACAACGCAAAATCCAAAACAGACCCAATTTCTTCTAAGCCCAGATCAACCATCTTTAAAACTTTTTCTGTTAGAGTACTGGGGCAGATCAAAATTAACAAAATTTCTTCTACTGTCTTTAGCTTTTAGTGATCAAGTTGATTCACCAAAGTTGTTGATTGTGAACTATATCGTAGCCAAATCCAGTAACTAGTCTTACTGGCTACCTACGATTGCTAGACTACTTTTAAGTGGAGAAAATAAACCTCCAACCAGCACGGAGGTCAAAGCTTCGACACTTCGCGCTCTGCTGTGGTGCCTAAGCTACGACAGTCCTCTTTGCGAGGACCAGCCCGGAAAGACAGACATATACATTTACATACATCTGCTATGCAGGGACCAGTCCGATTCACCCACAACTCCCTCCGCCGCCAGTTTCGACCGAGAAAGTCTTGCCGGCTTCCGCCCGGTACTAAGTGTACCGAAGCCAAAGAGCTAGAAGAGCCTCCCCGCCCCTGGATTCTGTTCGTTCTGAGGGGGGTCGGGGAAGGCAAAGACCACCGAGGCCTGGCTTGGGGTGGGTTTTGTTCTTGACATAGGCGGGATCTCCGCTGCTTAAGTGACCAGCCCTGGGGGAGAGGCCCAGCCCGTGGAACCCGCGTCTCGGGTCCGCGGGGAGGGATGGGCCGGGGTGTCTCGCTGTCTACCGGCGGGGTCACGGCCAGCCTGCGGAACCGGGAACATCGAGCCGCCTTCCAGCCCGTTGCGAGTTCGGGCTACCCAACCGATCTTCCCCCGCCGCCTGCCGGGCTGGGGAAGCGGCGACCCGGCGGTGACAGCTGTCAGGCCCGCGTCCACCGCGCCTCCCCTCCCCCTCCGCGGTCCCGAGGCGGGGTCGCGGAGCCACCGCCTACCGGTGTTGTAGACGTGCAGCTCGTCCGCGATGCCCTCATTACCCCCGCCGAAGATGATCATCAGCTCCCGGATGGCCACGGCTCGGTGTCCGTGCCGGGCGCGGGGCACCGGCCCGGTGAAGGAAGAAACCCGCCTCCAGTTAAGGAGGCTGGGAGCCGCCATCTTCCCAACCCCCGCCCCTCGGCCCACAATGCCCCGCGCGCCACGGGCTCCACGGCTCGTGGGGAAGACGAGCGCCGCCTCCAGCTGTGCGCGGGAGGCCCGGCACGTGACCCGCGGGCCCCGCCCCCCTAGCCCGTGGCGACGTGGCCCTTGGGGCTCTGCCAAGATGAAGCCCCTCCCACCAACCCTGCCAACCCTCCTCTCCCGTGGCTTCCCGTGGGGTGTTCCGGGAGGAAGGTGAAGTCTTGTCCTTTAAGTCTGCTTTGAGCATCCTCCGTGTGGGAGTGTCACACCCTCTAAACTGTTATCCCTGGCACGGGAGAATAGCTGCCATGTAGGTCCCAAGTGCTGGGAGCACAGGAAGCGCCTAAGGCCAATCTGTCATCTCAAAGGAGGGTCCTCCCAGCCCCCAGACTGCAGGAATGGGATGGTGGTGGCTAAGAGCAAGGTCTGAGCGCAGCTCAGAATTGGAGGTGACAGGCCTAGACAGCAAAAGTTAACCCCAAAAGGTGCTTTTTGGTTCATTTGATTTAAGCAGGTGTCTTAGTTGTCTTGTGGCTGTGATAAAATACCCTGTTGAAGGACAGAAGGGTTTGTTTCTGCTCACTGAGAAGCCCATCATAATGAAGAGACATGGGCTGGAAGTGGCTGGTGGAATTTCACCTGCAGAGATGCTGGAACCCGGCTGCCTTATTATTTAATCCAGGATGGCAGCCCTGTCTATTCCTACCCTAATTTATTCCAACCTCGCCTTAATTAATCTAATCTAGATAACCTCATAGGCCCGCCCACAGGCTTGTCTCTAAGTAAATCTAGATAGTATCAAGTTGACAATATTGACCTTCACAGCAGATCAGGGTTTCATGCTGAGGCTTCTTTTTATGTTGTTAATATTCTTAGACAAAAAGACGAAGGAGGAAACCCTTAAAAGTTGCCAACAGTATTAATATGGAAAGAACCTGTTTCATAGGCCTTCTATGTCAAAGTTCCATGAACCTAGTGCCTTAAAATAGTTGAACAGCACTCAGGAGTAAGAATATGAGGCCAGCCTGGTCTACATGGTGAACTCGAGGTCAGCCAGAGCTAAGTGGAAAGACCCTGTATCCAAAAAAATAATTAAAAAAAATATATATAATATATGTATGTATGTGTGTATATATATATAGATAGATATAGATAGATAGATAGAGAGAGAGAGAGAGAGAGAGAGAACCTGGATTTGATTTCCATCATCTGGAACCCCCTGTTCTGGGGGATCTATACCCTTTTCTGGTACCAGGCATGTCTGTGGTTCATAAAATAAAATAAAAATTCATAAAATAAAAATCTTAAAAAAGAAAAAAAAATCATTAGAATTGTCTCACAGAGAGAACATAGTCTGAAACCAATATAGGTAACATCTGAAGGGAAGATTAGACAGTAGAGGAGGAGGGTGAACTACACCCCTAAGAAACCAGCATTTAAAAGATTATGACAGAAGGCAAAGGGGAACTGGAGACTTGTTCTATGGGTTTGGCTTTGAAAACCACTTCCACCTTTATGAACCTCCCTTTGCCTGTGGCTTCTAAATATCAGTCCTCGCCAAGTTCCCTTTTGACCTCTTAGGCTATTAATGTTCCATTTCCTTTAGAAGCCACACAAAGTTCACGTAGGAGGAGGAAGTGTTGGATTTGCAAATTAGTTGGTTTGCTATTGGCCTAGAGTTAAATACTTGCAGTGGAGGAGGAGAAAGAGGCTGGAGGGAGCAGAAGAATGAGTGGGAGAGAGGAAGTGCAGAGAACAGACTATTGTTTCTGGGAGCCGTTGCCAGAACATGTGGCATCCTCGGGCCTTGTCCCCCACACAGTTGCCGCTCACTAAAATGATAATTTCTATCATCCTTGTATTACTACTTCTCCCAATTCTATTCCTTAGTGACAGGGCATTGAAGAGCCAGTTGTAGAGCAAGAGACTAGTGTGCAAGGGTGTGGCAGACATCTGACTGTAATTGGCAAGGTCTCAGTTGAAGACGTTGGGGAATCCTAGCAGACAGGCTCAAGAACAGAGGGGTCTAAGCAGGCATTGTTCTCAAGATGAGAGAGGCAGGCAGTAGCTGAGAAATCTATTTACAAGTCATAGGGCTGTGGCTGTGGTTCTTAGTTAGAGCTGTAGCCAAGGCAAGGAGAGGAGCGAGGCGGGGCTCTAGGCCATGTGTGATCTAACCATGTTACCAGAACAGAGACTTAAGACTCAAGAGCCAAGGAAGAAAGCCAGTTACACATGTGGGAGACAGGAAACCCAATGCCAAGACTTGGGTGGAACAGCCATTGTTGCAGTTTACCAGGTAGGAGAAAGAGCCCAAAGCACTGAAGCTTAAGCTGACAAGAAAATAACCCACAACTGGGTCCATCAAACAAGAGGGATCGAGCAACTGTTGTCATTTCCACCTCCCTGTGTGGTGTCTTAGAGGCCAGCCATGAGAGACAAAGGAAAAGGAAAAAAAAAAAAAAAAAAAAAATCCTATCAGCTTGACCCAGTGTAGTGATTCATCAGCTACTACAAAATGTTTCCTTCCTTCATTGACCTTAGTAGATATTATCTGAAAACAATGTCTCTCCCTCACCCATTAACTGCAGGCAGCTCTTTAGGAAGGGGTGGTCTTTAGGATCCTCTACCCCCACCATCCAAAAAGGCACATTGCTAGGTCCATTCTTACACAGTGTAACTGCCGCTTCCGTGAGTTCAAACCTCCTCCTTCTCCTTTTCATGAAGTAACCCCAATTAAATTCAGTGGGGCACACACACACACAAGATAAGAAAATAGAAGAGAGAAAATAGAAGAGCTGGCAAGAAGGAAAGGTTCAGCAGGATGCAGGAGAGAGACAAGAAGGTAATAGGGCATGCTCATCATCAAAGCAAATCCAGACGTGAAACTGTCAAAAATAATGAGTCAAGAAAGATAGAGAGACCACCTAAGACATTTTAAACAGACTCAGCAAAGGCTGGTCGGGTTGGCAAGAAGAAATGATAGTTGGCCTTCAACTAATAGAATAGTGCAGACACATGGTTTAATGATAACAGAGTAAAAGTGGACATGAAGGGCAGGGGTTATGTTTAGCCATGAGCCTACGTCCTGAGAGAAAAGCATCAGTAAGCAAATGGCATGAAGTGATATCATGGTATAATACTGTAGAGAATTCTGGAGCATACCTAAGCAATACAGCCTATATTGCTGGCTATATAGTATACCCTATTTATTACAATATGATTACTGTCTTATTTTTAAAAGATTTTAAAAAATTATTCTTAAGTGTGTGGGTGTGTGCATGTGTGTATGTGTACAGGAAACCTCAATAAAATGCCAGAAAAGGGCATCAGATTCTCTGGAGTTACAATTCTAGGTGGTTGGGAGCTGTCCCAGCGGGAGTACTGGGAATCAGACTCTGGTCTCTGTAAGAGCAAACCGTGCTCTGATCATTGACCAATCTCTCCAGACCGCTGATGCTCCTTTTTAAACTTTAGTTTTTGTTTGCTTGTTTTTTAATTAATTTATTTATGTATTCACTGTACAACCCAATCACAGTTCCCTTCTCCCAGTTCCTCTCCCCCTTCCCCCCTCCTCCTCTGAGAAGGGGGAGGGTCCCATCAAGTCACTGTAGGACTAGGCACATCCTCTCCACTGAGGCCAGACAAGGAAACTCATTTAGGGGAATGGGATCCACAGGCAGGACAACTACCCCTCCAGTTGTTGGGGGGCCCGCATAAAGACCAAACTGCACAACTGCTACACATGTTCTGGGTCCTAGATCCAGCCCATGCTCGGTCTTTGGTTGGTGGTTCAGTCTCTGGGAGTCCAGATGAGCTGACTCTGTTGGTCTTCCTGTGGAGTCCCTGTCGCCCCTGGTCCCTCAATCCTCCCAACTCTTCCACAAGACTCCAATCTCCATCTAATGTCTGGCTGTGGGTTTCTGCATCCATTTCCATCAGCTGCTGGGTGGAGCCTCTCAGAGGACAGTTATGCTAGGCTCCTGTCTGCAAGCATAACAGCATATCCTTCATAGAGTCAGGGACTGGCTGCCATTCCTTCCATTTTCTCCATCTTTGTCCCTGCACATCTCGTAGGCAGGACACATTTGGGGCCGAAGGTTTTGTGGGTGTATTGCTGTCCTTGTCCCTTCACTGTGAGTCCTGGCTGAGAACAGGAGGTGGTCACTTCAGGATCCATGTCCCCCACTGCTAGGAGTCTCAGCTAGAGTCACCCCCCCCCACAGACTTCCTCTCTCCCCTGCTCTCCCTACACCTGATGGCCATTTCTATACCTCTCCTCACCCCTTCTCCCACCCAGTTCCCTCCCTCCATCCACCTCTGATGTCTACTTTATTTCCCTTCTGAGAAAGACTCAAGCATCCTCCCTTGGGCCCTCCTTGCTATTTGGGTCTGTGGATTGTAGTGTATCCCATACTTTATGGGTTAATATCCATTTGTAAGATGTCCACTTCAAAAAATAAAAACTAAGACACAGGAGCCTTTGGGCTAAGGACTGTAATGGCTCCCAGCCCTTGCTAACCCCAAGATGCTGTGCTATCACTTAATTTAATGTCCTCATCCCCAACGACAATTTCAAAAAGTGTCCTTTTTAGTTAATTATTCCTTTATATTTATTTACTTTTTTATTTTGAGATGGGGTCTCTCTGTGTAGCCCTGGCTGCCCTAGAATTCATTTCAAAGACCAGGCTGAACTTGAACTCACAGAGGTCAGCCTGCCTCTGCCTCTGTCTCCTGACAGCTGCATAGAGTCCCCTTTAAAATCTCCACCGAGATTGCAGCGAGCTATGTGTGCTGTCAGGATCTGACCTATTTAACTGTAATCTCTCACAGCTTGTGCTGCCGTCTGTGGAAACACAGTGTGGGCCTTTGATCCTCAGAAAGAAGTGGCTACTCCACTTCCAGCATCAAGGTTGGATGTCAGACAGGAAAAAAAGGGCAAGGCTCCAAATGGTCCTTTGCCAGGAAAATGGGAGCTTTCTAGGAAGCTCCAGACAGTAGACTTCCACTCGCACACCTCCCTTAGCTGCAGGACACTGCAGAGGCACTGTATCTGCAGACATTGCTGTCCAGGTAAGATAGTCGAGGCCATTTCTACCAGAAGGAATAAAGTGGGGAAGGATTAAATCATGAGGCCACAAGCAAAGTGCCAGTTGTCGCGTTTGTGCAAAGTTACAAATAACTTTTATAATTCTTTCCCTCTTTCATACCTTAAGAGTTTCTCTATTCAATATTAATAATAAAAGTGGTACAAGTACTAAAAATAGTATGAACATTCCTCAAAAAAATTCAGAGGATTGGCAAGATGGCTCAGTGGGTAAAGGAACCTCCTGCTAAGGTTAAGGGCAGAATTTGATTCCTAGAACCCACATGGTGAAGGAGAGAACTGACTCCCATAAGTTACCTGATGATGTCTACATGTTCATTATAAGATGCATGAGCATGCACACACACACACACACAAGTTAAAAAACAAAAACAAAAGCAAAATCACAGTGTGGTCCAGTGACCCCCATTTCTTGGTATACATCAAAAGACGTGAAATCAATATGTCGATGAAACACCTGTTTTGGTTTTGGTTCTGGTTCTGAACTGAGTACCTCACATCCATCAGGCAAGCTGTCTTCTGCTTAGCCCAGCCCATGAAGAGAGACCTGTGCTTCAGTCCTCACTGAACACTGCTCACAATAACCCAGCTATGGAAATAACCTGAGTGTCCAGTAATGGGTGACTGGACTCGGAAACCATGGATACCGGGCTATTACTCAGCGAGAAAAAGAAGACCCTGAACAATATAGATGAACCTTAACAATCTGTTAAGTGAAATAAGCCAGACAAAGAAAGACAAATACTAGGAGAGCTTATTTAAAGAATCTAAAAATGTTGAACTTAAAGAAACTAAGAGTAGAACAATGCTTCCCAGAGATGGGAGCAGGATAGGGAAAGTGGGTAGGTATTTTTCAAAGGGTACAAACTTACAGCTGTAAGGTGATCATACGAACAGGGGCAGTGAGCAGGGTATAAAGTGAATATGTTAAAAAAAAAAAAAAAAAAAAAAAAAAAAAAAAAAAAAGACGACCTTACTCTGGGAATCTAATGCACAGAATATATGCTGATGTGTTCATTTGACTTGGAATCATTACAGTTTGTATAGTGTGTGTGTGTGTGTGTGTGTGTGTGTGTGTAACGGTATACATTCACTTTCCGTACATTTGCTTTTCCCTGGGTTTGCATCTTTTACTCCAGAACATCCCTGTTTTGGACAGAGTTTCACACACAGGCTGCAAGAGAAAGCCGAGAGAGGAAGTCTGCCCCGGCCAGCCAACCTGCCCTGCACATCTGGAAGTGGTTTCAGGAGCAGCCTGCACAAGGCTTGGATTCCCAGCGGCTGAAGGAGTGGAAGAAACCTGAGCTGTTCAGTCAACGCAAGCGGAGGTGGGTGGGGACGGCTGAGGCACACTCTCAGAAACAGCCTGCCCGCTGTTGAAATTTCCAATGGGATCTGGGAAGCAGCAGAAACATCGGGAAGCTTAGCCATCCCGTCAGGCCAGCCGCAGTTCGACCGCTCAGCGCTGCAGCGGCTCTGGACCAAGTTACCTAAAAGCCTACCCTCACACCCACCAGGTAAACAGAGCAATAACAAGCCAGATATTCTTTCCGTTTCGCCTCCAATGTCTACGGCACTTGTTTATTTTGCTGTGAACTCAAAGAAGTAAATCACAGCCTCAGCCTCCAGAAGCCCCCTAGTTTGTAATGGAACATCTTAAAGAATCTTTCGATCATAGCAAATGCAAGACGCAGTGATCTGTTGTTTGTTTGTTTGTTTGTTTGCATTGGATTTTAAGCTTGGAGATCAGAAGTTAGACATGACAGAGATCTGTGTTCGCATTTAATGTGAGTCTGTTTCTGAGTCAAAATGACCTAACTGAGTTATGATTCATGGTTTTGGAATCTGTCCTGAGAAACTCTTCTGGAGCCTCCATATCCAGTAAGAAAGCTGGTAGCTGTAGAATTCTGTGGGTTTGTTGTGATACAGGAGTCACAGTGTTTGATTTAACATCCAAAGACTAACTTATGTTCCCTTTAGCAGTGCGTGCGGGATGTTTGGCCCATGCAGCCTGCTGGCCAATGGGATGCTGGTGGGTTGGTTTTGCCTTTTTCTTCTCAAAATGTTTTTGTATTGCACTTCTGTGCAATATCCTTTTGGTATTACATAATGGCATTCTAGTCCTCCATCTGATACAGCCAACAACAGAGCTGTGCCCTACAGTAATGAAAGTGTGGGCTGTGTGCCACCTGGGAAGACTTTCATAAGCCTGATTCTGGTCATAGCATCTCCATGTGCCTACGTTTCCTTATCTGCAAAAAAACCTGCAAATAAAGTGACACAATGTAACATTCAACACACAGATACAAAGTGACACATGGCACATAGATACAAAGTAGCCTGTGACACACAGATACAAAGTAGTATGTGACATACAGATACAAAGTAATATGTGACACACAGATACAAAGTAATATGTGACACACAGGGTCCAGTTCCCTGACAATGCTGATTGATAATGACAGTGAAGGTCACAGGAGTGACATGTGTTACACTGGGCAGGTCCCTGCCCTGATTCATTGTTCCTCTGACATTCTGATGTTTCAAGTGTTCCTAACATGTCTTTTTCCCAGGACCCGCTTTCGTCATCCCTCCACAAGATTACCTCCCGCTCCAACTCCCTCCTCTCTCTTACATTTGTTCCCCATCCTCCTCTCTGAAGGGATGTTCAATTAAGCTACCATTTCATCAGTCATTCCCTAAAAACATCATTCTCTTATTACTTCCTTGATGTCAGGGTTTTTCAAAGAATGTTCAGGAAGACATAGTTCCATGGGAGAAGGAGCACAAAGTAGAAAATCATGTTAAAGGTCCTGAGAAGTGTCTCAACAATGAATGCCACTTAAGGACATTTAGCACATGTCGGTCTCCAAACTTGAGCCATTCTATCACATACATGAACGTGGCTTGGCTCATGCTCTGCCCCCCCCCCCCGCCCCTGTTCTGACCACACTTGTTTTCATTCTGGCTCCTCTATGAAATCCTATCTGATAGCACTCCTGGTGAGCAGCCACAAGGGTTCTTCCTCTAAATGCTATGCTGGTGGTTTCAAAGTTCAAGTGCTTAGGACTTGATTCTTCTGTCAGTTTGGGAGATGGTAGGAGTGATCGTGCCCCATGGGAGACATTCACATCACTTGAGGTATCTCTTGTTCAGTTACACAGATCATGGCATTTCTCCTAGTGCATTAAACATAGTCTATAATGTTGAAATCATTCGACAACAGCTTGTGGGCACCTTTGCCTTTATTTCCCTCTTACCTTTGTGCTACCGGGTCCTTTATAGCTTCTACCTGCACCCATAGCAGATCTGACTAATCAATCACTATCTCTACTCTTCTAAAATAAGAATATGGTGGTAACTTTAGATTTCTCACTCAGTTGGCAACCCCTACATCCTCTAGCAACTGATTGGCACTGATATGTAAAATAAATCTTTGGGGCCCTGAATTTTGAGGGTTTTTTTTTTTTTTTCTTCCCACTTTTGTATTTTCTTCCAAAACAGAGCTAATGTAGCCTTGGCCACTGCCTGGTCTGAAAAAACTCTTCTCAGATCTTCACGGGAGCTGCTAAGGCAGCTGTTCGTGCACCGTCCCCAGGGCTGGGGGCTTTAAACATCTGCCATCGTTTCTCAGCTCTAACCCAGCTCTCTGTGCTCTGCTTTAAGTCCTAGGCAAGGCCTGAGGCCCTCGGTCTTTTTCTCCTCTTGAAGCTGCTGCTGTTCACTACTTTGCCTTGGGAGTTCTTTGTTCTATCATTGACATTTAGAACCTCCCAGGGCTACCTCCGGCTGTTCTGAAGTCGGGATGACAGGCTTTTTACACTGGACGATTATTGACTATTATCACACGGCAAACATGACTCAGAGACTGTTCAGCCTAGAAAAGCTGTGGGACTTCCTGTCCAGAACCTCTGCCTTTAGCCTTGGAATGGGACCACTGGCTCATCTGTGATCAGCTGTCTCCTTCCTCTCGGGGAGAGAAGCAAATTGACAAGAGCCACTTTCCCCTCTCTCTCATGCATTTATTCCAACTACCTTCAGGAAAGGACAGACAGACCCACCAGGGAGTCACAGTCCTGTCCTCAGGCATCACAGATGCAGGTACAGCAACCATGACATGGGCACATCACAATTTTAGAAAACAGTATGAAGACTGGGGGTAGGGGTGCATTCCTTTAATCCCAGAACTCAGGAGGCATAGGCAGGTAGAATTTAAGTCTAGCCTGGTCTACATAGTGAGTTCTTTGAACTGGAAACATCCAAGATCGGGGCTAGAGAGATGGTTTAAGGGTTAATTAAGAGCACTGTCTGCTCTTACAGAGGTCCTGAGTTCAATGAATAAATAAATCTTAAAAGAAAAGGAAAGGATAAAAACCATTAAAGACAGAAACCCAAGGACACCAGACTGGCGTGAAGGGGGTTGAGTATGGCTTACTTATTAGACAATGTTGTTAATGTTATTTTTCTTAGGTGTGATCATGGCATTTTGGTTATGCAGGAGGATATCTTTGGTTTGTGTCTTAGTATACTCCTTTTTTATGTATGTGTATTCGCGTGCAGGTGTGTGGGCCCATGTTTGTGAATGTGGAAGGCAAAGGACAATGTCAGATGTCCTGAACTGTCATTCTCGTCCTTCTCCCCTGAGACAGTATCTGCCTCAAGCAATCACTCCATCCATCCCTCCAGCAATCCTTCCATCTCTGCTCCCCCATAACTCTGGGGTTATAGACACATATGGTTGTGCCTGGCTTTTCACATAGGTGCTAGGGATTTGAACTCAGATCCCACGCTTGTGTGGTCAGCACATTTCCCCAGTCCTTACCCTACCAGAATTTCTAAAAGAGGCATGCTGAGCTGGGCATGTTAGAACACCTTTAGTCCCAGCATTCGGGAGTCTGAGGCAAGTTCCAGGACAGCCAGAGTTTTAATATAGAGAAACCTGGTCTCAAAAAAAAAAAAAAAAAAAAAAAATCTAAAGAGGTGAGCTGAGATATTTAAGGGTGATGCTGCAGTGTGTGTGTGTGTGTGTGTGTGTGTGTGTGTGTGTATGCGGCGTTGGAGCCAACGTGGGACCATGGGTGTTCTACTCTTTTAACTCTTCAACTGTTCCAAAAAAAAGAAGAAAGGAGGCTGCTGGAACTTCGTGTACATTTCTTGGTGACTTCATAGCAGAAGTGGGGACCAGAAGGCAGGGATGGGGGCTGGAAGGCTGTGTGGGAGGTAACTGCAGAGTCAATAAGGGGGTGAAGTAGGATGGGAAGGGAGACCTAAGTACCAGTAAGGAGATGTGACCCATCAGGGGCAGTGACGGCACAAGTGAGGCACAAGAACTAGAAAATGCCAGGGTGCAAAGGGGTCTCATGATGAACACACAGTGTTTGTGTCTGTTTGGCTAAAAAGCTACGCAGTCATCCTGGCCTACCACTATTCTTGAGAGATTATATTGCTAGGTGCTAAACACATATCTATGAACAAAGACACAAGTGTCCCATCTTTTGTGAGGCTTCTGATGTATCATTCTGGGAAACAGACTGGGAGCAGGAAAAGTAATCAGGTGTCTTAGTTAGGGTTTTCATTGCTGTGAAGAGACACCATGACCAATGCAACTCTTTTTTTTTTTTTTTTTTTTTTTTTTTTTTAGTTCACTGTGACTTTTTTTTCCCTTACAACTTTATTTAAAGAAGAGAGATACATGTACAGATTTTTTAAAAGTATTTTGGCAATTCTTTTAGAGGTTCGATAGTATGCATTAAAATCCCACTAGTTACCATAAGCATAAAGTATAGTAGAACAGAATGTAACATGGAGACAGAGTTTTCTCCAAGGGAACTCTTATAAGGACAACATTTATTTGGGGCTGGCTTACTGCTTCTGAGGTTCAGTCCAGTATCATCAAGGTGGGATCATGGTAGCATCCAGGGAGGCATGGCGCTGGAGGAGCTGAGAGTTCTACATCTTGTTCTGAAAGCAAACAGAAAACTGGTTTCCAGGAAGCTAGGGGGAGGGTCTCAAAGCCCACCTCCCACAGTGACACACTTCCTCCAACAAGGCTACACCTCCTAACAGTGCTACTTTCTGGGTCAAGCATCTTCAAACCACCACACCAGGGAGGGATGCCTAGTTCTGTAGCAGGCAGTAGAGTTAACTACAGAAGAGATGAATTGCTGGGCCCAGTGTCAGATTCGGGGTGGCGGAGGGGCTCTGAGGCTGGAGTTCGTCTGGCAAAAAGCCCAGGGTGCTCATGTGAGATCTCTTGGGCAACACTGCAGCATTCTGGCTCTTCCTGAGAAACCTGGGATAGCAGGGATGGTTTTGAGCAGAACAGAGCACTCAGCACAATAGTCCGAGTCGCAGCTTCCCAGGCTCAGCACAGCTACTTGGCTATAAACCCGCAGAAGGGCGATAAGGCAGTGTAGGTAGCACTGGAGGCGGCGATAATTCTGGGTGTATCCCGAAAGCAGAACCGAGAGGCAGAGTGTCGGCGTTTGTGTAGATAAGAGAGGCGGGAGATAATCCAGTCTGCTTTATCGTTGGAACAATTAAGGAAGCGAGTCTTTGGGAAAGAGACTGCGGAGATAGGTGCTGTAGGGGAAATAGCAGGAGCTCAGACTGGAACACGTGGATGCCTTCGGGCAGTGATGCCGAGTGTCCGGTGAGATTTAGGAATATGGAGAACGTATGGGAGGCTTGAGCTGGGGGCAGAGACGTGTGAATGTTTAAAACATGGTAGTTCCTCAGGAGGAAGGTAGGAGAGAAGAAAGGAAACCAAAGACTGTGATGTCCCACCATGCTCATGGTGAAGTTCGGGAGGTAGGAGCCAAAGACATGGGGGACAGTGAAGGAGACTGAACGTGTGCTTACTGAAGGTGGCGGAAATGAGGGAGTTACAGTGGGCAGGGAGTGTGTGAGGGAGAAGATGGGACCCGTGGACCATCTTCTATCGTTCTGGAACCTTGATAATCCAGTCTCCTCATACACTATGACTGGTCTCACTTTTTGTGCCATTGAGACAAGTCACCCAACAAAAACAAACCAGGAAGAAGGGGTTGTTTTTGATGAATGGGGCACGTGACACGGAAGGCAAGGCAGCAAGCAGTATGGGAACCGGCTCTTAGGCAGCCCAGATCCACGAGCTGATGCCCCGCCCTCTTCCTCCTTTTCATCCTGTCTGGGACCCTGGCCCATGAGAAGATGGTGTCACTACCAGAGTGAATGTTTCTGCCTTAATCAAGCCTCTGGGGGGAAACACCCCCTACAGACACCTAGATTTGCCTCCTAGGTGATTTCTAGATCCTGCTGAGCTGACAAGATTAACTACCACAGCGGCTGTACGGATGGCTCAGTGGTTACAGCATATGTTGTATATCTTGCAGAGTGTATCAGTTATGGGTTAGTTTCTGTGATAAAACACCACGGCCAAGGCAACTTGTCGAAAAAAAGAGTTTATTTGGGCCCATGGTCCAGAGGATTTAAGAGTCCGCGCTGGCAGCAAGCGGCAGGTATGACAGCAGAAACGTAAGCGGAGAGCTTGTATCTCAAGCCACAAGCACAGAGCACCACCTTGCTTGGCAGATTTATTTATTGTTTTGATTGCCTTTATGAGTGTTTTGCCTATATACAGTGCCAGTGGGGGCCAGCAGAGGGCACGAGATTACCTGGGTCTAGAGTTCCTGGACCTGCCATGTGGGTCCTGGCAGCTAAGGTTCACTGCAAGAGCATTAAGTGTCTCTAACCACTGAACATGCCTGCCTATAGAGGTCAGAGGGCAACTCTGTGAAGTTGGTCCTCTCCTCCCACCTTTACATCTGTTGTTTTTATCTCGAGCAAATGAGCAGTGAGACTTTCTGACTGAACTGTGGTACACTCACTCCCCGCTAGGCATTGCTGGTACCTTTGTGAAGAGTTAATCGACTTTGTGTGCGTGTTCCTAATGGACGTCTCTGCTGTGTACCACTTCTCTGAGCCTGTTTCTATGCCACCGTCACACTGGTTGGGATATTATTTGACATCAGGAAGCGTGACACTTAGTTCTGCGATACTGGGCTCCTTCCTCTGGCTCTAGGTTCTTCCCACGCCCCTCTCCCATGATGTCCCTTGAGCCTGGAGTGGGTTCTATTGTGCACACGAAATAGAATCCTTCTGCGGTAAACTTTATTGCTCTCGAGAACCAGTACTTGCTCCACGTGACGAAAAGACGAAGAAGAAGGAGAAGACCAAAAGACAAACAAGACGAACAAGACGGACAAGCCCACGAACCAGACCACGAACGAGAACACCGAGAGGGACCAACGAGAGGGGTGGGGAACTATCTAGCCCGTCCCCTTATATAGGAATCAGTCCTCGCCTTGGACGCGGAGCCCCCTGATTGGTTGAAACTCATCAGGCCCTATGACGCCACGGAAGAGGCAGAGCTCAAGAAGTGGAAAGTTACCCAGCACGTGCGCACATGGCTTGTTTACTGCTAACTCCAGCCGGATATCAGCACCATCTTGTAATGGAGAATGTGCGGGCGGCGCCCCACATTCTATAAATGTCCCATATGGCTGGGTTCTCAGCAGTCACCTGTTCCCAGCGATGTGACATAGTGTGAGTCTGGCAGTTCTTACGACACTGCAGAACAAGCCTCTTTGACCAAGGCTGACAGCAGCCAGCCTTTTAGCTCTCTTTCAGGGCAGCCACACATTCAAAGAAGCCCAGACGATTCCAAATGAAGCACAGTTTGGCCTTGACCGTGCCCTGCTCTTGACAGAATAGAAGAAATGCCATCTGTTGGAGGGACCGTCCTGGTGTTTCTCACATCCTGGGAAACAGTCTCCATTTCTTCCTGCTGTTGAAGATGCTGAGTTTGTTCATTTTTGTTATGATGGGGTTCTCCATCCCAATTCTTGACAAATCCTTCTTGCAATTAATAACTAATCTCAGGGTGATATTTAGAGATGGGGATTTCTTATTTCTCAATAACCTCTTGCTAAATTGTCAAGGTTTATTTTTTTGCCCCTGAATTAGTTATTAAAACTGGTGGTTGAAAAGTGATGTCATAGGCACCGTGTAGGTGAGGAACCTCAACTTTCTTAGGCAAGGGTCTTAAGTATGGAGCTAGGATTTGAACCTCGGTTCATCTGACTGCAAGACTCCCTTTCCAACCTAGCAGCATGGCAGGCGTGTGGGAGAATGGTATCTACTTTGGTCCTATGACTGGAGAGTTTCTATTGTACTTGCCACTGGGATTTTGAGACCCATGAAGCCATGTTATCAGAGAGGAGATGAACTTGTAAGAGGATGAGGAGGGTACAATTTGAACATGCCCTGTTCCCCACAATGCCTCAAACCGAACTCATGCCAGGCAAGCACTCTATTACAGGGCCACCTTCCGCCCTCCACCTGCTTTGTCTACAGCAGCCTTCATGTGGGAATGCTCTGCATCTCAAGGAGATGTCTCGTGGCTTAGGACTTCCTACACTCCATCTGCTTCAGGACTGTTCCTCCCCCTCAGCTTACTGCTGGGCCTTTCTATCACATATGCCTGTGCCGATTTTCTGAAGTTGTTGGTTTCACCTTATGGAGATCTCTGAGGTGGTGGCCTGATAAGGAAACATGAGCCCCTTCTGCAGCTGAGACAGCACTTGATAGTTAACTCGTTGGATCTCATAGTCACAGTAGCTTGGCTCACCTTACTTGCATACAGTGAAATGACATCATAGTAAACTCCATGACCCACAGCTAATTTCACTGACCCCTGGTTGAATTGAATTGGCCCCTAAAGAGAATTTCAGAACCTTGGGGTTAGTACATTTTCAAAGCTCTAATGGCCAATGCCTGTTCTAGCACTGACCAATTGTGTGACTTTGACATTTGATAGGAGGCTGAAGGCCAAATAGAATAGGAAAACTCAGAATTTGGAAGCAGGAACTCTGTGGGGGAGAATTCCAAAGGCAGGATATGGTATGTCTGGGGTCTCTGAGCGACATTTCCTCATTTAAATAGGGAATTGTGTCTCCAATTGACAAAGAATTCTAAGAATTGTAAGAAGCCATGGACCCAAATGACCCCCACCCCTGCCATATACACACCATATCTGCCACAACAAAGTATCTGCAAGCAATTGAACTAGCCAAGCATAGTGGCACACACCTTTAATCTCAGCATTCAGGAGGCAGAGGCAGGAGGGTCTCTGTGAGTTCCAGGCCAGCCTGGTCTACGTAGTGAGTTCCAGGGCAGCCGGTTTTGCTGTAAAAGTCTTTCAGAAAAAGGAAAAAGAAAAGAAAAGAGAGAGAAACCGAACCTTGTTCAAGCAATTCCAGAACAATGGGGAGATGTGTTGGTGTAAGTTAAGGTGCCCAGGGAGGAAACTTTTTCAGGAACTCTGGACTCAGTTTCTCGCTAGGTACCACGTGGCTTCCTTCACCAAATGAGAGGAGGAACCATGTGGCCTGAGGCCATTCTGAGGTGACATTCCTCCCAAAACTTAAATAAATTGGCATCTCTTAGAGCGGTAAATGGAAAACAACAGCAAACAAACACCGTGAAACCCTATGCAAAGTGCTGTCTCAGTAAGGGGGAGGGAGGGCCACCCAGGGGCATGCTGAGCCCTGGGTGTGCCCAAGAGGCCAGGAAAATGAAAGGGATAGTGTGGCTGGATAGTAAGAGTAAATTAAAGACTTGCCTCAGATCTCTGGGGATGAGATTTGCCTGGATCACTGCCAATCAGTGCTCCGCACACTCTGGTTGGGAAACCCCGGCGTGTATCATGCGTCATTCTCCTCTGCCGGAGCCTCCAACGCCGGTTCCTGAAACTTTTTGTTTGTTGTGTGCAGCCTCCAGTCAAATGTCAAAGGTCAGAAGTTCCTCTCCAGGAAGGAACATTACATTCTGTTGGCCCCAGGCAACTGTTACCTGTCTAATTGTTGCTCTGGGCTGTTCCTGAGCAGACTTTCTCTGATCCTTTTACTGCTGTTACTAGGATGTTCTGTGCTTTGGTGGAAACCAATCACAATAGAAGCCAGTAGAACTGCTTTGTGTGGTTAGCCACAATAAGCTTGGACCCGAACCAACTGCCGGGCAACACTCCCCTGTGTATGAGCTTTTATGGTTGGACCCCAGCATAAGAGAGACAACCTGCACCAATATAAGAAGCTGTTGGGAATAAGACTTCCATTGTGAATAGGGCTCGAATAAAGTTGAAGTTCCCAAGACCTCCCAGGAATTAACATCCAACATTACATGGCAGAAAAAGACATGTACATGGTAACTGACATCCTGGTTGACAAGTTAAGACAAGAATGTTAGACAAAGCAAGTCCCCTGCCACAGCTGAATACCCCAACCACTGGGAACGGGAGAAGTGTACAACAAAGACATGTTCCTAAGGAAGTCCCTGTCCCTAAATACTGACTGGTAGAATAGCTTGGCACAGATGTTTGTGGATCTCAGGCTTAAAAGCCATATAAGAGATCAATTCGGAGTCTCAGTTCAGGTCCTGAGCCTAGAAAGTGGCCCTGAATGTCATCTTGGGGCGGGCTTTGAGGTTCCAAAATCCCACACTAAGTTGGGTGTCTCTGCCTCCTGCCTGTGGATCAGGATATAACACTCGAAGTGACATCTCCAGCCTTGTCTGCCTGCAGGCTGCCATACTTCCCACCATGATGATAATGGACTGATACTCAGAACCTGTAAACCAGTCCCCAATGCTTCCTTTTATAAGAGTTCCCTTGGTCACTGTGTTTCCTCAACACAATAGTAACCCTAACTAAGCTATTCTCCAATTCAGTGTGAATTAAAAAAAAGAAAAAAATCATGCAAGGATTCCAGGAGGTGATGGGACTTGAATTAGGAGACATGTTTAACTGAAACCTTTTCATGGTGATTCAGCCCTTTCTCGTCCTCTTGACCTTGGTACATTTTGAGGTGATGGTGGGAGGGTCTGTGTGTGGGTAGGTGTGGCCGGGTTGCACCAGGAGGCCTAAAGAGGATATTGGGTATCTTGTTTCAACACCACCAATGTCATTCCTTTGAGATCAGGTCTCCCATTGAACAAAGAGCGAGACTGGCTGGCCAGCAAGCCCTGGCTACCCTCCTGTGTCTGCATGCAGGCATTGTGGGAGATACTGGTGCGCATGCATCACACATTCATGGGATGCCACACCTTCTCCCCAGCTCCATTATTGGGACTTTATTTGATGATATACCTTACTTTTTAGCCAATCACAGACGTCTGGATCTGTGGCCATCATTATGCAAAGTGTAGAAGAATCCCAGTGCTCTGTGGACTCTCTTGCTTCCTGAGGGGACACATTTCATCCTTGAAAAACATTAAATTAAAAAATTCAAACTCCATAAGAAAACCAAACTTTGTCTTTCTCTTTATTCCCCCCTCCCTTTTTTTTTCTAGACAGGGTTTCTCTGCATATAGCCTTGAAAATCTTGGAACTCGCTTTGTAGACCAAGCTGGCCTCAAAATTCAGAGATCCACAACTGTTTCTGCTTCCCAACTGCTGGGATTAAAGGTGTACATCACCATCACTCAGTGGGAAGAACAGACTTTTAAACAAATAACCCTAGAAAAACCAACTCTCCATCTGATTAAGACAAAACAAAACAAAAGCCAAAACAAACAAACAAACAAACAAAACCCAGAACTTAACTTATACATCATGCTATTTTTTTCAAGTGAGCTTAAAATATAAACGTTAAATTATAGAATTCACACAGAAATAATAAAGAGAAATTCACCTTGACTTTGGGTTAGGCCAGTCTTAAATATAATATCCCAGCATAATTCATAAAGGGAAAAAAAAGGAGGCCCAAGAGACCCACCCAGCATGGGCAGTGGGCTGGAAAAGCCACAGGCATGGGCTGACCAACTTGGCTGCCATCCTGGCCCAGATCCAGTGATTTGAGTCGGTCCACCGCATCTGCAAGCTGCTGGAGCAGGTGGAAGAGCGGATGCGGCAGAACCAGATCCAGGAACAAGCCATCAGCTTCGAGGATGACGATGGCTGTGATTGAAGCTGACACCTACCAAAGACGAGCAGCTCCTAGAAGCCTGAGCGACTCGTGGAGGCTGGGAAGGTTTGGGGGGATGAGGCAGTGGCGGGGGAGTCTGCAAAGACTGCAGTGTCCCCCGAAAAACGAGGGAAGGGCAGGTCCATGGGAAGATGCTTTTAAAAAGTGAACTCAGGAGATTAGAAGGAAAGATGGCAGAACAGGGCGGGAGGAGGGAGTTAGAAATGGAGAAACTACAGACAAAGGCAGCAGAGGTGGCTTATTCCTTGCTGTAGCTAGAAACGGGGCAGAAGTCCTTGATCCATACTGTCACTGGCTCTAAAGGGCAGAGGCTTCCTTTGCGATGCTGTGGATGGTTTCAGACTCACAGCTGAGGGGAGGCATAGAAAGCTTTGTGACAAGCTCTCCTCCCACACCCCTTCATTACCCAAAGAAAAAGAGCCTAGACAGAGGGCATTGAAGAAAACTCTTAAACTTTGTATCAGGGATGCTGAAGTGCAGCTCTCCACAGGTGGTAGCTTCCGGTGGGGGGTGGGGGGGTGAGGAAGGAATCAGTTATCTTTAAGGGGCTGGCCACTGGGAGTTTGACCATGCTCCAGTGAGTATGTGGGCAGTACAAATTGGACTTGATATTTTTCTTTCTTCTTTTGTTTTGGGGGCGGTCATAAGGGTCGGGGGTGAACCTGGGAGGACTGGGAAGTGAACGAGATTGGGACGGGTTGTGTGACATTTCCAAAAACAATCGATTAAAACATTAAGCTAAAAATAAAAGTCATGAGTTGGGTCTGATCACAAATGGGTGAAGATGTAGCTCAGCTTGGAGAATGCCTGCCTAGTGTTCAAGAGGCCCCAAGTCCTATCTCTAACACCAAAGAAAACCAGGCATAATAAAGCATGCCTGTAATCCTGGCTCTCAGAGGTCAAGGCTAGCCTGGACTACATGACCGTGTTTGTCTTCAGAAAAAAAACAAATCAGGCTGGGTGTGATGGTGCACAGGTGTAATGTCACTATTCTGCAGGCTAATGGAAGAGGACTGAAAATTGGGGGGCCAGCCTTGGCTACATAGCAAGACACTGAACAGCAAAACTCAGCCAGAGAACACAAGAAAGTTACACACCGTAGAACAATATTTACAAATCACATATATAACAAAGGGCGTGTCTCCAGAATCTATAAGTGACTTTGAAAATTCAAAAACAGGCAATAAATAATCTTTCAAAAATGGTGAAAAGAGGGCTGGAGAGATGGTTCAGCAGTTAAGAGCACTGGCTGCTCTTCCGGAGGTCCTGAGTTCAAATCCCAGCGAGCACATGGTGGCTCACAACCATCTGTAATGGGATCCGATACCCTCTTCTGGTGTGTCTGAGGACAGCTACAGTGTGCTCATATACATAAAACAAATAAATAAATTTTTAAAAAAATGGTGAAAACATTTAAACAAAAACTTCTGTATCTGAACGTGGCAAAAGATAAATGAAAAGATGCCCAGTATTGATGGACACGGGGAAATTGAAGAGCAAGTCACAGTGCAATGTATGTATTGGATGGCTGAAGTGAGAGCCGTAATAACAAGTACCAAGAAGACCACAGCAACTCTTACCTTGCCAGCAGCAATGCAAAATGGAAGTGTTTCCACTCAGGAGACACATTGGTGGTTGTGGGCAAACTGTTAAGGCCGAGGTCTACCATTGACCAGATAACCTTCTGAGCTCGGTGCATAACAGAGGACTCCCTTCAGTGACCTTGTCCAGGGAGCTCACAAGCCCACGCATGCCTCTACCATAAGAATGTCCAGTCATCTTGCTTAAGATAACAGGTTCAACTTCCTTCCTTTGGATAAGAACCTGCTCAGCTAGCACCTGAGATTCCTGAAATGCTTCTCAGGCTAAGGATGCTTTCTGGTACCCAAAACCTTCAGCCTATGACCTTTGTCCATTCTGGATGTTTCTACGTCCCATCCCCCAAAACTGTATAAGTCTTGGATGCTCCCAAGTAAAGCCGATCTGCCTCTCTCTCTGCGGCCGTTCCCCGTGTGTCTTCACTGTATGTACTCGCTGGGTCCCAAACCCCTTGTTTGTCATCTCTGCTCCCTTTGCCCACCTGTGCGGATGACCCCTCCCTGATGACAGCTGGGCTCCTAGAAAGCTAAGCATGTAGATACTAAATGATTCAGCCATGACACTCGTGGGTACCCTCACACACCCACAAAAACCTGTGCCCAAGTGTTTACACAAGTACTATTCACAACCATAAGACACTGGAAACAACACTAAGTCCTAAAATAAACAAGACAGTGTTTTCCTCCAGGGCATCTCTGGACACCCCGAAAGGTCGCTTCCCACCACTACATGCTTGTACTGTCCGAGAGACTCTGAAGGGAAAGCAACAAGCTTGAAAGACTGTTGGCCCTTGGGGATGATCTTGCACTTCCACTTGCTTCCAATCTCTTTCCTTGGGAGTGTTTATATTTTTATTTTAATTTAGTGTGTGTGTGTGTGTGTGTGTGTGTGTGTGCATGTGCGTGCTTGTGAATGTATGCATGTAAGTGTATGCGCGTGTGTGTGCACACGTGTGTTTGTGTGCGTGCGTGTGCATGTGTGTGTGTGTGTGTGTGTGTGCGCGCGCAGGTGCATGCACCCATATTTAGAAGTCAGAAGAGGACTTCGGGTGGTTTCCATCACTCTGCCTCACTGCCTTGAGACAGGCTCCCTCAATGAATCACAAGCCTGGCATTGCAAATAGGCTGGCTAGCGGGTGAGCTCCCCTTGTCTCTGCCTCCCAACAAGTGGATTTCAGACACATAGCCAGACAAGTCCGTGCTGAGAATGTGAACTCATATCCTCACGCATGCGCAGCAAGCACTCTAACCACCGAACCATCTCCCCAGAACCCTGGGGAATCTGCGAGACTGCTGGTTGGAGGCTTTACCGTGGTCAAAGACTGATGGGTGTGGTTGGACGCCAGCACCACCGGATCTGTCCTCTTCGGCACTCTAGCCTCGCCAATCCCTTACTCCCTTAGTCCTCCGCGGTGTGCACACTGAACACTCAGAGTTCTTTCCAGCCACGAGGCCTTTGCACTGGTGTGTGCCCCTGCCTGGTGTGCCCCTGCCTGGTGTGCCCCTTCCACTTGCTCTAGTTTTGACTCCTAACCGTGCCTTTTCCTCCGGGTGGCCTCTCCTTCCTGTGGCAACCCCCACTCCAGTTAACTTCATTCTGGCACCTCTGCAGTTCTCAGCACTTACTCCAGCCGTTTTATCAGCAATGTCTTAGCATCCGTTCTTACCACTGGTGTGAAGGCTCCGTGAGGATGGAGGCCGCGGCCATCTTGTTCAGCCGTGTATCCCCAGCACATCGCAGCAGGGCTTTTAGTGATGAAAGAATGATTAGATTGGGTGTAAAATTTGCACACTCAAGGACGGTCTGTTTCCACCGGGAATTCCAGACAATGGTAACACTTCTTCATTAAAGAAGACAAACATGGGTTCTGAATTTTATAGATCAAAGAGACTTCTTTAAATGACATTTACTAGCCAAGATAACGAGGCTCCCTTTGAAAAGGGATTGAAACAAACAACTGAAGAGAAACAATCATCTATTTGGACACATTTGTTCAGCCAGAACAATCAGTCTTGAAGTAGGCTGTACATGTGTGATGCCATCTCAGTTGTAACGTAATGTTATGGAGAGTCACGTGCAAAATGGGTTTATGGGCATAACTGTGGAGTGTCTTGATTACGTTAACAGCGGTGGAGCAGCAGTGGAAAGACCTGCCCTCTGTGGGTGGTACTTTTCCCTAGGCTAGGACCTTGGGTGGTATGAACAGACAAGGTGAGCTGCATAAGTATTCCTCACTCTCTGCTTCCTGATTGTGGATGCGATGTGACCATCTGCTTCAAGCTCCTGCCTGCTGCCTTGACTTCTTTGCATGATGGACTATACCCTTGAACTGTGAGCCAAAGGAAACACTCTCTCTCCTAAGTGGCTTTTGTCAGGGCATCCTTTCACAGTGAGAAGAAACTAAGACAACACTAAAGAAATAATTGTCTTCTTACCAAAACTCTAGATCCAGAACAGTAATGGATGATACGCACTTTACAATATATCAGAATTTCAGAAGAGATGCAGTTCTTAATGCTTGATGTCTTTGGCATTGATTTTTTAAATGATATTTTACTCTTCAATCCACAGGTCCTTGTTATCTGAGTGGATACACATGGCTCTTCTACGCAAAAGTAAGAATTGAACTTCTGAATAACTATGAAGAAAGATGTTTTGGAAGAGTGTTTTAATGATGTGTGCTGTGTGTGTGTGTGTATGTATATGTGTATGTGTGTGTTCATGTATTTGTGTATATGTGTGTGTATTTGTGTATATGGTGTATGTATATGTGAGAATGTATATGTCTGTATGTTTGTTTGTGTATGTGAGTGTGTATGTGTGTGTGAGAATGTACATGTCTGTATATTTGTTTGTGTATGTGTGTGAGTGTGTATATGTGTGTGTGTGATGGTTTATATATGCTCTGCTCAAGGTGTGGCCCTGCTGGAGTAGGTGTGTCACTGTGAGTGTGGGTTATAAGATCCTCACCCTAGCTGCCTGGAAGCCAGTCTTCCACTAACAGCCTTCAGATAAAGATGTAGAACTCTCAGCTCCTCTTGCACCATGCCTGCTTGGATGCTGTCATGTTCCTACCTTGATGATAATAGACTGAACCTCTGAACCTGTAAGTCAGCCCCAAGTAAATGTTATCTGTGTAAAAGTTGTCTTGGTCATGGTGTCTGTTCACAGCAATAAACCCTAACTATGACAATGTGTGAGCATGTATGTGTGTGTACGTATGTATGTATGTATGTATAAATGTGTGTGTAAGAGTGTGTATGTATGTGTGTTAGTATGTATGTATGTATGTAAGTGTGTATGTATGTGTATGTGTGTGAATGTTTAGGTATGTGTGTAGGTATGTGTATGTGTATGAGTGTGTATATGTGTATATGTGTGTGTATATATGTACTTATGTGTGTGTGTGTGTATCTGTCTGTGAGTATGTGGGGGGTAGGAGTGTGCTTTTTATAGATCATTTCCCAAGTGATCATTCGTCAATGAGGATGATTTCTATGGGATTTTGCTGATATTTTGTTTAGAAATGGACTTACTATTTTGTTGGTAAATCCATTTTATACACTTTCACAAATCATATTTTTATAAAACCTGTGATTACAGTAATTTCCTCAGTCTAAATAAGCGTTTGCACTCATGCCTAAGCATTTGTAAAGGTCAATTTTTATTTTTTTATTTTTTTCTGATTTTATTAGATATATTTTATTTACATTTCAATCTCCTTTCCTGGATTTCCCTCCATATCCCATTCCCTCCATTACCCCACTCCCTGCTTCTATGAGGATGTTCACCCACCCACTCACTCCCTCCCACTTCCCTACCCTGACATTCCCCTACACTGCAGCATCAAACCTTGACAGGACCAAGGGCTTCTCCTCCCATTGATGCCCAACAAGGCCATGCTCTGCTACATGTGCAGCTGGAGCCATAGGACCGTCCATGTGTACTCTTCAGCTCCTTCAATTCTTCCTCTAAGTCCTCCATTAAGGACCCTGTTCTCAGCTATATCAGGTTCCTGTCAGCATGCACTTCTGGACATCAGCAATATTGTTTGGGTTTGGTGCCTGAGTATGGGCTGGATCCCCAGGTGGGACAGTCTCTGGATGGCCTTTGCTTCAGTCTCTGCTTCAAGCTTTGTCTCCATATTTTCTCCTGAGAATATTTTTGTTCCCCCTTCTAAGAAGGACTGAAACATTTGCACTTTGGTCTTCCTCCTTCTTGAGCTTCATATGGTCTGTGAATTGTATCTTGGGTAATACGAGCTTTGGGGCTAATATCCACTTATCAGTGAGTTCATACCATGTGTGTTCTTTTGTGACTGGGTTACCTCACTCAGGATGATATTCTCTAGTTCCATCCATTTGCATAAGAATTTCATGAACTCATTATTTTTAGCAGCTGAGTAGTACTCCATTGTGTAACTGTACCACATTTTCTGTATCCATTCCTCTATTTGTTTGTTTATTGGTTTTCTTTTGTTTTGTTTTGTCTTTGAGCCAAGGTTTCCTCTGTGTAGCTCTGTCTGTCCTGGAACTTGCTTTGTAGACCAGGCTAGGCTGGCCTTGAACTCAGATCTGTGTACCTCTGCCTCCTGAGTGCCAGGATTAAAGGTATGTGCCACACTGTCTATCCTTCAAGTTTCTATTCTTGTTCTTAAAGGGTCAGGTCAAATTTTCACACCTTTAAACACCTATATTCTCTCCTGCTTTTAGAGTAGGACATTATTAGTTTAAGGAAAACCTCAGTAACCTGATACTGTTACTCCACTCTTAGTGTTCCCTGGGTTAAATGAAAATGAATGACAACCAATTACATTTGAACTTCATATAAATGAGGAATTACTTTCAGCTTCCCTTGCAAATATTGCAAGGAACACACTCAACCTAAGTATTCTTTTATTCCTGGCAACTTTTTGTCCGTGGTAACAACCACAGTTGGAAGGGTCAGACACTGGGCCACCTCTCTAAAGATGGTGGCCGGTGAATAGTTATCAGATCTCCTGAGGCCTATAGAACATTTTACTTCTTCCTGGTCTGTGGCAGCTATCTATGTCTGAAACTTCCCAAAAGGGAAAGTTGGAAACTGGACCTCATCAAGACTGAACCACAGAGGTTCAGGACCTAACACTCTCTAGTTATTTTTCTCTTCTTCCTCCTCCTCCTCCTCCTCTTCCTCCTCCTTCTCTCCCTCCCCTCCTCCTCTCCCTCCTTCTTTACAAATATGAACCCCAAAGCCTGACGGTCAAAAAAATAAACTATCATAAAGCCAAAAATGATCTTCAGAGAAGATTTACATTATTATTATCTGTATCAGAGAAGCCCACAGAGGCTCAGGGAAGTTAGGCACCGGATCTAAGTATGCAGCACTACGAGATGGTGAGATTGAGGTTTGAATCTGACTTCATATCCCATCTCCTTCTCTTCCCCACAGGAGTTACAATGTAGCTCAGGCTGGCTCTGAGTACAGGGCCACTGGCCAGGATCACATCCCTGACTCTCCCAGCATGCCCCACACACTTCACACTCATGCTTACCCTATGGCAAAGTCACATCTCCCAGGTTTTCCCCCATTTGTGTACTTTCTTTGACCCATATTACCGAAAAGGTCTTCTTTAAGCACTTAATATTGATAAGGTATGTTTTGTGATAGAAAGTTTCCGTAAATAGAAAAATATCTACCCCTGACACCAGAAGAAGATGATCTTTTCACCAACAACCAGGAATGTGTGTTCCCTACTCAAAAAATGCCTCCCAAGAGCAAGCACCAGAAAAGTATGGAACAGAGGGAGGCCGAGAACTAAGCATTATGACTCTTACCTGGAGCCAGGATTCTTGGCACATCCTTGACTGGCATTCAAATTAACTGAGGCACAGCTGTGTTCTACTACCTTGAGTGTGTTCAGAATTAACAGTAGCTCATAGAAGGCATTCTGGAAATGATGTTGTTTATAAGATGGATGTACTGTTCATGCCAGGCAGCCTCCTGAGGTGACTGAATTTGAGGCCTCTGTCATCAAACTGTCTGGGTTAGTTCTGGGCCTCTGCCATCAGACCTTCTGGGTTAATCTGGGCCTCTACCATCAGACTCCCTGGGTTAGTTCTGGGCCTCTGCCATCAGACTGCCTGGATTAGTTCTGGGCCTCTGCCATCAGACTGCCTGGGTTAGTTCTGGGCCTCTACCATCAGACTGCCTGGGTTAGTTCTGGGCCTCTGCCATCAGACTGCCTGGGTTAGTTCTGGGCCTCTACCATCAGACTACCTGGGTTAGTTCTGGGCCTCTGCCATCAGACTGCCTGGGTTAGTTCTGGGCCTCTACCATCAGACTACCTGGGTTAGTTCTGGGTCTCTGCCATCAGACTGCCTGGGTTAGTTCTGGGCCTCTATCATCAGACTGCCTGCATTAGTTCTGGGTCTTCCTTGCACTCTGAGGAGCCTGACCATGGTGCACAGGGTCAATGCATTACTACAGACTGCCCCATGTCCTCTGTAAGGCTGCCCACACTGCCATTTGGGATTTCCCCCAGTGCTTTGAGCGTTTGATGTACTTCCCTTTTTATTTCAGTTAATCAAGTGTTGCTGTTTCTTCTGGTCCTGACGCTTTGTGGGATTCTGTACAAGAAAGTTCGTAAGGGAGCTGTACTTAAGAATGAAGCAGGTGAGCAAGCATGGAGTCTGTCAAGACAAGACCCTAAGAAGGTGCTTTTTATGGTTTCCATTGGGTTCAGTGGTAAATGACAATGTGGTTAACTCCTAAGAGCCAGCATGTAGATATCTTCCCTAGGGCAGCAGCTTTCTTATGCCACATGATGATCGGTAATGTTCAAACCATATCACATGTAAAAGTCACATAGACAGCCTGTTAGAACACACCTGAGCCGAGTGTGTGTTACACACACTTGTGATCCCAGCACCTGGAGGTTGAGGTAGGAAGATTGTGAGATCGAGGTTAGCCTGGGCTACATAGTGAGTTTGGGGCCTACCTGAGTTACAAAGTCTCAAACTTCATCACTAGATCCTACCTGGGGTTTAGCATCACAGATGGTGTGGGCCAGGGGATCAGTTGGTGCTAGGGCTCTTGTTTTGGGACCATCCTGAGGGACTGCTCAGCACCCTGTCTTTTAGAGCTTCCCCACATTTTGCTGTTGAGAATGACCCCTTCCCTCCTCTTACTGATCCAGTCTATTAGTATGTAAAGGACTCCCAACAGTTCAACTTAAAGATCCACCCTCCCCCGAAGAGGTCAACAGCCCTGTTGCTCAGGAGACAGATTGGTTCCCAACAGCCAAGGCAAGCCGCTCACCCTTCCATCAGCTTCCATCAGCTTCCATCAGCAAACCACCCACAGCTCTCACTGCAGGGGAGCTGATGGCCTCCTGACATCCATGAGCACCTGCATTCGTGTGCACACACTCCCACAGGCATGCACACACACACACACACACACACACACACACAGCCTTTAGTTGATCCTATGGCCTCATCAGCCTACACTGAAAACCCTATTTTCCTCTTCCTGGATGAATGCATTGAGATAGTAGTACCCTTACAAACCCAAAGTACACACGAAAAATCAGCCCTCCAAAAATGAAAAAACTGTTACTATGTTGTTTACATTTTAAATTGATTTTCATATTAGTCCAAGAGATACCTTCTAATTATGGAAGCTATAGAAAAATATTACCTATAGAAAAAAAAAAGCTGAGAAGGAGAAATTCTTATGTATGCTAAGTAGGAGAAACAATTTACTGAAAAATATGATTGAATTTTGGTTTTAAAATCATATATACCGAGGGCTGGAGAGATGGCTCAGCGGTTAAGAACACTAACTGCTTCTCCAGAGGTCCTGAGTTCAATTCCCAGCAACCACATGGTGTCTCACAACCATCTGTAATGAGATCTGATGCCTGATTCTGGTGTGTCTGAAGACAGCGACAGTGTTCTCATATACAAAATAAATCTTTAAAAAAAAAATCATATATACCTGGAGGCTAGAGAGATGGCTCAGTGGGTAAGAGTGCTTGTTCCGTGTCTTAGTTACTGTTCTATTGCTGTAAAGAGACAGCGAGACCAAAGCACCTCTTAAGAAGAGTCATTTAATTGAGGGTTTACAGTTTCAGAGGGGTTGGCTCATGGTCATCATGGTGGGCTCATGTGACAGCAAGCAGCATGTCACTGGGGCCGAGTGTTTACATTTTATTCACCTAATGGAGGCAGAGAGAGACTGTGCCTGGTGGAGCCGTGGTAACTGTGGTACACATGGGCTTTTGAAGCCTCCAAACCTAGCCCAGTGGCACACCTCCTCCAATAAGGCTAATCCTTCCTAAACAGTTTGCCAACTGGAAACCAAACATTTAAATATATGAGCACCTGGGGGGCCATTCTCCTTCAAGTCACCACACTCTGCAAACGTGAGAGCCTAAGTTTGAATCCAGCAGCCATACATATAAAAAGCCAGACATGGCTATGGGTGCCTGTAACCCACGTGTTGAAGGGGCAGAGACAGGTGCTTCTCAGGAGCCCTACGGAGCCCAGCTAGCCTAGTCAAGATGGCAAGAAAGACACTTGTAAAGAAAGACACTGGACATCCTGCTTGGGCCTGTGCATGCATGTAAGAATACATAAACTCCCATGTTCACACACACACACACACACACACACACACACACACACAAGTCAAATAGATGTGTGTCCTTTAGAACTCCCACAAAGGAATGCTTAGGAGCAGAGCCACACTCTAACAGAGCTCTGCCTTTGGAGTGGGAGTGGGCAGGTCTGCAAAACTACCTAAGCTTTACCAGATCCTTTTCTGTTTGGGCTGGAAGTCTTCCACGGAATCTATACTAATTTTTATTATTTAAGCGTCGTTAATTTCAGCCAGACATAGAGTTGCGTACTTTTATTTTTTTAAAGATTTATTTGTTATATATAAGTACACTGTAGCTATTTTCAGACACACCAGAAGAGAGCATCAGATCTCATTACAGATGGTTGTGAGCCACCATGTGGTTGCTGGGATTTGAACTCAGGACCGTTGGAAGAACAGTCAGTGCTCTTAGCCATGGAACCATCTCTCCAGCCCGAGGTGCGTCCTTTTAATCCTAGTACTCAGGAGTCAGAGACTGACAGATTGCTGTTCCAGGCTCCACCCATGACTCTCCACTCTTCTATCTTCCGGTCCCTACAAACATCCGGGAGGGCTCTGGGGTCTAGGGCCACCGTATGGCTCGGAGGAGTGACTCAAAAAGCTCACAGTGTGATGGAGAACCAGACATAAAAACAGGCTCCAAACTTGCAGAAATAGGGATTAACGAGGGCATCCATTCCTGTGCCGGTCCTTAGGACCGAAGCAGAGGACAGAGACAAGACTGCCGGTCTTTGCCCTCGTGGCGCTCCCATTCAATGGGAAATGACAGATAAACAGTGTGGCTGGCCCAGGAATCCAGCCACAGCCGGCACCCGGGACCCTGCGCTGGGAATTTGTCGCAGACTTCCTGCACGGCGGATGTCAGTATGTAGCTGGGACGGATATGTGAGAGTTAACCACGAAGAGCAGAGAATGATTCCAGACGACAGAACAGCATGTGTGAAGACAGGTAGAGAGCATGCGCCGCCTGGTGTTGAGGCAGTCACGAGTTTGGTATTGGTGAAGAAGTGCTAGTGGTGATTCTGCACAGCCAAGCCTGCGTGGCAGTTAGGTCACCTCACGTGGCTGCATGGTGACAGCTTGCCCCTAAAGGAACAATCTGTAAACAAGTCTGGTTTTGTTTTGCTTTTTAAAACTGACGACTTGGAAAGTGGGGCAAGACGATCAGAAACTCAAGGCTGGCCTGGGCTACATGAGATGCTGGACCCCAAACATTATTTCTTTATAAAACAATAATTTGGGCTGGAGAGATGGCTCAGCGGTTAAGAGCACCTACTGCTCTTCCAGAGGTCCTGAGTTCAATTCCCAGCAACCACATGGTGGCTCACAACCATCTGTAACGGGAATCCGATACCTTCTTCTGGGGTGTCTGAAGACAGCAACAGTATATTCACATACATGAAATAAATAAATTTAAAAAGAAATTCATGGCTACTTTGTGAATTTTTAAAAAAAAATAATAAACACAAACAAAATTAAAAATCACTTACATTTTCATAAACAGACACAGATAAACTTGTGGCTATGTGTGTATCACATTGGGATCAAAGACCAGAAAGCATTGACTGATTGATTGATTCTTTAGGGCCTCACTGTGCAGTCTTGGCTGGCCTGGAACACATTTATACAGCCCAAGCTGGCCTTAAACTCCAGAGGCCTACCTACTTCTGCCTCCACATGTACCAACACATCCAGCTAAGAATTCTATATTACTCTCCTTCGAGGTCTATTATGAGATTCTCTCAGGTAGGGAACTAGATTTTGAAAAACATTTTTCTTTTCTAGTAGGAGAAACAGAAGGGGTAGGGGAAAAAACATAAAAAGAAACAGAGAGGTCATTTACAAAATACACCTCATAGTGTGTTTCAGTAAGTACTTACTGAATTAAATACCAGCTAGAGCTACCTTGGACTTAGGTGAGAGAAGTTTTATAAAACCGTCTGCAAAGAGGTCAAATCTAATAAAACTCAGGTATGCACAGCCTGGTTTCTGTTCTTCACAACTCGAGATATAATGTGGTAGCTGCCATGGTTTTGTGTCTTCTGATGCTAAAGGATGGTCAGCTATTCACTGAAAGGGCCAGTCACGTCCTTTCCTTAGTCCTTTCTCTGTTAGCATTCGGGAAACTTGTCTAAGCAATGGAGAGCAACAGCTAAACCATAGCAATACAGCAGACTTGAGGGGTGGGGGTTACTGCTGGGCCCTCAAGGCTCTGCCCTTCCTGTGTGTTTCCCCTGTGTGTGCAATGCTGTGGACTGGCTTCTGAAGAAGAATCCTGAAATAATAAGGACTTAGAACTTCACCCTGTCTTCCCACGAAAATCTGACACAGATTCACAGCCCATCAGATCAAAATCCTGTATGCGCTACGGTTCTGATATCCTAAGTATCGGCAGTCTAAGAAGGCTCATGGCCTCTTGGCATCATGTTAACATCCTGACAGAGGGAGGAAATGAGAAGAAAGTATTAGTATTAGTTGAGAAGGAAGTATTATCTGCAGATTCTGTAGATGCACACATTACTCAAAAGAGCATCCCATTTGCCCAACTTGATCACATTTTTTCATCAAGGGAATCTGGGGGAAAATTAGTTTTAGTGGTTGGCCATAGGCCAGCTGAAATTTTCCTGTTTCCAGGGGACGGAGAGACTGGGTGTGGGAGACTGTCTTTCCCTGCACTGTGGACTAGGAGTTAGAGACTGCTCGCCCGAGAAGTTCCTTGTGCTCTGAGTCACTGATTTTGTTGTTTCCAGATGATGATTCTGAGTCCCCCGAGGACATGGAAGAGGAGATTCCAGTGGTGATCTGTGCAGCTGCGGGGAGAATGGGAGCAGCCATGACGGCCATCAACAGCATCTACAGCAACACTGACGCCAACATCGTGTTCTATGTAGTTGGACTACGGAACACGCTGTCTCGAATACGGTAGTTTACATGGGTTCTTTGAATGTTCTATTTTTTTAATCTTTCTTTCTTTAAATGGTCATCTATTCTTTTTCTCCTCCTTCTCCTTCTCCTTCTCTTTCTCCTCTTTCTTCCTCTTCTTCTCCTCCTCTTTCTTCCTCTCCTCCTCCTTCTTCTTCCTCTCCTTCTTCCTCTTTTCCTCTCCTTCTTCTTCCTCTCCTCCTCCTCCTCCTTCTTCTCTTTCTTCTCCTTTTTCTCTTCTTTTCTTCCTTCTCTTCTTTCTTCTTGTTCTTCTTGTTCCTCCTCTTCTTCCTCTATTTTCTTTCTTTAAAAAAAATTACTTTATATATATGAGTACACTGTAGCTGTCTTCAGACACACCAGAATAGAGCATTGGATCCCATTACAGATGGGCATGAGCCACCATGTGGTTGCTGGGAATTGAACTCAGAACCTCTGGAAGAGCAGTCAATGCTCTTAACCTCTGAGCCATCTCTCCAGCACCTTCCCCCCTTTACTTTCTTAATGATTATTATTATTTCTTAAGCATTCTCACTAACTCTATATTTGGGAAAAGGTGCTAGAGGCTTAATCCATGTTTCACATAGACTAAGCACAAGCTCTACCACCAAACCATACATGACCTGTGATGTTTGAACTACAAGTTTACAGTAATAAAATCTTATAGATGATATTATAACTTTGAGCTTGTTTTTCCTATAACAGAACATACTGAAAAATGGATCGGAGTTAGAGTAAGAAGAAAACAATAGAAGAATCAGGGTTTAGATGAGTTTTAGAAATGCAGGGTAACCGTGTGATCTTGGCCTGGGCAGTGCCTCCCTGAGCCCAGGAGTCAGGAATAAAAAGCTGACAGCCTTGCCTGTGTAACACAAGAGGTTCTGGACAACGAAGAGTGAGTGGGATTGGTTCGGAAATAGAAGGATGGCTTATAATGAGAAACTGTTTCAAAATGTAAGACCAGTGGGGAAAAGAATATAAAATATGAACAGACACCAAGGCTCAGGATTCCCTGCACAGCTCTGTAAAAACAGCATCGCCAAGAGCCAGCACCTGTGCTCATGGATTCAAGAGGCTGGGGAAGAAGGGTTGCAAATTAGAGACCGCATTAGGCTGCATGGCGAGACCTTATCCCAAATAAACAAGTTAGTCAATAACCAACCAACCAACCAACTAAATAATTAACCAACTAACTAACCAGCCAGCTAACCAACCAATTAACCAACCAGGCAACTAACCAACTAACTAACCAACCAACCAACCAGCCAGCCAGCCAACTAGCCAAAAAAGAATAGAGCATGCAATTCATGCAATTCATAGTGACACAGTCAGCAGAGTGGACCGTCTCTAGTTCTTGTCGGTCCTCCCTCCCCCAATGTTTAAATATATTTGAAACCTGTTCTCCTTGAAGCAGAACTTAAAAGTAGAAGGTATGACCCCCACAGTTCATCTCTGTAGATCGCCACAAGCAAAACATACTTCTGTGGCAACTATCACATTCCCCACCATCAGTGGCAAGAGCTCTGCCACCGAGCTACCTACCCCTAGCCCTTCGCTGCCAGTTTGCAATCAACTGCAAATGTGGCCCTCTGTGGCCTGGGTGGCCACCAACTTTGTTTTTGAGATGATGTCTACCAGGAATGTCATAATGAATTAGATGCAAGACAGACATCCTGTGAGGCTAAGGGCTGAAGGGGAGAGGGCGGAGGAGGAAAAAAGACAGGCTGGGGTTGGGGGGAGAGAAAGACAAAGGGGGGGGGGACAAAGGGGGGGAGGATCAGCCACAGCGTCTCAGCAGTAGCAGATAGCAGTTGTCTGGCGAGTGCAGTCGCTGTTTGAGGAGGAAGGACCCAATCTTGTTGCTCTAGCTTCCTGGGAGGATCTTTGGATGTGGAGCTATACTCGGTTATTACCACCTTTTTCATTTCCTTGCAGAATGAGTTATGAGATTGGGGGTGGGGGTGGAAGTGAAGCCAGATGGCCAAGCAATCAGAAGGTTTTACAGCATAAATCCGGCGCCTACATACACTCAACTGTAACTTTCTAAGGCCAGAGCACAGCATCCCCTGGAAGATAAGCAGATTAAGTCGAGGAAAGATTTGAAACTCGGACTTGAGGTTTTCTGTTATCTCTTTAGAAAATGGATCGAGCATTCTAAACTGAGAGAAATAAACTTCAAGATTGTGGAGTTCAACCCTATCGTTCTCAAGGGGAAGATTAGACCAGACTCATCGCGGCCTGAGCTGCTCCAGCCTGTGAGTGTCCGAGTCACGCACATAGTGTGGACAGCGGGGACAGTTCTGCCTCCACATTCCCTGTGGAGCCCTAGCCATCTGATGCATGCAACGGGATATTTCAGCCCCGTGTCTGCCAGATCTCCACGAAGCTCTGCTTATTTTAACTTCGCAGCCACCTGCTCCAGGGAGGCTCGGAGATGGTTTATATAAGCGTAACTGCTGGAAAGAGATGAGGTGTAAACATGGAGACTGTGGATGCGCGATCGGAGAGGGCCACGGCGGTAGCTGGGGGTGGGCGGGGTGGTGAGGTCTCTGCTTAGTCAACGGTTAGCTCTGATTCCTCCGGTAGCCGAGGGCAGCCAGCAGCATAAAAGCTGCTTGCCTCAGTCAGTGTTGGACACAATATATTTGAAGAGAAACCAGTTCTTTTCCTAGTGTTGGGGGTCATTTTTCTTGCAGAGTTTGTCTCCTTCATGAAGAACAGGTGTGTGTGTGTGTGTGTGTGTGTGTGTGTGTTGTGTGTTATATGCTTATATGTCAGCGAGCCCGTTTTGGATAAATGCGCTTCACTCATCTTTTCGTGTGGGTACTGGGGATTCGAACTTACGTTCTCATGGTTACCCTCTGAACCATCTTCCAGTCCAAGAGCAGTTCCCAATGGCAATTTAGTAGAGACTGGCCACCTGCTGTATGCAGTTTATAGAGATCTTTCCTTTCTGTTTAGTTTCTAAAGCCTCTGTCTGAGACGCAACCCTTCCCTAATCCCAGCCACTTACGGTCAGTTGCTTGTGATGACTGAACATCACTAATGAAAACCCTACAAACTCGTGTTTCTCTGACTGTTCTCTGGAGCAAGAAGTTAAAAGGCTGGGCTTGTTGCTGGTGGTGGTGGTGGTGGTGGTGTGTGTGTGTGTGTGTGTGTGATTATTAAGGCTAATTACTTGTGTTATCTAATTGATGGAAGGTAGAGAAAGCAGGAAGTCTGTACTCTGATAGACTGACCAGGGAGTTTTGGGGACTCTCACTGAAGCTGTCCCTGAATGGAAGGTGGGCATTGCGTCAGTGAGTGGGGATATGGATGAAGGAGGTGTTCTCCGGGCCAGCCTGGTCTCATCCCCAGAGCCCAGAGGGTCAGGTGCTAAGAAGCCAGGTGACTGATTCACTTTAACCTGTTCTATTCCATCCCACTCATGCGGTTAACCCGTCACGGTCACAGCTAACTTGCAAGTGCCGTACAAACTCGTGCCTTTTCCTACCGAGGTTTCTCTGTCTTCACAGCTGAACTTTGTACGGTTTTATCTCCCTCTGCTTGTCCATCAGCATGAGAAAGTCATCTATTTGGACGACGATGTCATCGTACAAGGTATGCTCGCTGACTGCTGAGAACCCTGGAAGGGCGCAGCTGCTAAATACAATGACTCACCCTTTCTCTTCGTTTCCCACGTAGCTAGCTGCCTAGTGACTTCAAACACTTTATAAAGTGAATGCAGCGTTGTGGTAAAGCTAAGCGTATTTTGAGGCTGGGCAGTGGTGGCGCTCAGGAAGCAGAGGCGAGTGGATCTTTGAGTTTAAAGCCAGCCTGGTCTACAGAGAGGGATCCAGGACAGCAGGGTCTACACAGAGAAACCCTGTCTCAAAACCAAAGACCAACAAAACAAACAAAAACTTGGCATAATTTGAAAGCAGGGTTTGATACTTCCCTGGATAATCTAGAGGCTTCGGAGGGGCCTTCTCTGATTGCCGAGTCTGCAGTAATTTCCTTGATAGCATCTCTGTATTCGAACACATGCAGAGATAAGGTGTCGCTGGGAGGTTGTGTGTGTGCATGTTGTGTTCTCTTCCATTTGCAGAGAACTTAAGCATTCAGAGACTACACGTCAACAGACCTGATAAACACCCTTCTGAACGTTTCAAGTGGGTCCCTCAATAGGCATGAGATGTTTTGTGTTTTGAGGCAAGGTTTCTCTGTGTAGCCCTGGCTGTCCTAGAACTCACTCTGTAGACCAGGCTGGCCTTGAACTTAGAGATTTGTCTGCCTCCTGAGTGCTGGGCTTAAAGCCATGTGCCACTCCAGCCCCTCGGGTATGAAGTGTTCTTAAGAACGCTGCAACACCATGGGAAAATATGAACCTTGTACCCTTTGCTCTACTTAGGAATTAAGCTGAGGTTCTGTTTAGTCCTGAGATACTTGTGTTCTACTTGCTGATACTTCCAAACGCAGGTGACATCCAGGAACTGTATGACACCACCTTGGCTCTGGGCCATGCAGCAGCCTTCTCAGATGACTGTGACTTGCCCTCTGCTCAAGACATCCACCGCCTCGTGGGGCTACAGGTAGCCATACCATCACAGAACCCTACCTCTATCCTTCTCTGTCCCAATTGTCCAAGTCATCACTGTCCACCCATCCTAAGCCAGTGGGGATGACCAGGAGACGGGGGCAGTATGGGACTCCACTTTTCCCACCCACTTGGGCCCATTTCTGTAACCCATGGAGTCCCATTTTTCTAATCTGCACCATGGCACGGATGCTGTCTCTTGTGTCCCTGAGATGCAATGGGATGCTGTGAAGTGTCCGATGTGTAGAGGACGCTCTAAAATGGAGAGCTGGATCATAACATTGCTCATCACCACAGATTGGTAGTGGTTTGGTTCCCATTACATTGAGGCTCACATCTTTATGTAACTCCAATTCCAGGGGACCAATACCCTCTTCTGGCTTCCTTGAGCACCAGGCACACACATGGTACATATACATACTTGAAGACAAAACACTCATGCATGTAAGATAAAAATAAAATTGTTTTAAAGACAGCAGTGAGTAGCACTTTGTGGGAAGACTGCACTGGGAGCTGAGACTAGCTGGTGTCAGGAGGTATTTCGAAGCTGGCACAAACCGGATTAATCCATAGATTTGGATGAGGAGCCAAGGATGGCCTAATGGCTGTGCTTCTGCCTAAACAACAAGGATACAGACTCTATCTACTGAGGCAGGAAGGACAGGGAACCAGCTTTAAGACAGGACTCCATACAATCTGCCTGTTGGATCTGCTTAAGCATCAAGAAGGCAATGCCAGCTAGGCAGACGTGGCAGCTGGAAGGCTAGAGGTCCGAGCTGTCAGACAGATGGAATTTAGAGCCCTGAAGCAATAGGTTGTCAGTGGAATCAGCAAACAAGTAGCAGGTGCTGGGACTGAGAGCAGAGGCTGAACAGGAGGTAAAGCCAGCACTGGAGAGTGAGATAGCCCAGTGGGGAAAGTCACTTGTCCTGGAAGCCTGACCTGAACCCAGGATAAACCAGTTTTCTAAGTTGTCCTTTGACGTTTACACATGCCTATGCAGCATGCACACATGTGTGCACATACACAGAGACCCACACAGACACACAACCAGACACGTACCCACACACACTTTTAAACATATGCTGGTCATGTTGACAAATGTCTTTAATCCCAGCACTAGAAAGGGCAGCGGCAGACCTCTGTAAATTTGAGGCCAGCCTGGTCTAAATAGTGAGTTCCAGGACGACCAGAGCTACAAAGTGAGACCAGGTTCACACAACAAAACCCACCAAAGGAAAGCAGAAAGCTTCCAGAGGGGCAGAAGGAAGCCCAGGGATAGTGCGCTACAGCTTCAAGAACGTAAACCATTTTCCATAACAAAGACTCTGGCCCTCCCCCCTTCTCTCACAGAACACGTACATGGGCTATCTCGACTACCGGAAGAAGACCATAAAGGACCTTGGCATCAGCCCCAGCACCTGCTCTTTCAATCCTGGTGTGATTGTCGCCAATATGACTGAATGGAAACACCAGCGCATCACCAAACAGCTGGAAAAATGGATGCAGAAGAATGTGGAGTATGTGCGGGCTTCTCCGCCACCATTGCTCCCATCTGGGAACAAATGGCTTGGCTAACCTTTGCGTAGCTCAGGAGTTAAAATGAAACCAGACATCTGAGGTCAGATTTTCAGACTCTGTCAACCAAGAAAAGGCGCATGGGGACATTTTTTCCCCAGATGACAAAGATCTGAGAAATCGAGAGGAGGAATTCATCCTCTTTCTTCTTCACAATGAGTTGCTCAGTAATGTGACTTGAATTTTTTCCACTGAAAAAAATCTTCATTTATTTTAGTTGAATTTCTTTTGTAGGACTGCGGTGTGTGTGTGTGTGTGTGTGTGTGTGTGTGTGCACAGTTATGTGTGTGGATAACTTCAGGGTTCAGCCTCAGCCGCACAGGTCAGCTCTGTTTGAGACAGGATCTCTTGCTGGCTGGGAGCTCAGCAATTAGGCCAGCATCTGGCCATCCTCCTGTCTCCACAGGGCTTCCAAGCAGGGCTTTTCACACGGGTTCTGGGGCTAGATGCAAGCACTTTACTGACTGAGCTTTCTTCCCAGCACTTGCATTAAAAAAGTGACTTTTAATTTAAAATTTCAGTTGTAATTATCAAAATTTTAAAATAGAGCAAAAAAAATTACTAACACAACCACATCATTGTCTTTCCTATCAGTCTTTATTATTTTTATGATTTTATAGTATCTAAAATATTTATATTAAAAAATTTTAATTTTACATATTTTTAAATTCTTCATATTTCCATTTTTTAAAAAAAATAACTAAATTTAATTCTACGTCTGTGGTGTTCTGCTTCCTCCATGTGACTGTGTACCAAGACCAGTCTGCTCTACATGAGACCCTGTTCCTAACACCCCCCCATTATAAAATAGAAGTTGGGGGAAAGCAAAAAAGCCTTAAATCTTTAGCATCTATCTGCTTTGTGCTTGTGAGGGCTCCAGACCAAATGTTGCTTTTTTTTTTTTTTAATCCCATTTCTTAGGGAAAACCTGTACAGCAGCTCCCTGGGAGGAGGTGTGGCTACCTCTCCGATGCTGATTGTATTTCACGGGAAATATTCCACCATCAACCCGCTGTGGCACATACGGCACCTGGGTAAGTCCTTCCAGGAAGCTGGGGGAGTGAAAACCTCCACCGCAGCACCTATAGCCCAGGGCTTCAAGCCTTAGGGGTGACCTTGGCCACCTCTCCTCCTTAGCCCTCGGGCTCAGAATCTGCTAATGCAGGTGGCATCTCCAGTTGCCAGAGGGCTGCATTCTAGGATCCACAGAAAGGATTCCGACTAGGGCTGGAAAGATGGCTCCGCAGTTAGGAGCTCTGGCTGTTCATTAAGACCCAGATTCAATGCCCAGCACCCACGTGGCAGCTCCCAACTGTCTCTAATTCCAGTTCCAGGGGATCTGGCCCTCTCACGTAATACGTGAAAAATAAAAATAAAATTGAAATCAAATTACTTACAGAAGAGCTGATGGAGTGGTGCTTAGCATAGAACGTCCACCCAGCAAGCCTGGACAATCCCCTGGAACTGGAAGAGACAGTTGGGAGCTAGACCAGCCCCACTAGCAAGCCCTGGGTTTAAGTGAGAGGGCATTGCTTTAATATTGGGAAGAAACTGAAGAAGAAACCTCAGCTTCCCACAGATGGTCCAAAACAGAAAGATAAAGGACAGACCCTGAGGCAAACAGACTCACATTCACACCGTGTGAATTACCGACATGCAAAAAGGGCATACCTTTCTGAGGCAAAGAGCCCATTTTTCTCTGTAAGGTTTGAAATCAGGCAAGATATGTTAAATCAGTCTGTAGAGCAGTCCTTTGAAAACTGATCTGGTTGTAATTTGTTTTACATGTGGAAAGCAACAGTAACATTAAGATGTACTAAATTTGGGTCAAAACAGAAAGCCTTTCATTAGCTATAAAGTCGGTCCACACTGTCCTGGAGCTGAGGTGAAGATGGCTCTCAGATTTGTGGAGACTGGCTGGAAGCTGGTACCTGTAACCACAGGCTAAGGTGACTGACAGCTGCTAAAGACTGACAAAAGCCAGGTTCGACTGTTACTGACATGTAGCACAAGGACATAATCCTGGCTGCCCATTTTTCTCTACTCAATGGAGTTTCACTTATGGGGAAAACAACAGCAGAGGATATGTATTTTTTCCATATAAACTGTATTGTGAATGGCCTTCTAGAAGTACTGTAGAACACTCCGATGAATGACAGTATTACAGTCTCTTCACTATTAGAACACTCAGCTTATGTATGTTTATCACTCTATGGACTGGTGTCACACCAAGGGGGTTTGTGTGAGGTGTAACCACTGCTAACTGGGAACTTCTACCACAGCTTGTATGCAAGGTTTCATGGAAAATCGTGTTCTCTAATGCCTGTTGTTTCCCTCTGCACACACCGAAGGCTGGAACACGGATGCAAGATACTCCGAGCACTTTCTGCAGGAGGCTAAACTACTGCACTGGAATGGAAGACACAAACCCTGGGACTTTCCTAGTGTTCACAATGACTTATGGGAAACCTGGTTTGTCCCTGACCCTGCAGGGATCTTTAAACTGCATCACAATAGATGAAACACTCCAACAGTTAAAATACTCCCCAGATATAAATGGGACCCGCCCTTTATCCTGCTCTAATACTGTTCTTTATGGGTCACACCTCTGATATATATGATCTACAATGTAAGAAACAGAAACTACTGTGTACAACAGAACCGTGGCCCACACAGACAGATATAATTTCCGGAAGTTCAGATGGCACTTATGAGTAGCCCCATTGGTGTTTTAAGACAGGGTCTTGCTATGTTCCCCAGGTCTTGACCTGAATGACAACTATATCTGAAAATTTTCAAAATCTCTAACTTATTAGATATTTTTGGAGCAGTTCTTTTGCTTCGATTTTGTTTAAGATGAGGTCTCCCTGGCTGTGTTTAAGAGTGTGGTGCTTTTCCAGAGGACCCATGTTTCCCAGTATGGCAGTTCAGTTATCTATCCAGCTCCAGGGAATCCGACATTCTCTTCTGGCTTCCACAAGCACTGGGCACCCACGTGCTGTACAGACATTGCAGTTAAACAAGTTAACTGAGTGACGGCACATGCCGTTAATCCTAGCACTCAGGAGGCAGACAGGTAGGCAAATCTCTGTGAGTTCGAGGACAGCCTGGGCTACACACAGAGAAACCCTGTCTCATAACAAACAAACAAAAAAGATAGATAGGGTCTCTGTCTATATGCCTTGATAACTTGGAACTCACTATATCGACTTCAAACTCACAAAGATCTGCCTCTATATCAGGAGTGATAGAATTGAAGGCCTGCCCACAGTTTCTTTCTTTTTTTAAGTAGGTTATTGGTTTTGTCTTTTATAAAATTACAAATTTTAAAGTGTAGTATCTGTAAAAATAAACTGTTCAAGCTTTCTGTGATTTTCCTCATGCATTACTCTACATGTTAAATGTAAGATAAAGTAAACCGTCCTCAGGTTTACAGTGGGGAAGAATACCATTAAATCTTGCTAGAGAAAAGCCTGTATATTATTAAGCAGAGCCACTCTTAATGTTCATTGTAAAAAATGATCAGACTTTCACATGTTTACAATCTGTGTTATTTAATGAAGACACACCCACCCTGTCGGTCCAGGGTGCACCAGCACTCACGACTCCCCATGTTCAAGGCAAAGCACCAGGACAGTCCTCAGAGGAGCCAGAGTCATAATTTAAAGGTATTTCTCCAAGGTAAAACTACAATCGTTACATACCAAGGCAATACTACATGCTTTACATAGTCCCATGAGAAAAATAATTTGATTGATCCTAATCCCTGATGCAAGGCACGTCAAAGCACCCGCACAAAATGCCCGTGTAAACAGCAGGGCAGTGCACCGTTCAGATCACCTGACCGATACACAGCCTGACCCAGACAGACGGAAACATAAAATCCATCATTGCCACAGCGAAAGGCATGTTAAAATTCCTACTAAGAAACTGCTTCTCTTATTATTCACAGAACAGGCTACCTGACCTCTGTGAAATACAAAAGCCCCGTGGACATTTCACACTGCAAAACCAGCATGCTCCGGGGTATGCATCAAATCAGAGTACTCATGAGTGGTCAGGAGTGAATGCACTAGGCATTTCTGAATACCCACGTTTAACATCCACCAGTCCTGGTGGACTATTTGTAGCACCATGGAAAATTCATTAGTAACCACAAAGGTACAAATTCCAATCAACATTTTCATGAGGCTCACTCAGTCCACAGTAATCAATATCAGTGACGATAATTTTCAAATCACTGACGAATGATTCTCTTTACCTAGCAAGAGAAGTTCTGTATTAGTACATCCCATGTGCACAGCACCAGTTCAGACAGACCATCAAACACTGGAAGCACCGCGGAGATCACTGGAGAGTCCATTCCTTGTTACGGACTGGAAATTCAGTAAAACAGACGAGTAGCAAACAAGTTCCACTGCATTCTCAGGAACCTTCGAGCTCAGCACAGCCTCTGCCTCTGAGACGAGTAACACACAAGAGGCAGAGGCCAATGGAGGGCTCAAGTCCCGTCAGGTAGCCATACAGTGTTTTCTATTCCCAAACAACAGCCCCATACACCACTGGGAGAGAAAGGGGTTCTGAGTTCACCCCAGCCTCGACTCCACGGAGGGTTAGTCGGCTGCAAACATGGAGACTGTCATGTCTGTCTTTTTACCAGCTGGAGTCTTACTAGCATGTCCTTCTTAGGCATTGAAAGGGAAAAGGGCATATATAGGTATGCCCAGTGAAGAATCAACTATAAATATCCAGACTGTTGCTTTTTAAAATTACAGACTGAAGTGACTCCTCAAAGAAAACCAGTTTCTTCATAAATGAAATATAGTATATAAAAAGCTGGAATGATGGGTAATTCAAATACAAAACACAAGTACAAAACACCCTATTGTTTTCTTTCCAAACTACACAGATTCATACAGTTGACTCTACCACACAACCGCTCCATATATAATTACACCACTAGCATAAAGTACTATTAATACTAAAACTGAGCTCTACGTCCTGACCACTGCATTAAAACTGCAGCACTGAGCCAGAGCTGAGGCGTCTTCGCTAAGCATGGCTTCCTTCGTCCTGCTCGTGTGTCCCACAGTTATTAAACGAAGGAATCTGCTCTGCAAACGGTGGTGTCGTCCACTGCCCGTTCAGAACGTCGCCAGGAGCCGACTCTCCACTCGGCTCCGCACTGTTGGCTGCTGGGAAGGAGAAAAAAATCTTTAGTTCATTGTCAAGCTTAAATTGATCTAATTAAGAGATTTTAAAAGTGCACGAAAGAATTATTAAGATACTGAGCGAGCTTTAAAAAACAATGATAAATTATCACTAGATTTCCAGATCGAGGACCGACAAACCATCATTTGCCATTCAAGGAGCGAAACACAAGCTGGTTGGTTTACGAGCCCACTTAAAGTCATCTGTGAGAAGCTTTAGTCACTTAATGACATTTTCACATCAGTATTCTAAAGCTTTAGCAGTTCCTCTCTCTCTAGTATCCCCACCACCCCAGTCCTCTGAAAGGATGAGTCTGGAGGGAAACATACTCAGCCCATTTGAAGCAAAGCCACAGGGTTCACCATTACACGGCGGGTTTTCACCATAGGCGCCACCATACGCTGCCTCGTAGCCTGGATCATACTTTTCTTCCTTAACAGCCATCTTCTTTGCGTCCTCTGTGGGGAAGGTAAAGAAGGACAGAAATTGATATTGTATAAAAGTTTTCTACCCTCTTTCCCGTTTCGGCCTGAGGAAAGCAGGCTCGTGGGCCAGTGAACCCAGAAATGAAGAGGGTTTTGGAACCCGGAAGGTCGCGGACTGCTGTTCCGCGGCTGTCATTATGCCACAGAATGAGTATATTGAATTGCACCGCAAACGATATGGATATCGTTTGGACTACCATGAGAAAAAGAGAAAGAAAGAAGGTCGGGAGGCCCATGAACGCTCAAAGAAAAAAAAATGATTGACTTGAAAGCTAAGCTCTACCATAAACAGTGCCATGCCGAGAAAATACAAATGAAAATGACTATTAAGATGCTTGAAAAGAGAAACACCAAGCAGAAGGATGATGAGGAGACTCCACAGGGAACAGTCCCTGCCTCTCTGCTGGACAGAGGGGCAGTCGAGAGCAAAAGTACTTTCCAACATGATTAAGCAGAAACGAAAAGAAAAGGCGGGAAAATGGGAGGGAGGTTAAGTCCGTGCCCAAGGAGAAACAGAAGTACTGGAAGTTATTCGAACAGGAAAAAGAAAAAAGAAGGCATGGAAGAGCATGGTTACTAAAGTCTGCTCTGTTGGTGATGGGTTTACAAGAAAACCACCTAAATATGGAAGGTTCATTAGGCCAATGGGTCTGCGTTTCAAAAAAGCTCATGTCACACAACCTGTGCTGAAAGCTACCTTCCGTCTGCCTATGCTGGGTGTGAAAAAGAATCCATCATCCCCACTGTACACAACCCTGGGTGTGATCACCAAAGGCACAGTTACTGAAGTGAGTGTGAGCGAGTTGGGCGTGTGACACAAGGAAGCAGGTGATTCGGGGAAAGTACGCCGAGGTACCAACAACCTGAAAACGATGGTGCATAAATGCAGTCCTGCTGGTTTGACAGTGACGTCATACAAGTCCTTCCTCTCACTACCGAAGACTACACACGGTGAGGAAAACACCATCACTGTTTTGTACTTGGTACAGTGTGCACCAAGCAGCCTGACCCCGTGTGCAGATCAAGAAGTATTTATTAAATTGTAAAGGGAAAAAAAAAAAAAAACACTACTCAATTAAAAAAAAAAGTTTTCTAGGAAAATACAGCTGAGTCACATGATTTGCTATTGTCATTTATCTTCTGAAGATTTGTTATTTTTTTCTTTGTGTGTGTGTGTGAGGTTGCATGAGTTTATAGCATTTGGGTGCCCAAGAAGGCCAGAGGACAATGGATCCCCTGGAACTGGAATTACAGGTGTGTGTAAACTGCCTGAAGTGGGTTCTGGGAACCACACCCTGGTCTTCTGCAAGAGCAACAAGTGCTCCCAACCACTGAGCATCTCTCTAGCTCCCTTTGATGCCGTCCCTAAATTCTCTGTAGCATACACTAAGTTAGCTTTTAGGCAGAGATGCTCCTTGGACTCAGGATACTGGGAAAACCATGGTAAAGACCTGTGAACAGAGAGAAAAACCTGTTTCCAGAGCATCTGGGTACAGCGCACTTTTCATTCTTCCTGCTCTAAACCTGCTACTTCTTCCTGTTCTGCACACCGTGATGAGGGAAGGGATGGTAACGAACCTTGCGCGAGCTGCAGGTCAAAGGTATACTGCACTTCCTGAATGTCCGTGTTGCGTTCAATGCCTTTCAGCTGATCTCTTAAGTCCTTCAGCTTAATGTAGTAATGAACCTTGTCCTGGGCTCGAGGAAACTGAGCGCATCTGGCACTGGAAGACGGCATGACGTAGCAAAGCTGGATCAATAAGTTTCAGAGATGTTAACACTTGACTGAATCTACTCGTACTGTGGTCAGAAAAACTGAACTTTATTTGACTTCATAATGACACTTATATGGAAAATCAATCATAAAAGCTGCATTTTAAGATCCACAAGTGTAGCTTGCTCTGAGTTCTTTTATCATCAACTATGGACAAAGCCTGTGCATAATTAATTTATAAATGTCCCTAGAAATTGGATGAAATAGCAGAAGTGAAAGGTGGAGGGAAAGATGCTTGCATTTATCATGTAGACTGGTGACAAACTGTCCTTCAAAGATCAAAACTCACTTTTTGTTCTCTGCACGTGAGATAATGAACTATTATATTTATGGCAATTTTTAAGTTGGTTTTCCTTTATTTGCTTTGAGACTTCCTCGTCACATACTATATTTTGCTTTGATTATAGAATTCTTAGAAACTCCTGATTTTTAAAAAAGATTTATTTATTATGTATACGCATCATTCTGCCTGAATGTACGCCTGCAGGCCAGCAGAGGGCACCAGATCGCTTACAGATGGTTATGAGCCACCATGTGGTTGCTAGGAATCAAGCTCAGGACCTTTGGAAGAGCAGCCAGTGCTCTTAACCTCTGAGCCACCTTTCCAGCCCAAGAAACTCCTGATTAACGCAGACGTGTGGGTGTTAGCATGTTTTGTAATAGCACATTTTCAACATATTCTTCAATGAAAATGATCCAGAGTAGACTGGCTGGAGGTGGTGGCACACCTTTAATCCTGGCACTCAGAAGGCAGAGGCAGATGTAGGCTTGAGGACAGCCTTGTCAAATGCACCACACAATGAGATCCCTGCCTGCCTCTTTCCCCTCCTCCCCTCTCCCACACATGAATAAGAGAGAATAAAAAAGTAAACTGCTCTCACTTCCAGCTAAATCACTAGCAACATCAACAGCTTTGTAGACTACACTGTGGAAGACAGATGCAGGGCTGTCTAGAGAACCACCACCATTGCCATAGTTACTTCTTGGCTGTCAACCGACCCACATCTGGACTCAGCTGTGAAGAAGGAACTTCGACTGAAGGATCACCCAGATCTACCTAGCCCTCCGCCTTGTCTGTGAGGCACTTTCTTAGTTAGCCAGTTAGTTTTGGGGTGTGTGTGTGGTATGTGTACCAGTGGAAGTAGGAGTCAGTTCTCTCCTTCCAAAATAAAGAGTCTGGGAATTGAACTCAGGCTGTCAGGCTTGGCAGAAAATGCCTTAACCACTGAGCCATCCTGCTGGCCCCACAAAGCATTGCCTTAGGTGCTAACTCTGGAGAGGGAGAGCCCAGCGACTGTGAGAACTGCTTATTTAGTCTGATGAGCTCGCTTATTTGCTTAACTTTTTAAAGATTTATTTATTTGGATGTGCATGGTGTTCTGCATGGATGAGTACCTGTGTGAGGGTCCCAGAACCCCTGGAACTGGAGCGGCAGACAGGAGTGAGCTGCCATGTGGGTGCTGGGAACTGAACTTAGTCCCTCAGGAATGACAGTGGTGCTGAGCATGAAGCCATCTCTCCAGCCCAGAGCCCGAGTTTTATACGAAAGGGGGGGGGGGGGGAGAATGGGAACAAAAGAAAGCTGAGGTGGTAGAGTAATCGCCTAACATGCAAGTTGGTTGGATCTCCAGCACAAAAAACAAAACAAAAAAAGACAAACAAAACCCTACACTTTAATAATGATAATAAAAAAAGAGTAAACAAAATCAGAAACAAATGTCTGCAGATACTCTGGAGATCAGTTTGAAAATCACTGTTCAGGGCTAAACAGATAACTTAGTGGTAAGAGCTCTGGCTGCTCTTGCAGAAGACCCAGGGTTCAATTCCCCAGACCCACACGGTGGCTCACAATGTCTGCAACTCCAGTCCTCGGAAATTAGATACATTCTTCTGGCCTCCATGGGCCATGTGGCTGTATATAGACATATGTATATAGATAGATATGTATATAAACAGATCCATATGCAAAAATAAACGAATGAATGAATGAATAAATAAATAAATAAATAAATGAAATATTTAAACAAAAGAGAAGGCAAGCAAGAAAGCTTCAGGGCTGTCTCGTGATACCTTTGTGACAGTACCAAACAATTTGGCTGGCTGTTTCTCTAGCATGTTCAGCTCTAAAATTAAGCTGGGGTTAAATATTCAAATGAAGTAGTTAATTTTACCAATGAGGATACCAATGGACACATTATATACGTATGTATGTCTGAATCTATGCAGTATGTACCAGTTCCTCTGACGTTTAGCTGACAAATACTTTTTAAATAAAACTCTTAACTGCATCTGAAAGTCTAAGCCAGTAATTATTTAAGAAAACAGGTGGATTCTCTTATGGCAAAATGACGTCTGAGGCAGATGGGAAGGAAGGACAGTCAGCTGGAAGCCCCTGGCTTACAGATGCACTCAGAAGACTTACAGTTTCTGTGTCTGGGATCTTGTGGGGTTGAAGCCCAAATTCCAAGTTCTTAACCTTTACTCCAAAAACTTCTTTACTGAAAATTTCGTAAATACCTAAAATAAAACACAAACATATTTAACACTGCCCTTGCCATTCTTATAGAAAAAAGATTAAAAATAAAAAAATAATCCTTACATTTTCCATTAAACACCGCTATTCGTGGCTGATATTTCTGCAGTTTCTGCACTAGGATACGCCCTCCTTCCCGAAACTCTTTGCTGGAATTGAATTGAGAAGCAGTGAGGAGAATAAACAGAGCAGTGTCTGTAGGGTGCTGCCATCAGGGGCCCCTCGACACATGCAGTTTTAGATCTTGGTTCGGATCGGCTCCATACAATATTCCTAAGTAGGTGTGAGGCGCCCGCAGCAACATGAAAGTTAAGTTCTATAGCTACCTAGACAGATCCTTGCTGCCCGGCGTCGTTCGTTCCACCATGTTGGTGAATCCAATGCCGTATTTCCCGGGTAAGGTGTGGTCATCCATGTGATTCAGCTGCACCTCACTCAGCCCAGACATGAACAGACACTTCCCTGTGAAAAGAGGACTGACTCTGTTACTTCCACGGAAAGTGAAAAACTTCTATCAAAAAAACGATGTTGCTAAAACTGAAGGGAAATAAAGAACTTCAAACACGCTAAAAGTTAGTAACCTATATCAAATACCATAATGAACAACAACGGCTAATTTCTGAGTCTAATAATCATAATTCCCCACAAGAAACTATCACCTTTGCACACGGCTTCAAACCCCCTGAGGGTGGAGGAATCTAAGACACACTTCCTCAAAATTTTAAAATAATAGGGATGATATGTTGCTAGTTTCGGAAGTACATTATTACTTAGCCTAGACATCTGAACCTTACTCTCAGACAAGCAGCGTTGTCTGAGGACATACACATCTGCAGCAGGCGTGGTGAAGGATCTGAATGCACACCTTGCATGTGTAGAGCAATGCAGTATTAGAACCCGTTTTAAAACTCCCTATCAAAGAATAAGACTTTGCTACTCTCTCCTTTTATAGAAACTGTCTCAGACCAAAGCATTTTATACATAACCAACAGCCAACAATCAATCAATTTAAGAAACTTTCGTTTGTCTATGGGTGTATCTTAGGAATTCTATTGCTTTGATAAAGACCACGACTAGGGCTGGAGAGATGGCTCAGCGGTTAAGAGCACTGACTGCTCTTCCAGTCCTGAGTTCAATTCCCAGCAACCACATGGTGGCTCACAACCATCTGTAATAGGATCTGATGCCCTCTTCTGATGTGTCTGAAGACAGCTACAGTGTACTCATAAGTAAACAAATCTCAAGAACAACAACAAAAGATCATGACTAAATGTGACTTGGGGAGGAAAGGGTTTATTTCAACTTACATCTCTCAGGGCACACTCCATCAATGAAAGAAGTCAGGGCAGGAACTCAAGGCAGGAACCTGGAGGCAGGAAGTGATGCAGAGGCCATGGAGGATGCTCCTTACTGGCTTGCTCAGCCTGCTTACTTTATACAACAAGGCCATCAGCCCAGGGGTGTGATCACCCACAGTGAGCTGAACCTTCCCATAGCAATCACTAATCAAGAAAATGCCCAGAGCCCAATATGGTGGTGAGACTTTCTCAGTGGTTCTTGTCAAAGTATGCTGAGCTTGTGTCACATTGACAAAAAAAAACATAAAACAAACCCAACCAGAAAAGGGTGTTTTGTCTAGGGTGTTGTGTACCATGGGTGGGGCTGGTACCAAAAGAGGGGACCCGGTCCTCTAGAACTGTAGCTACAGATAGTTGTGAGCCACCGTGTGGGTACTGGGCATCAAACCTGGGTGCTCTGGAAGAGCAGCCAATGCTCTTAACCTCTTGAGCCATCTCTCCTGCCCCATAATCAATACTTTTTATGTCTCCAAGAAAATAAAACTGATAAAAATCTGGAATCATCAATACTTTTGTCTACACTGTCACAATAAAGTGTTATTGTTACTATATCTATGAAGTACACACATACACATACACATACACACACACACACACACACACACACACACACACACACACACACACACACTCAAAAGCAGCCAAGGCCAGATGGTAGTGCATGCCTTTAATCCCAGCACTTGGGAGGCAGAAGCAGGCAGGTATCTGTAAGTTCAAGCAAACCGGGTCTACAGAGGAGCTCCCGAATAGCCAGGACCACAGAGAGATTCTGTCTCAAAACACCCCTCCCCCCAAAAAAAGAAAGAGAGAAAACAAAAACAAAACAACAAAAAAACAACAAATAAATGAACTCTTGAAACCATCCGAGCAAAGAGCAAGCAGAGGCTAGCCCAACTGTAGACCACATGCCTAGCATGCTCAGAGTCCTGGCTTGGAGCCCTAGCTCCACAAACCCTCCAGGAAGCACTCTTTCCTGCCCTCTACTCTCCACTAATACAAAAGTACAGTGGCAGGGCACAGCAGACCCTTGACGTACGTACTCGGGGAGACATGCAACGTGTGCAGCTTATTCATACCACTGCTGCTGTAAAGTCAGCCCGTTAATCCTACTAAGAAGAATCCTACTCAAAAGTGACTTTGAAAAAGCAGACACTTACAGAAGTGATTTCCAGGCCCAGGGTAATGATGCCCTTTGTAAGCAGCCATCAATCCTGGGTTAATGCCGATCTGAAAACAAAGCAATTAAACACTTTTATAATTAAAGTAGGGCTTAAAAACTGGGACAAAAATTCCATTGTTTCATAATCAAAATCCATATAAACACAGGCTGTTCTGTTACTGCCACGCCCCTACACCATGCATTATACTTAATTATTCTGTTTTTTCCTAAAATAAAATAAAATAAAAATAAAATTAAACAAAGTTCACTACTAAAAAGGGGGGGAGGTGCTGGAGGAATGGCTCAGTGGTTAAGAGCACTGACTGTTCTTCCAGAGGTCCTGAGTTCAATTCCCAGCAACCATATGGTGGCTCACAACCATCTGTAATGGGATCTGACACCCTCTTCTGGTGTGTTTGAAGACAGCTACAGTGTACTTATATAAAGTAAGTAAATCTTTAAAATAAAAAAAGAAAGAAAAGAAAATAGCCAGGCGCTGGTGGTACAGCCTTTAATCCCAGTACTAGGGAGGCAGAGGCAGTCGGATTGCTGAGTTTGAGGCCAGCCTGGTCTACAAATCGAGTTTCCAGACAGCCAAGGCTATAGAGAAACTTGGTGTGGAAAAACACCAAGACAAACAAAAGCCTTCTTTCCAGAAGAATGCTTTGTGTAAGAACCACTGTTAACTAAAGTTAATCCTTTGGTGCTATCTACTGTCAAACAAGGATAAACATTCTTACAATCACGATATCCAGATTGAAGGTCAAGATGTCAGGAAGAGTCTTGGTCAGAAGCTCAGCCTCAGAGACGCCATTGAAACGGTCCACTTTCCGTTTCACTTTAAACGTGTCAGTGATTTTCTCTTGCTTTTCTTTTGACTTTGTGGACTTGCCGGATTTCTTTGATGCAGCAGGTTTTTTGGGCTCCACTGGGTCCTGGGGCTCTGCTGCTCTGGTTTTCCTTTTCCTCCTCTTTGGAGCCTCTGAAACAATGATCCCCAGAATGTGGTGGTGACAGAAACTGCAGGTGATTCCATGAACACCCCATTACCTAATCCCAAGTATGGCCTTGAACTTCCGTCTCCTCTGCAGCTTCCCCTCCTCTCCCTCTCTCTGTCTAGGCACATCTGATAGTCACACACTCATCTTCTGTACAGTATCAGTTGGGTTCTTGGTTTCCCCAGGCACCTATAAACCACTCTATGGCTATTCTAAGTACATAAATCATTAAGAAAACAAATATTTGAACAAGGCCAGACAAGGTGGTCCACTTCTTTAATAGTGTTCAGGAGGCAGGTAAAGAATTTCATGAGTTGAAGGTCACCCTGTTCTATTATAGACTAAGATCCTGTCCTCAAAGGGAAAGGTTGTCTTTTTATTTTTTTAAGATTTATTTATTTCATGTATGTGAGTACACTGTCACTGTCTTCAGACACACTAGAAGAGAACATCGGATCCTATTACAGATGGTTGCTGGAATTTGAACTCAGGACCTCTGAAAGAGCAGTCAGTGCTCTTAACCACTGAGCCATTACTCCAGCCCCAAAGGAAAAGGTTTTTAACTCACTTCCTACTAGTAGACACACAGGTGGCTTATGGCCTGTTTTATAAGTCATGAAGAACAGACTGCTCCGCACACATTCAGAGAGACTCAAAGGTGCTGAAGACAAGCTCTCTCTGAAGGCAGCGCTGCTCAAAGGTAAGAACAGAACTGTGTTCTCAGGACCTCCACATACTGACAGAACACATTAAGGCTAAACATTGTCTGTTGAGGCCTACTCTGCACATTAGAGTATGTAACATCACCCACCATTTCTACCCAACAAACATCAGTCCTGACAGTCCAGTGTGTCCCTTGACAACCATAGGGTCTCCTGAGGCACTCTTGGCTGAGAAAGAGACTCAGTTATTCAACAGGAAGCCTGGGCTCCCTAATCTTTTGAGTCTTTGAATGCCTTCCTGTTTTCTCTGGCCCCATTCTACTGTGTATTTCCCCAACCAAGCCTGGGAGGTCTCTTCAGTCACTCCTTACCAGGGCTAGCAGCTAGAGAGAGACCCCTAGTTCTCAGTGTCTGCAAACACGGAAGTGAGGCAGGAGACAACCTCAGCCAGTAAGTTAGATGTGGCCCTGGAATTATGAGGCAACCGTGAGCGCAGCCCTCATATAAATGATGCTACTGCCACCCAACCACCTCCTAAAGCTATGTGGCTTCTCTTCTAATTCTTAACTCAGTGTGTGGCACTTCAGGCAACCAACTGCATGTGAGAAATCTATGCCTGCTTTAGATAATGCTTGAGACTGGCCACCAAAGTTCCTATGTTTGATGCTTAAGACTAAGGACTTAGGATGATGCTTCGCTGGGAGATGTGAAACTGTAAAGAGGAGGAGCCAAGTAAGTGGTCCTTAGGTTAAGGGGGCTTGGAGGGCGGATGCCCTTAGAAGGCAACATCAGCTCCCTTTCTCTGTGGCTTCCTGTCTGGTGGTGTGATTCTCTCACATGAACCTCTGCCAATGTGGTACCATCTGCCGTGAGACCTTTCTCAGAGCTGAGCAAATGCTGAGGCCATGCCTCTGAACCTTCAGAACTGTGCACAAACCCCTTTCTCAGGGCTGGAGAGATGGCTCAGTGGTCAAGAGCACTGGCTGCTTCACTGAAGACCTGTTTTGATTTCTGGTACCCACCTGGCAGCTCACAACCTTCTGTGACTCCAGTTCCAAGAGATGCCATATCATTTTCTGTTCTCAGAAGGTACCAGACATGTAAATGGTTCACAGACTTGCAAGTAAAACACCCATACACATAAAAAATTAGCAGAACACATACACACAAACCTTTTTGAAAAATATTACTAAAAAATGTTAGTCAACATCAAGTTCGTCATTTTAATAATGTAAGGGACTACAAGGGACTACATCCGGTACTTTTTGGTTTCTTCTTCTCACTTAGCATCTATGTGAAAAACATCAACTGTAGCCAACAAACTGCACCTTTCGAGTACTTTGCAACTCTTTCTCCGTGTGCTCCAATGTTCTTCATATCTGCCCACTGCTCCACTCTGTGCCTTCGAGCCAGTCTTGCTCTTAACATACCCTCCAGACTTCTAAATGCCCATCCAGTCACTCCTCGGCTCCCGCTCTTCCAACAGCTCCCTACTGCTTTGGGAACAGCAGTGTGCACTCTTGAGAGTCCGTGTAAGCCTGCCTGCCTCACGTGCTCCCATTTCCACCATCTCCTTTACTCCAGAATCCAATGACTCACCATCACTGTTTCTCAGCTGACACCGCCCTCCTTTGTTGTGACAGTCTACCTCGTCTGTGGAGCTCCTATTACTGATCTGCTGCCTCTGAGCGCCTGGACCAAACTAATGCCAATGCTGTGAGGTCTCTGCTCATCCATCCTGTGCCCTCTGCAGCACTAACTGTGCTTTGCTGGAGGCGGAGGCATCAGGGTGACCATGTAAGATTTACCTGGTACAGGTTCCTGCCCAGGAGCATCTGCTGGCACCTGCTGTCCAGTCACGGCTGCCATGTTAGTAGCATCTGCTGGCACCTGCTGTCCAGTCACGGCTGCCATGTTAGGAGCTTCTGCCATCATTTGTTGAAATGGAAATGAATACAAAGCTTGAACTTGCTCCAGAGAATAGCTGAAAGAACAGGTAGGTGTGAGTTATGTTACCACAGGAAGAGCTGCCCAAGGGTGAGTTTAAATAATTAAAGAATTGTCAGAATCCAAATAGTTTATAGCCAGACAGTAGTCATCATTCAGGTAATAGGAGAAAAGGAAAGTCTATTCTCTGGGAATACTTTCTTGACTTTACCAAGAGTACACACACACAGACACACACACACAGACACACAGACACACAGACACATACATACACACAGACACACACACACATACAAACACACAGACACACACAGACACACACACATACATACACACAGACACAAACACACACAGACACACACACATACATACACACAGACACAAACACACATACAAACACACAGACACACACAGACACACACAGACACACACACACATACACACACACACACACACACACACACACACACACACACACGCTAACTCTTACTGTTCAGATACGCCACCAACACCACTTGCCTGCACCTTCTCTGAAATGAGATTACAGGAACTTCCAAGTGACAGGCTTGGAGGACTATCCATCCATATGAATTAAAAAACCATAAATACAAAATATAGCCCCACAAGCACTGCTCCACATCATGGCACAAAAATTTCCCTATTCGAACAGTATAACAGCTTTTCTTTTGGCTTCTTTGTGTGAACTTTTTAAAGTATACTCATTAGATTTGGCTTTTTTGTTATTGCTAGCCTTTTGTTTTACTTATTGCTTACTACTTTGTAGACAGTAGAAATGGATTATTTTGTAAATATCTGTTCAACCTATGAAACAAAACTCTCCAACCTCTTTTGAGCATGCCTTAAACTTCATTAAAGCAAAGCATGCAGGCCATGCTGATGTACACCTGGATTCCAGCCCAGTTACAAAGAGACCCTGACTCATAACACAGAAAGCAAGTAGCCAGCGGAAACCCACTCCAAACCTCAAGCCTTCAACACTCTCCCTCCCCACCTCCCACGTGTGTGTGCGCATGTGTGTGCGTGTGTGTGCTTTGTAGGGAAAGAAGATCTCTGAAAGCAGAGGTCAGGGCTGGAGAAATGGCGCCCACTGTTCTCAGAGGGTCTGGGTTCAGTTCCCACAACAGGCAGTTCTCAAACTCCTGTGACTCTTGTTCCCAGGGACTGCACACCCTCTTCTGGACACTGTGTGCACTTTTACATGGGTGGTGTGCCTATACACTCTCCTATACACCCAAACACACATAAATACAAAAGCAAAGGTCAAACAAGCCACTCTGTAGTAAGATTTATCTCAGTAAAATGGAAGTCAAAAGGTAACATAACTGCTGGCCAGTGGTGGCACACCCTTTAATCCCAGCTCTCAGGTGTGTGAAATCTCGTTCAGGCCAGCCTGGTCTACAGAGCAAGTACCAGGATAGCCAGAGCTACACAGAGAAGCCCTGTCTTGAGAAAGCAAAACAAACAAAAACAAAGTTTACACAAACTAAAGAATGTCCTAGATAACCTTAAATGACACACACTACCTCTGCTCCCTTCTCTGCCCATTCCCTGGGGAGGAGCACCTTCCCCTAGCTCAGCCCATTCAAGAACGTTATGCTAACAGCCACGTGTGCCCTGAGACTTTCTGCCCGTGAGCACACATGATGAAACGAACAAGAAATACTCTGTAAGTCTGTCATGGCTTCTCTGCCCCTGCTCTGAGTCCTGAGCTATCAGAGGCCCTGGATAAGACTCTTGCGCAGTACTCCTGGAGTTCCCTCTCCAATTCCTCAATCAGCTTCAAATCCTCAGCACAGGTCACACAGGGGACAGAGGATGAGAGACTCTGAGAGGCTAGCTTGTGGTGCTGCATGCTCACAAAGGGCCTGATTCCAGCGGATAGCCACTTTGATTTCAAGAAGGGTTGCTAGAGAGAAGATCAGGAACCAAGGAGGCATATTAACTCTTCCTTTCGAGTTTTAGTTCTTTAAAACAAACAAACAACACTCCAAAAGAACAGTAATCTGAAAAGTTAATTTTATGTCTTAAGAGTGTCATCTGCATATATATATATATATATATATATATATATATATATATATATATATATATATGCAGTGTGCACATGCAGTGCCTGTGGAGGTCAGAAGAGGGCGCCAGGACCCTATACCTGGACTTACGGATAGTTGTGAGCCTCCATGTGGGTGCTAGGACTCAAACCAGGCCCTTTATAACTGTTAAGCTTTCTCTCTGCTCCCAAACTTGTATTTCTTTTGATACAGTTCTCAGATTATATAATGGCTCAATAAAGTATCACAGCAACATGAGAAAATACAATTCAGCTACTAAAAGGTCATTAGTATTGTGAAAAAAATATAGAAAAAGTATATTTAAAGTATTTTACGTAGGGATTTGTTGTTGAGACAAGGTCTCACGTAGTCCAATCTGGCCTTGTCTCTACATAGTTTGAGGAGACCTTGAACTTCTCCTCCTGCCTCTGTTTCCCGAGTATTGGGGTTATGAGCATGTATGATGAGACCTGGCCATGAGAATTAAAGTTATCATCGTGGGACTAGCTTCCTAACACCCAACAGAAAGGTGGAATATACACGGGTGCATGCAGAGGTCAGAGGTCACTACCAAGTCTCTTCCTCATCATTCTGCCTTAGTTTCTGAGACAGGGTCTCTCACTGAACCTGAGTCTCCACTGGCTAACAAACCAGAGACCCTCCTGTCTCTGCCTACCCTGTGCAAGCAGACAGTCAGAAGCCCAAATTTCCACATAGGTAATGCAGCAAACATTTTACCAAATATGACATATATGTACACAGAAACCTTCATATATTTGAATACTAGAAAACCAGGATTCTGGATAACGTAACTTTTCTTTTACTGAATGCTAGTCAAATCCACAAGTGGCACAAACTCGCTTCAGGTTGTTTAAATTCCTTGCTTTTTCCCAAATGATTTGTGTGTACCCATGCTCATCTGCATGAGTTTATGTGCATGGCATGCATCTGTGGAGGCCGCAAGGAGAAGTCAGACCCTGTAACTGGAGTTACATGCAGTTGGGAGCAAACCTGTGGGTGATGGGAACTCATGCCCTCTGCAAGACCAGGCAGTACTCTTGACTACTGAACCATCTTTCCAGCCCCTACTCAAACATTTAAAATATATGTCACATGCATGCTTGTACACATGCACACACTCACTCGTGCCTTCCTGGGCTAGAATTCTGCAGTGTTCCTGAAAGCTAAGTCTCCAGGAGAGGGGCAGCAACAAGGAGAACTGAGCCACCACCCCCAGTCCCAGTGTCCCCTCCCTTGCTGTGACAAATCTGCTGAGCTCTGAACAGACCCTGGACTCATTCTGTTCCTGGTCGGTATGGCAATACCTGAAAAAGGAAAAGCAACTTAAAGGAATTGCTTATTCTCACTCTCAGTTCAGAATACAGCCCACAGTGTGAGGGAAGGCCAGGCAGCATGAGCCACTTGGTCCATGTGCTGACCAGGAGGCAGAGAAAGGGGAATGCGGTGCTTAGCAGGCTCTTTCCTTCCCACTTTGTGGAGTCTGCATCCCGGCCCAGCAGACTCCTAAGGATAAACAGGGAAATTACAGGACACAAGAAGGGGAAGTCTTTTATTCCAGAGTCTGGTTGAGAGTCAGAAATGCTAACACAACACATAAAATCACAATTCCCTATAGAGACTGCCCATCTTTCTAAAGACATACAAGTAAGGATACTTAAAAACTACAAACTAGGGGCTGGAGAGATGGCTCAGTGGTTAAGAGCACTGACTACTCTTCCAAAAGTCATTAGTTCAATTCTCAGCAACCACATGGTGGCTTACAACCATCTGTAATGGGATCAGATGTCTTGTTCTGGTGTGTCTGAAGACAGCTGCAGTGTACTCATATATATAAAATAAAATCTTAAAAAAAAAAAAAAAAAAACTCAAAGTAAGCTTAATCAGGCCTTGCTGATTGTGGCCTTGAGTTTAACTGTATTGCATACACTGCTCTCAAGTCCCTAAATCTAAATAATGCACCTGATACGATCACTCAGGATTTTACTGTCAAGGTGTGGTGTGAAAGAGAATGGCCTACAGAGGCTCAAATATCTGCATGTTCAGTTCCTGGTTGAAGAACTATTTGGAAAGGATTTGGAGGCGGTGGGTAGCCTGGTAGGAGGAAGTGTGTCACTTGGGGCTGGGCTCTGCTGTGCTCAGGTCAGGATGGAAAGCTCTAGGCTACTGTTCAAGGGCCACATCTGTTTGCTCCCCACCATGACGCTGACTGTTGATACTACCATGGTAGCGCCTCTGGAACTGTAGGCAAAGCACCTAATTAAATGTCTCTTCACAGCAACCCGACGAATCCGAGTATCTTCTTTTCACTTAAGTCTTAAACCTTGCTACAAACTGTATTCCCTGAGCAAAATAGGAGAAAGACAGATTTATATATAACCACTGAAAACACCTGTGGACTTTCCCCTGAGACGCTGTATGTGTTAGGTCTGTACTATGTCCTTTTAAACTAAGCTTGTCGTCCTGTCATACCCCCCACCCCCACCTCTATGCCTGGGCTAGTGATGTGGCCCATCAGGTAAAGGAACTTGCCACCAAGCCTGGTGACCTGAGCCTGATCTGAAACCCACAAGAAAACTGTCCTGGGACAGTCATACTTATGCTGTGTGGCACATGGGCACACACACACACACACACACACACACACACACACGCTCGTGAGCATGAGCGCACCCACACACAGACAGAGGTAAAATAATAAATAATCACCACCCAACAAGCTCCCTGGATTTGCTTGGATCTGACTCATCCTGACACTCTCCTGGGCAATGCAGTCCAACACCCAGCTTGACGGAGCAGAGGTCTGCAAGGGGGGCAGACCACCACTGGTAACACCACCACATTCAGGGCAGGGCTCCTCAGTTAAACGGCTCTGGAAACTCCCTCAACACAGACCCGGACGTGTGTCTTCTAGGTGATTCCAAGACAGTGATGAACTCCACAGGCCCCAGACCTGCCCTCTCTGTGAAACATAAGGGCTCCTAAGCCACACAGAAGTGCCCCATTCTCTTTTCTTCTTGCATCAGCCGGTCTCACTTGATGCACACTGCCTGTTTCCTGTGCTAGCTGCTGCTTTCTTCTCTCTGGATACATCCTACTGACCTCCCGTTTCCAGAACTGATTCCTACAGCTGCCTGTGGCCTCTCAACAGATATGGCTGATTAAGAGGTCGATGGGGTCACTACATTGTATGCCTGTAATCCTAGCACGGAGGCAGAGGAAGGAGGATGAATATGAATTTGATGCTTGCTTGGGTCACAAAAAGTCTACCTAATACGATTCTGATCTGCTGTTTTAAACCTTTTAAGGTTTTGTCTAGAAACAGTAAGAAACGTCTTTAATTTTAAGTTATTCTACACTATTTTAAGGGTCTAGGATGCCATTTTCAAAATACCTTCGATCATCTCACTAGAACAAGCATACATCATACGGAATACCCACAAACAGTTAGCAGTGCTAAATGAGCTGAATGCTCTACAGGCGACTGTCTGGTAATGTATTCAAATACCAAATACTGGTCCCCAAGATCTAGATGCCCCCCCAAAGGAGTTTCTCAGGGATGAGAAGATCTTCACATATACCAACTTTTGTTCAGTAAGCCTTGCCTCCCCACCCCCTCCACCCCCAATAATCCTGATCGGTTAATAAAGATGCCCACAGCCTGGTCTGGACAGAAGAGGGGGACCGAGCGAAAGTTCTTGGGCTTGAGGTCTCAGGAGGGACCACCAGAAAGAGGAGAAAGAAGTCCCAAGGGGGTAGCATGGGTCATGAGCACATGGCCACCAGGGCTGGCCTAATGCAGAAGGAACAGCATGAACAACACGGCAAGTCATAGCTCAGGGAGTGAGACAGGGAAGCAGATAAACCAGCAGAGGCTGATGTCTACCCAGCTCTAGTGCTTTAAGGCTTATTACAAAATCTAAAGGTTTTTGTGTCTTGTATTTGGGAACTACATGATCCAAGGCGGGGTAGAACATCCCAAATAGTATTTACTACAACACATGGAGCTCCAGGGAACTGGTAATGTGCACCGTGTAGGAACACCACATACAAATCTGTTGCTGACAGTGCAACACGGAGAATGTACACTCACCAGTGCCTTAGCTCCTACATACAGAGTGCACAAAGACTTTAGGACTAATCAGAATTTCCAGTTTGTGCCAGGCCTGGTAGAAAAGGCCCATAATCCCAGCCATTTGGGAGGCTGAGGCTTAAGTCTCGTGAATTTAAAGTCCACCTGAGTTACAGAGTGAGTCTAAGGGTAGCCAGGGCAACACAGCAAGAGCTTGCAAAATACAGAGTAAGAAGATGGCTGGGGACATGACTCAGAGTGGTAAGGCGCTTGCTTAGACACTGGAGGCCCTGGGCTCAATCCCCAGCCACACCCTCCCAATTAATAATAACAATCGAAGTTCATTTTAACATCAATTTAGTAGTATGACATCAAGGTCCCCCCACACACAATTTGGTCTTGGGGGAGAGAGACAGACAGACCACACACACACACACACACACACAAACACACACGCACCAAATACTCTAGACTTAGCATCCACATGGAGTTGAGTATTACCTTCTTCTTTCTGGAAACAAACTTATCCGAACACTGCTCACATGCCTTACTCTCTTGTGTTTTTTTCCCCTCCCTGTGCTTACATGTGAGACTCTCTTGTTAATGACTCATTAATGCATCCATTCAGCATTTATTTATGTAGACTCCCCGATTCAATCTATCTGTTCTACAAACCCTTCTGAAAGTTGGACTGGGACATTCGCCACCTTCACCAGCAGGACAATGGCACCCTGCAGTTGGTAAACTGCTGAACAGAGCTGGGGATGGATCTACCTGTCCTGTGAGCAGAGACCCGTTTGCAATGTGCCCTTGAATCTATAAGTGGTAAACCAGGCTTTCATTTACTCCCATGGGCTGCCAACAGCCCCCGTTAATCTAGCCAAAGGTGTACAATAATACAGCCCTCGAAAGGGGGTTGGGGACTGAAGACAGAATCTCTTGCCTAAGTTCAGTGTCCATTCGCCACTTAGAGGCAAGCTAATTCTTCGCCAGGCCTAATACCTAAATCAGTATTCCGTTTACCTGCGAAGACCTTGCCATCTTGTTTTTCTTACTTAGCTTTCTGTGAAGTCTCAAATCTCCAAACCTATACTTTGGCAGGTCCGTCCTGACATCCCCAACACCCTAAGGGACAATTTTAAAGACCATCCCCAAACTGAAGGCATCCCAGAGATTGTACCGGAAAGGCACAATTTCTAGATTGCCTTTCTTGGCCTGTTATACTCGCTCCGGAGGAACAGCATCCACCACCCTGCGAGGATGCGGAGGACGCCGCCGCAAGCCCATCCACAGGGCACCCGCTCCGCCTTCACAGCCCACGGAGACGGAGGGTGAAGAAGAACCGCGGGCGGAGGCTGCGGCCGTGCACACACCACCTTTTAAAGCTCGCGCGGACCCGAGGCTGAGGACCTGCGCGGACCCGGGTAAGGGGAGCTGGGGGGGGGGTAAGGTCCCCACCGCGCACGCGCAGGCCGGCCTTTGTGCGGGCCGCGGCCCTGGCCGACCCCAGCCGCGAGCGCCTGCGTTACCTGCGCGCCGCCTCCGCGTCCATGGCGGCACCGCTGAGGGTGCGGCGACTCCTGCCGAGCCCACGGACGTTCGCTCTGCGGCTCGGCGAGAGGACCCACCACACGATCGGGCCGGCCGGTGGACGGACAGCGCTGGCCTAGGCCCCTCCCACGCTGCTACATCACCCTGACGGGTCCACAGCGCACTTCCGTCCCCCTCCGAGGAGGCCAGCGGGCTCGCCGTCACGTGACACAGGCCAGGCCAATGGCGTCCCCTTTTCGGGGCACCCGGGCCACCGCTTAGCCTTTCGGGAAACGCTGAGTTCGGAGAGGTTGGGGAGCGCCCAGCTGACGTCAGCTTTTGTGGGCTCTAAGTTTCCTTGTGTGTGTGGGTTAAGGGTGACGACCTTTGTGGTGTGTAGGTGGCCGGTTGTGCTTGGTGACAAATTCATGTCTTTTCACCCCAAATTATGTGCGGATTAAAAGCTACCTGTCCTGGGGGTCGCAGAGCCTGAGCTACCAACCAGGGAGCCTGCAGGAACTGGACCTAGACACCCTACACGTTTGTAGCAAAAGTGCAGCTTTGTGTTCATGTGAGTCTCATAACAAGTGGAACAGGGACTGTCTAGGTCTCGGTGTCTTGTCAGTGGATCCATCGCGGACTGGGGGAAGGGGATTAAGTAGTTGGGCCTCAGTGGGAAAGGATGTGTCTGGACCTGCTGAGATTAGATACCCAAGAGTTGGGTAGTACCCAGAGAGGACTTCCCCTTCTGTGAGAAGAGAAGGGGGCAGGATTTGTAAGGGTGGGACTAGAAGGAGAGGAGGGAGGAGGGCTGTGATCCAGACATAAAGTTAATTTAAAAACTAAAATATAAACACCCCTCCCCCAAAAAAAACTACCTGTCATGCTTAGGTAGCCTAGCATTTGGGAGAGAGGCAGGCAGGACTAAGATAGGTTCACCTGTATAAAGAGCGAATTCTAGGACAGCCAAGACTACACAGAAAAAACTCTGTCGCAAAAAATTAAAACGATAATAATAATGATAAATAGTAAAAACCGCGCCTTACACAAAACAAAAACAAAACTGCCCTTTTTTTGTCGATTTCTTTGATGGGGAGTAGGGATGGTTGGAATTGGAAAAGCTAAGGTTGGAGGCCACGACCGTTATTTAAATAAACTGTGCTCTGCTTTGGAGATGGACAAACACTAACCTTTAAAGTCCATGACACTAGATCCAAAATGCGGCTCTGCTTCAGTCTTACACACCAGTCTCACCTGGACTACTCAGAGGCTTTCTTGGTGTTTGAGATACTCACACTGGCCACCCTGACTGGATTAGAACTTTGCAGCTGTAGCCCAGGCTAGCCTCAACCTGAGGCAAGTCTCCCGCTTTACTCTGAGTACTGACTGGGATTACAAAGCATGTGCCACCATACGTGGCTTTCGGAGGTTCTAAGAGCTTTTGTTTTATTTCTTCATCACGTCTGTCCTGGGTGTTTGGCCAGAAGAGTTGTCTAACGGTGGGTGTCTAGGCGTCTTCATGAATTCTGGAGTGATGGCACTTAGGCCATGAAGTGGACTTTTGTAAACAGTGATTGTTATATGAGATTTGATGGGATTGTTCCTTCGAAGAGTTCTCAGAGGCTTTACATTGCTTAGTCTTCAGACACACCAGGCAAACCAGGAAGTCTCCTATGTCTGAGAATATTATGTAATAGTTCCTTCATAACCCCTAGATCATATTTGATCTTTGGTATGCAGAAGCCGACTTGCTAAAAGCGCCTTTTGTGTAACTTCTAGGGGTCTGGAGAGATGGTTCACCTGTGGGAAAGTGAGGGTTAGAAGTGAGCAAGTCAGAGGAGTCAAGGACACCATAAGAAGACCCACAGAGTCAACTAACCTGGGACCATGGTGGCTCAGAGACTGAACCACCAAAGAGCATTCAGGGGTTGGACTTAGGCCTGTACCCATTTGTAGCAGATTGAAGCTTGGCCTTCATGTGAGTCCCCTAAACAATTGGAGGGGAACTGTCTTACTCCGCTGCCTGTCCTTGGGTCCCCTTCCCCCAGCTGGACTGCCTGGGTGGGCCTTGGTGGGAGAGGATGTGATTAGTCCTGCTGGGATTTGCTGTCCCAAGATGGAGTGAGTGTTGTCCAGTGAGTGTACTCTGAGGAGAGGGGGAGAGGCTGTGACCGGGATGTAAAGTGGACAGATAGATAAATGGGGGACATACTGGGGGGGAGCGCTGTGGCTAGAATGCACAGATAAATGGGGGAGGCACTGTCAGGAAACTTCCATCATCTAGTCCTGGAGAAGCTGATCACTCATCCTGCCGTGTCTCTCTTCAGTTGTTTCCGTTAACCCAGAATACTGACCTCTTCTAGAGACAGGCTTCCCTGTTTCTTTAGGCTTCGTGACAAATAAAGGAGGAAAGCCTTACTGAATTAGATTCGCCTAGTTTGTTCCATGAGAGTCCTTGGTTAATTTACAACAATCTGTCCCTTCTGTGACATGAGCTCAGAGATGGCCACAGCTCCGTGCTCCGTGTCTTTTTCATCCTAGGATATTTTAAAGAAAAGCTAATTGGCAGCTGGGAAGACGGCTCCTCCATCAAGGGCACTAGCTACTCCTCCAGAGGACCTGGCACCCATATGGTAGCTCAGGACTGTCTCTAACTCCAGTTCCATGGGAATCAAACACCCTTGTCTCATTTCCTGGGACACTAGACATGAAAGTAGTGCACAGACAAACCTGTAGGCAAACATATATATTACATATAAAATAGTAAAAACCAGACTTAGAAAGGAAAGAACTTTGGGGCTGGAGAAATGGCTCTGCTTTCAAGAGTGGGTGGAGCTACTGCAGAGGACTAGAAGGAAGTTGACAACACTCACTTAGATCACAACCATCATTAGGTCCAAACTTCTGGATCCTATGGACACCTGTATTCACATGCATGTACCCACATATCCCCACATGTATGTAATTCAAATTTTTAAATTATTTTTCAAAAGGGCTGGGAATGGTGGCACACACCTTTAGTCACAGTGATAATTTTTCTCCACTGGTGAAGTGAGACAATTTAAGCTATATGTGTGTGTGTGTGTGTGTGTGTGTGTGTGTGTGTGTGTGTGTATTGGGAAGGTGCTCTCCTGGTGAGTTCACTGACCCCAAGGAAGGAGGCAAAGGAAGTTGCCATGTGGATGGAGAGAGGTGAGGGGGAAGAGAGAGAGAAACTATTCTTGCAGAGAGAAAGGAAAGGGTGGAGAAGAGAAGAACCTAAATTGTCTGGATTATATAGCAAAGAGCCTCTGGGGCAGCCCAGTCCCTGGGCTGGAAAGTTCAGGTCAGGTATGTCAGGTAGGGACTGAAGGATGCAGGAAAACCTGGAGGCCAGGTCTGCATCTCAGCTGTTTGTTCGGGATCTGAAGTGCAACACCCAGTACTAGGAAGGCAAAGTCAGGATCTCTGTGACTGAGGCCAGCCCGGACTACACAGAGAGACTGTGCTGATTTGAATAAGCATGATCCCTACTGGGACCATGTATTCGAATGTTTGGTCCATAGGGAGTGGCACTATTAGGAGGTGTGATATTGTTGGAGTAGGTGTGGTCTTGTTGGAGAATGTGTGTTGCTGTGGGGCTCGGAGGTCTCCCATGCTCAAGCTACACTCAGCATGGCACACATTCTCTTGGTGTCTGTGGGTCAAGTTGTCTGCCTGCATGCTGCCATTCTCCCAACTATGATGAACCTCTGAAACTGTTGGCCAGCCCCAGTTAAATGTTTTCCTTTATAAGAAAACATTTACTGTCTCTTCAAAGCAATACAAACCGTAACTAAGACAGAGACCTTGTCTCAAAAAGGGGTGTGGGAGTAATAAGTTTGGAATGTATTTAAATTTCAAAGTTTCTTGTTATACTACCAAGGAAAAGACAATGCCTAGATTGTAAAGAGATATTTGCAGTGTATCTGATAAAGGGCTTGTATCCAAAATAAAGAACATTTCACACTTTAAAAATCTGATTTTAAAAAAAGGGCAGGTTGAGCTGGAGAGTTGGTTTAGCACTTGTTCTTCTTGCAAAGGACTGGGGTTCAGTTCCCAGCACCCACGTGGCGGTTCACAGCCACCTGTAACTCCCTCTACTGACGTCTGTGTGCACAAGCATGCACATGGTACATGCATGTAGGCAAAACACTCAAATGCATGAAATTGAACAAATCTTAAAAAATGGACAAGAAATTTGGACAGATACTTCACCAAAGGAATCAAGTGCACAGAAGTCTATGATCCAGAGCAGTGGGTGGTGGTGTGTAGTTAGAAGTCCAACAGTTGAGAGGACGAGGCAGGAGGATCACTCCAAGCTCAAGGCCAATTTGAACTATTTCAGTGCATTTTAATTTTCGTGTTGAATGTTTGTGTCTGTTGGGTGTGCATGTACCCGTGTGGGATATGTGTGGAAGTTAGAGGCTGACATTGAGTAACTTCTCAGTTGCTCTGCATTTTATCTTTATTTGTTTACTGTCTTAGGGTTTCTACAGCTGTGAAAAGACACTGTAACCATGGCAACTCTTACAAAGAAACATCTAATTGGGGCTGGCTTATAGTTTCAGAGGTTTAGTCTGTCATCATGGCAGGAAGCACTGGGACACACAGGAGTTATGCATGGCTTTTGAGAGGTAGCTGAGAACTCTACATCTGATTGGCAGACAGCAGGAAGAGAGAAACTGAGCCTGGCTGGAACATCCAAGACCTCAAAGCCCAGTGACACAGTTCCTCCAACAAGGCTACACCTATTCCAGTAAGGCCACACCTCCTAATAGTGCCACTCCCCGTGAGCCAAACATTCAAACACTTGGTCTATGGGGGCCATGCCTATTCAAACCACGGCAGTCTCTTTATGTAGTCTTGGCTGTCCAGGAATTTGCAATGTAGACCAGACTAGACTACAGCTTACAGAGGTCTCCCTGCCTCTGCCTCCCTAGTACTCGAATTAAAGGTGTGTGCCACCATGCCCAGACATTTTGAAAAATATTTTTAAACATTTTGAATTACATGCATGTGGGGATGTGTGGGGTCCATGCACGTGAGCACAAGTGCCTTTGGGATCCAGTTTGGAGCTGACAATGGTTGTGAGCTGTCTAAGTGAGTGTTCCCAATATCCTTTTAGTTCTCTGCAAGACCCCTACCTACTCTTAAAAGCTGAGCCATTTCTCAAGCCTACTTAAATCACCACATTTACTTTACATATTTATTTCTGAGACAGGAACCTGGAGGCCACCAATTAGGCTAGGCTATAATCCCTGCTCTAGAGAAGCAGAGACAAGCCTATCTCTTGGGTTCACTGGGCAGCTAACCTATCCTATTCTGGGAGCCCCAGGTCAGTGAGACACCTAGTCTGGAAGAGAAATGAAAGGAAAAATAGAGGAATGGGCAGTGCCTGAGGCTCAATGCCTCTGAAGTTCTGTGACCTCTAAATCAGACATGTGCACACACATGAACAGTCACAGAAAGCAACTTGGGCGTAATGTTGATTGCCTCAGTTGTGGGAATATTCTTCCAGATGTACATATGGCAAACACATAAAAATGCATTCTTCGTGTGAGATTAGTATGTCAAATTAAATGCCATTTTGTTAAATTTATAATTAATTTTTTTAATATCATGGAGTTAAAAGAGGTGTGTGTGTGTGTGTGTGTGTGTGTGTGTATAAGAAAAGAATTTACCGAGCAGACTTTCTGCTTTCATCACATAGGGCTGGTGGAGCAAAGTTGTTCCATCAGATTTAGCAACACCCCGCCAAGGCCAGCCCCTGAGCAATTTTGGACCTAGAGTTAAAAAAAAAAAAAAAAAAGTTATCATGATTCCTGTTACACGATGCCACCTAACTGCTTCAGAACTAATGTAGTTAGCTTAACAAAAATGAACCCACAATCAAAACATGATCTTTAAAAACACTCACAGGTTTATTAACAAGATTAGAGGTCTCTTTTCCAGTAAAATATGACCCAAAGGTACTGAGCCTGGGTGTGGCTCCGTATAAAGTATCAGAGAACCTCAGGAACCGGGAGAATAAAGCTTTGAGCTGCTCTCTGTCTAGAGCAATGGTTCTCAACCTTCCTAATGCGGCCACTCTGCAACTCCCTCAGGATTTTTTATTTGGATACCCTCAGGCTGTGGTGAGCCCCAATAATAAGTTTTATTTTGTTGCTATTTTATAACTGTGATTTTGCTACTATCATGACTTATAAATATGATATACAGGAAATCTGATACACGACCCTAGGAATCGGTCAGTGAGCCCTTCTAAAGGTGTCCTGATTTTACAGGTTAAGAACCGGTGTAAGAGTGTGATTTCCCCTTTGCGCTTGGAAGCTCTGGGCTGCGAAACTCCGCCTTTTCCTGACCACGTGGGACACATGCCGTTTCCTTTGTGCGAAAGGATAAACGATGCCGTAAACACAATGGTCAGGAACGGCAAATGCAGGATTGAGACAGTGACCAGGAGCGAGGATCCCAGGCTGGCTAAAGTGTGGAAACGGTCAAACAAAAAAAAAACCGAAAAAAAAAAAACAAAAAAAACTTTGGGACGTTCCAGCGCCACACTTCCGTCTAAAACATCCGAGTGCGCATGCGCGCGCGTTGCCCTAGCTTTCCGACCCGTCGCCCCGCCCGACCCTGTACTTTGGTTCCTGCCCGCTGGCGGTCGGCTCCGGCTTTGGAAGGACCCAGTGACGGGTCGCCCTGCGCGTGTGCGCTCCGCGGTACAGTCTCCCGCGCGCATAGTCGTGGGCAGGAGCGAGGGGCTGCAGCGTCTCCCTGAGAGGCTGAGGGAGCAAGGAACCAGTGGACCCACCATCCCCTGCTCGATCCTCAGCTTACTGGCCACGGGGGAGGAAGATGCGCGGGCACCAGAGGCGGCGTTGCGACTCCGCCTCCTCTAGCACCCCTGGTGCCTCCGCCTGAAAGCTAACCAGCCCTGTAACGCTGTGACCTTTCCGTCCCTGCCAGCTCTCCAGCATGCCCGGGGGCGTACCCTGGCCCACCTACTTGAAAATGCTCTCCTCCAGCCTCCTGACCATGTGCGCCGGGGCCCAGGTGGTGCACTGGTACTACCGGCCTGACTTGGTGAGTGCTGTGGGCTCGTGCCCATCCTCGGAGTGACACCCCAGCGTTCTGTCCAATGTTCTTAGTTCCTATTGCCGTTTAGGTTGTTCCCAGTGTTTGGATAATTAGCGCTGCAGCAGCTCCCTCTTAAGACTGTGTCTAATAGTTATGGTGAGTCAACCTGGTCTACAGAGTGAGTTCAGGGCATCCAGGGTTACATAGAGAAATCCTGTCGCGGGAGTGGGATACACACACACACACACACACACACACACACGTATATATGTAGAAGTGTCAAGAAAGAGGAACAGAACGTGGCATGAACTTTCCATGGAAGTGCAGTTTTGTGTCTCGTTTCTGCAGGAGTAGTTACCAGCAGCTCTTTACCGAAGAAATAATGCCTAGAATTTGATCCTGTGAAGTTGACTTGATTCATCTCATTACAATTGGAGATGTGCAAGGGTTTTTACCAGCAACTAGCTGTACTTGGGGAGAAAGCAACACAAAACCACTGCCTCTAAAATGAGCAGTACTAAAGCCACCTCAGTCTGGTTAGGTGGCAATAGAGCATCTTTTTAATTAAAGATTTATTTTATGTATGTGAGTACACTGTCGTCTTCAGAGACACAGAAGAGCACATCAGATCTCATTACAGATGGTTGTGAGCCACCATGTGGTTGTTGGAAATTGAACTCAGGATCTCTGGAAAAGCAGTCGGTGCTCTAACCACTGAACCATCTCTCCAGCCTGACAATAGAGCATCTTTGCTGATAGACGAAGAGGCCAGGGTTGGCTGGCTGCTCTAGGATGTTGTATGCTTTCATACTATTTAAGGGATTTACCTGCCTTTTTGGAATTAATCCAGCCACCTGTTAGAACTGAAAGGTTCAGGGAGAGCGCAGAGACCATGGTGGCTGCCCAAAGTTGGCACTCAGTGCTGCCTCAGGGAGAACTGCTGAGATGCTTTGTTTTCGTTTTCCAGCATAGCTCATTATAGCAAAGATTACCGTATTCTTAGTTATTGAGACTGAACCCCAGGAGTCGTCCTAAGTCACCTCTTACTGCATGCCTCAGCAGATAGCACTGGGTGAATATGGGAAATGTACCCACATATGCCCACTTCCGTCCCCTTGTGCCTACCCTAGCCAAACTGTCAGTGTGTCTTCAGTCAAGACAGTAGCTTCCGTCCCATTGTCTGCCCTCCACTCCTGCTTTTCCTGAGACGTCTCAGCAGAGCTTCCATTACTGTCTTTTTTATCCCGGGGTCAGGCCATGTCATTCTCCTCAAAACTCACCAGTACCTTCCTGCTTCCAAAGCAAAAGTCACTGAATCTTTATGTCCCCTCCACTGCCCACCTACTAGCTTTCTCACCTGCTGAACACTGTCAGATGTACTGATGCTTTCTTTTCCTTGTGATCCGATTAGCCTGAAACACTCCTAGGCTCCTACAAGACTGCTTCCTCACCCTCCTTCTCTGTGTTCTCAAGTAACCTCAGCTAAAAGCCTGTGTAGAGGTGCTCATTGTCTAAGAACCAGAGAAATGCAATCTGTAGTCAGAACCACTACTCTGATGGCTATAATAAAATAACAGTTGTCAAGGACAGGGAGAAACTGGAACCTTCATGCACTACCCTCAGGAATATATTGTCAGGAAGCTGCTTTGATATATGCTAATCTGCTAGTTCCTCAAACAACATATATGTTTCAGCAATTCCCAGTTTAGGTTTCTACTCAACAAACACCAAGATATTTGTCATACTTGTTTGATTCTGTACATGTTCATAGGTGGGAACAACCCAGATTCCTGAATAGGTGTAGAAAACATGGCACATCTATATACAGAAATATTATTCAGTGATCCTACTTGAGCAAACCTTGCAAACAGTACATGAAAGGATCGAATCACAAAAGACCACGACATATGCTGGGCGCCTGAAAACCGTTTGGGAATGGAACAGTTCCTTGTTAAGCAGTAAAAAGATTTTACAATTTTGTGGTAGACACACAGTTCTAATTACATTAAAAACCATTGGTTTTTTTCTCCTTTGTGGTGCTGGGATTCAAACTCAGCCATACACACGCTGCACTTATTTCCTTCTGCCTTCCTGAAATGTAGAATTGTGTGTTGCTCATGACTATGCATGTCACATGATGGCGACTTCCTGTCTTTTGAGTGCAGTAACTACCAGGAGTTATTGTGCAGGCCTGGTGCGTGAGTAAATAGGGCGGGAATACATTTTCAAATGTTGAATTTTCATTTGAAATTACAACTGTGAGTTGGTTGGATTTATCCCTGTGAATCCAGTAGGATTTAAGACTTGTAGGACGATATATTTAAATAGTAAGAAATTGAGATCAACCAGAAGTCCTCATATTAGTGGTCTGTTACCTCATATTAGTGGTCTGTTATAGAGCAGCATGTTTGAGACTATTGTTCTAAGGCTTTTTAGATCACATTTAACTGTGATATGTCTTGGAATGTGGTGGTATCTGTTTTTTTGGCTTTTGTTTTTTTGTAGACGATACCTGAAATTCCACCAAAGCCTGGAGAACTCAAAACGGAGCTTTTGGGACTGAAAGAGAGACACTGTGAACCTCAAGTTTCACAGCAGCAGAAACTTCAAAATACAGCTGTGCCGAGAACTTTGTGAAATGTTTTAAATATGTATTTTAAAATTTATTAAGTAAAACTACTTAAAACACCTAACTCAGGGTGCTGGACAGATGGCTCAGAAGTTAAGAGCATTGTCTACTCTTCTAGAGGTCCTGAGTTGAATTACCAGCAACCACATGGTGGCTCATAACCATCTGTAATGAGATCTGATGCCCTCTTCCGGCCTGCAGGCAGAATTTTGTATACATAATAAACCTTAAAAACACCTAAACCAAAAACTCAAACCACCTAATCCAAAGGTAAAAATGCTGGTTAAGAACTGATAAACTTGTTTTGGTCAGTATTTTTTAAAGATAGTTTCACTATTCATTCTTGACTCACCTAGAACTTGCTATGTAGAGATCTGGCTAGCCTCCAGTTCACAGGATCTAGAAGTTTCTACAAAAAAGGGCTTACTGTGTGTAGCCCATGCTGACCTCAAACTAACAGTCCTCCTGCCTCCACTTCCTAGTGAGATTATCGGTATAAAGGACTGCCTGGTCCAGTCTTAAGAACTGCCTAAGAGCATCTCAGGTGCTTTTCAATATTAGACCATCCATTATGATTCTTTTCTGAATGAGCTTAATTATAATGGCAAGTTATAAATATCATAAAATCAGTGATAATGCTTATAGGGTCTAACTTGATATGACTAAATACATACAATCTGTACTAAACTGTATAAAAGTACTGGGTCAGGCAATTCTTGAACTCAAAGGGCCTATTTCCCAAGTGCACCACCACACTCAGCTAAAATTTAAGAAAAAATTACCATGACATACATGCCTTTAATCCCAGCACTCCAGAGGCAGGCAAATCTTTTGAGTTCCAGGACAATTGGAAGTTACAAAGCTTGTGAGAGCATGTCTCAAAACACTGGCAGGTTACTTTTAATTATACAGAGAACTTTACTGTGAGGATTCCTCAGTCTTAAGTTTTCTTATAATCAGTTTCCCTTTCCTGTACATATGTCATCAAGTTTAGTGGCCGCTCAGAAGATGTTCTGATCTCTGGAAGGGAAATATTTGCATGTGTTTGGGATTAATTTAGTAAACATAATCTGAAACACACACAAACTACAAACGGAGCTACTTGTTTTTTTGAAGAAGCCAACAGATAGGAAGAAAAGTAGTATTAAGATAATTCCTGGTTTGTGTTATGAAAACAGGTACTGGGTATTTGGGATCTTTTTTTATTTTTATACACATGACAAGATTTTACACCAATAGTCAGTTAAATAGTACAAATTTACATTCAGGAGGAATGTTAAAAAAAAAATTCAACTAAAAAAAACCACTTCTTCCTGTGACCCATAATCCCAACATTTTACAGTGCAGGGGAGAAGGAGCCTTGGGGGAGCATCCAAAACAAGTCTCTCAAAAGAAATAACTTTAAAATTTCACATTCCCTCTCCACACAGGATTCATAGTGAGAGCATAATTTACAATTCATCCTTCTCTGTAGATTCCTGTGAAAACAAAGATCAGAAGACATTACAAACTAGCAGCCAACCTTACCTTACAGAAAGGCTCATTTAAACCATTTCTACTGCTTAGTACTTACTTATTCGCAAGATAATTTAAAACTCACAAACAAGATGTCTAAATAGAAAGTAATCAAAACTTTATAACTACCTAATGCTAGTGAGTTGTAGTTTACACCTTTCTTTAAATCCTAGCATTTTGGAGCAAAGGCAACCCAGACCTACCTAGGACACTCCCTCCCAACAAATAAAAGCCCACCCAAATGTTTCCACACAGAAGCACTGGGAGTGGGGGAAGCACTCTGTTTAAGAAGATCTTGTGAATGGTTGGGAAAATAAACACCCTCCCCTCCAAAGCTTCTGAGGCTTGCATCAAATGCCAACTTCTATGTGGATTTACTACTTTGTGACTAGATATTAGGAAGTCTTGCTAGACTTATGCTGCCCCATCTGCCCATCTCTCAGACCTTTTCTGTTTCTTGTTCTTCCTCTTCTTCTTCTGTCCCTGCATCCACCTCTTCTTCATCCTGCTCTGAGTCTTCAGTGTCTTCTGTGGTGTCTTCAGGCTCTTCTTCTGGTTCTTCCTCTACCTAAAGGCGACATCCATAAACCTGTAAACCCCCCATCTACTTTCATTTTCCTCCTAAATGTTTTAAGATCATGATGGGTATTTTAACAAGTACTGTAGTAAATCTGATCTGCCGTAAGAGGGAAGCTATCAAGAGAGGCAAAAGGAAGAAGCCAAGCTGAGTGGTGGTGGCACTCGCCTTTAATCCCAGCTCTCTTGATTTTGAGGCCAGCCTCATCTACACAGTGAGTTCCAGGCCAGCCAGGGCTACATAAAGAGACCCTGTCTGGGGATAGGGGGTGGGAGAGAAAGAAGGCACAGGAAGAGATGTCAACTTCACAGGTGGGGTCGCCCTAGGAGGCCAGACATGGAAGAGCTAAGAGCACATACAAACCTGTGCGTCAGGGTCAATGTTTAAGCTGAGGCGAAGCATTCTTTCTATTCTGTCCCCATATGCCTTGGTGTCTGGTAGGAGATATCCTGATCGAAGTGTTGCCGTTTCAAATAAAACTACAGCAAGATCCATGACGGTCTTGTCATCTTCATCTTCCTAATAGAAGGCACATTTGGTTAACAACAGTAGTAAGGGTTACAAACATTCCAGTTTAAGATGACAGAGTGGCCCCATCATTGCTCACCTTAACCCTCCGCAGCATGTCTCTGATCAGTGGGTGTCTAGGATTAATTTCAAACGTTTTCTTCTGACTGGCATAGTAGCTGTTCAGGACAAAGTGAGCAGGTTAAGACACAAATTTAGGGTCTACATGCCTAGTGTATTCTACCTCTAATTACAGAAAAAAAGCCTGAAGGGGAGAACAGCCATGGATAGGTGGGAAAAAAGAAATAAAATGGACTACTTAATGATGAGTCGATAACCATGTTCTGCTGGGTGAATGAACTGGTTTAATGTCTTGTTTATCCCCTCAATACTTACCTATACCAGTGAGTCACACAGTTACAGATACCATGCAAATTGTATAATCTCCAATATGCTTTTACTAGTGTAGGTCCCTAAAAATTCACTTGTTTTTAAATTAATTCCAATTAAGTTTCCAGTGCATTCTGTATACTTGAATCCACACATCCATCTAGGGCTTACTACCGACAGTCATCCTGACAGGCTGATGTGCACAAAGTCCGGACCTACGGTGTCTAAGTGCTGACACTGGCAGTCGGGCTTTCACTGGCTTTACAACAGTGGAAAGACTACAGCAGTGTTCTTTTCTTAGAACTTAAGTCTTAGAGAGCCAGCCAGGCATAGTCTGAAACGCCTTTAACCCCAGCAGTAGGGAAAGGCAGAGGTAAGTGAGTCTCCGTGAGTTTAAGGCCAGCCTGACCTACAGAGTTCCCAGGAATGCCAGAGCTATGCAGAAACCCTGTCTCAAAAACAACCAAGCAAAACAAACCCCCTAGCGAGCCATGTAAACGTGGACATTATTCTTCACTAAAGCAAAGCTAAGGAAGACCAGGACGACAGATGTAGATCTAAAGAACAAGAGCTGGCACACTGGTAGGACATCCCCAGTTCCTTACTTTGTAGAGATGTCCTTGCCCGTCTGGTATGCCTGTGCCTTCATGATCCTCTCCATGTTGCCAGACCATCCATACTGGCTGGCTACAAGAGCACAGGGTGACTCTGTGAGGCGCTGGGACACCACAGCCTTTTCGATCTTAGAATGAGAAACATTAGACAGAAGTAAGGCTCAGCAGTAAACACTGGCAGTCACCATCCCACTGCATGGACAGAGGTACTCGGGGATCCTGGAGTGACACTTAGTGAACTTGGAGTCTTTCAGTTACAAATTTATGCTGAAACCTGTAAAAACTTTGTACAAAATCGGTTTTATAGCAACAGGAAACTTCTGTAAGTTGCAAACTCAAACTACCGTGTATTTGATAGCATTTACGGGGGAGGCAGGTGCCAGAGCTCAAACTCAGGGTCTTCTGCAAGTTGAATGTATCACTGAGCTACATCTCCAGGTCTGTGTGTTTACTTCCGAGTACCTGAACTGAAGCCCATGCCACTGTCTACAACTGCTAGTGGTAACGATCTGGGTGTAGATTAACTTGCTGATAATTCCTATGTGCAGACACCAAAACCTGCAAACCCCAAATACCTTGTCCTTGAGGGCCTTATCTTTCATCCAGTTAAGCAGAGGCTCGAACTCCTTCTCTGTTGCTTCCCGGCTTTCCTTAGTTTTCTCACTCTCATCAAACTTCACTCCTTCTTTGGCAACATTCTGGAACCGCTTCCCATCAAACTCAGGAAGAGCCTGAATGCAGTATTCATCCACGGGCTCTGTGAGGTAAATAACTTCATAGCCCTTCTTCAGAAGCCTCTCAACAAACGGAGAAGATTCAGCCTACAAAATGAAAGGAAGTGTGTGTTTTCAAACTCTGCCTTGGCACATTAGCTATGTCTCCACAGCATTAACCCCATGTAAGATGGACTTAATTAAGGTAGTGTTCTCTAGTGGCTGCCTAACTATTTCAGCTCCACAGCTACCTTCTTTCCTCTCACAGTGGCTATCCAGGACCCAGCAGCTGCACTTAACCTTACCTCTTTCCTGCTTGACCCAGCCATGAAGTAGATCTTGTCCTGTTTCTCCTTCATTCTCTCCACGTACTGGTCTAAACTAGTAATGTCAGTCGGGTGGTGAGAAGACTGGAACCTAAGAAGTTTGGCAAGCCGCGTTCGATTGGAGTGATCTTCAATCACACCAAGCTTCATATTGGTGCCAAATTCTTTCCAGAAAGTGTCATTATACTTCTCATCAGCAATCTTCTTGATCATGTCCAGAGTTTTGCGGACAAGCTTCTTCCTAATCACCTAAAGAAAATGTTATCTGGTGAGGAAGGTCTATCTCAAGCCTTTGTTAAAGAGACAGCACAATGGCCACACCACTGACAGGAGCACCAAGGCACTTCCACATCAGACTGCACTAGAGTTAATGACAAATCTTCCTAATGTTGGTACTCAACTGCTACAACTCAGGTTTTCTGACAGAATTACTGATATTTTCAAATGGTTAAAAACAAAACAAAAATCCTAGTCTTCTAATCACAATAGTGGTGAAAGGGGGCTTATTGAAAGGTCTAGTATGTGGGTGACTGTGACCAGATAGTAGGTACATGTGTTTCCTGCCTTCAACTGTCCAAAACTGTATTCCTTACTAAGAGGAATGCATCAGCTTTGAGACCCAATAATCTCAGAATCAAAGAAGTTCCTTTTTGAGACAAAGTCTTAAGTTAGGGTGACCTCGAGCTGCTAATAAACCCTGGCATGACCTCATTATCCTCCTGCTTTTTCCTTCCAGCTGTTAAGACTACAGGCGTGCACTGATGGGTCTGGCAGAATCTCTGAACAATCAAAGACCAGCCTTGCTTCAACATCTAGCCGCTCTACTGCCAGAAACACTTTCTGTCTGACCGTGTACAAACGTGCATGCATGTGTCAAATGTGCCACTGAGTTACATATCCAGTTTCCTGCTGTTACTCCTGGGGACCTGAGGGTACAGTGAGGCATGCACTACTCTGAAACTGCCATTAGTTACTAAGTAGCTGGGTGTAAAGTAGCTGGCTGACAATTCTGTTCTGACTCCAACCAATGGGCAGAAAGAAAGCCTGACTAGAAAGCCTCACCTTGAGCAATTTATGTTGCTGAAGAGTCTCCCGGGAAACATTGAGGGGGAGATCATCGGAATCCACCTGCAGACAGCAAAATGTTCACTGAGCAAGAAAAGCAAGTCTGTACCAGAAAAATACAGAACTGTTGCTACACTTCCAACCACTCTTAACACCCACACACACATCTTCAGATACTTACAACACCTTTGACAAAATTCAGGTACTTGGGCATCATATCATGGAAGTCATCTGTGATGAACACTCGGCGCACGTACAGCTGAAGGGAACCAAAACAGTCACCGTCTGGATATCATACTTTAAAATTTTGACCTTAGTTTACAATACTTAAAAAAAAAAAAAAGCCCAAAAGCCCAGATACCTTAATATAATCACTCTTCTTAGATCCATATTCATCAAACAGACCTCGAGGTGCAGATGTGGGTACAAACAAAATTGACTTGAAGGTGACTTCCCCTTCTGCAGTAAAGTGGATATAAGCCATGGGGTCATCACTTTCCTGTGGAAAGCACCTTGCTTTGGTTACTCAAGTCACAAGAAAAAGCAGTTCAAAGGCACATTATCATATCTACCAGTTAACAAAATGCCCCATTACAAAATCAAAAGGTTTTTCTTCTGCCTCCCATCTCTGCGCTCTTACAGAACTTCTAGCCCCAGCATGTTGGGCCAGAGGACCTGGAGGCTCACCACCTCCGTAGTCCGTCACAGCCACTATGAGGAGGGTCCAGGAAAGAATGCCATTCTCAACGGAAAACAAGCGGCAGTTACTAGCTATTATGACTGTGTATTTTGGATCTGGATTTGCTGCTCCTTTCTTTATAGTAAGGCACAACTACTTAAAAAATAAGGATATTCATCCCTTTAACAGGTAATTGAATAAAGAAAGCTTAAGACCTGTGATCTGAAAATTGGATTAAACTCTTGAACTCTTATACTAGAAAAAAATGTAAATAAATTAACACCTCAAAAAAAGAAAAAAAAAAAAAAAACTAAAAAGATGTTGGAGGTAGTAAGTACTGAGAAGACAGGCTAATCCTAACTGACTAGATAAGGTTGTTCCCCTTATGAACTGCCAGTAACACTGTCTGCAGACAATGACACCAAGCCATGCCAAGCTCTTCAACACATCTTTTATCTGTACACGATCCTGCAGGAAACAGCACTTATAGAAGCAAGTTTAACTCTAGTTTTAAATATATTCTTAGGAGTCAAAATAAGGGATCACCAAACGAAAAACAAAAACAATTCCAGAGAAAACATTCAGTAATAACTTAAAAAGTGTAACTTACAATGTCTGATGTCATATGTCAACTTTAACGATCACGTAAGTTATTCAGTAACATATATCCTGGTTTATGTTGGAAACCAAATACCTGTATGTATGTGTGTGTATATGGGACACCGATCTCAAAGTTTAATGTGAAATTTGAATGTGACTTTGCTTACTAAGTCAAGAAGTGAATTCAATTTGATGTATCATTGTGCCCTCCATATTCTTGGAATAGACATGTGGATGTTATAAAATTTTATGAATCTTCTGATTGGAAAAAAAATGGGGATGGGTGATCATATTTATAGTCACATAACATAAAATGAACTAATTGGCTGATAACTTTGTACAACTCATTAATAACCTAAAACTAGAGAACTCAAAACATATTCTTTACCTTTGAAAATGATTTGTAGAAAGCTTTGTATTCGTCTTCCTCTACTTCTTTGGATGGTCTCTGCCATATTGGTTTGATATCATTCATAAGTTCCCAATCCCACACAGTTTTTTCAACCTAAAGTTAAGATAATTGGTTTCTTTTAGTACTTAGTAGTTAACCTATAAGTGATCATAATTTGTTGTCTAAGATGGCATATTAAAAAGCAGGGCGAATGTTTTCAGAGGTAAGTTCTGGCTATGTAGCCCAGACTGGGCCTCAGCCTCTCAAGTGCTGGGATTCCAGGATAAAAGCAAAGCCTTCCACTTTGCACTTATGGCCAGTATTTAACCAAAAGGGAAAGCAGCCAACATCACAAACTCAACAATTTCAACAATACTTCTCTACCTAAACCAGTTACAGAAATGTTCTGATAATTAATCCCAACATGGTAAAGAGGATACAGAAAGATCTTAAAATTCAAAATAAAGAAGGCACTTAAGCAATACAAAAAGCCATAAGCTTTTTACAGGATTTACCATTTAAAGTACTCCAGGTTAATACATAGCACACAAAAGGCCTTGTTTTAATAGTAGTTTTTTTAAAGAGTTGGAAAATTAGAAAACTTAAAAAGAAGAAGAAAAAAAAAAAGCCTCATTCCATGGAAGGTAGTGAATGATTTTAAATATTAACCTGGTACCAAGGAGTCTCCAAAGCTACATGGTGAGACCCGGCTCCAAAAGTCCAATCAATCATCCAAAACCCAGCCCAACCCTGCCCAGCCCAGCCCAGCCCAGCCCAGAGTGACGCTTCTAGTGCTGGAGAGACGGTTAAAAACACTGACTGGAGGTTAGATTCCTACCATCCACATGGTGGCTCACACTCCTCTGACTCCAGTTCTAGAGGACCCAGCATCCTCTTCTGGCTTCCATGGTACCAAGCATACAGCAGAGCAGGTATAGATGCAAGCAAAACACCCACACATAAAATAACAACAATTTTCTTTAGAGATAGAAGCTTCTTAAGCCTGCACTTGTGGGTGGACTTCATTCCCACAGAAGCTAACAGTGTCACAGTAGAGAAGCCAGGCTTACTTTCTTAGTTTTTGGTTTCTTTTCTTCCTCCTCCTCCTCTACTGCAGCTTCATCATCAGATTCGTCTTTCTCTTCCTTTGCAGCTTCATCTTCTTCCAAAGGCTCCTCAACAGTCTCTGTCTGGGGATGGACAAAGTACAATTACTGTTAAGACTTGCCTGCTTAATCCCAATGGTCTACAGAAGACATTACAGTAACATAAAAGCTCTCTAGTAAGGACCACACCTAACTTCATCCCCTTCTGCTCAACACTACAGTACCTACCAGTTATGCATGGAGACGTACCTTGCTACTCCACACATAGATGGGAAAGTTGATGAACTGAGAATACTTTCTGACAAGATTTTTAATTGTATCCAATTCAAGGTAATCAGATGCTTCTTCTTTTAAGACAAGACTGAAAGAAAAAAAGCCATTTACAGACAGAGCTCAGACTGGATTGTATCTGTTTAAACAACTTGGTAACATCAGCCAGCAGTTCTGTTAACACTTGACACTCACAGAAGAACTCCCTTCCACTGGAAGGATGAGAGCTAAATCTATGACATGTAGGGCTGGAAAAGGAAGCTCTTTCCTGTGCTCCCTTTAAGTAGACAACCGTGTTTTAAGTAGAAAAAAACTACTATGTTGTGTGTTTTCCTATCAAGGTAAGCAAGCAGAAAAATACTAAAGAACAATTCTCTTTCATAGTTTTATACTGTCATTCTAGAAATCAAATCAAATTATTATTTCTAAATAAAAACATACTATTAAAAAACCAAAATTACCTTGAATTATGAAAGCCATCAACAACATGACTATTAGCAGTTCAGGAGAGATGGCTCATTTAGTAAAGTGCTTGCTTGGCAAGCATGAAGGCCTGAGTTTGACCCCTGACCCCCATGTAAGAAGCTGGGCATGGAGGTGGTTATCATCATAGTGCAGGATCCCTGTAGCCTGCTGGACAGCCAGACTAACCTAATCAAGCCCCAGTGCAACCCCGTCTTGAAACAGGAAAGTTGAAAAGGTCCACCCACAGACATGCCTGTACAGACAGACAGACATAGCCATACCTTGAGTACTCAACAGACATGTGGCTGCCTAGCAACGCCTATTCGTCTTACCCTCACTAGTTATCAAAAACAAGTCGTGGTAGAGTCTGCAAACAGCAGATTCATCACCAGGTGTGGTGCAGGCCTTTTGGTCCCACCAGTTGGGCAAAGGCATAGAATCTGAGCTCAAGACAAGCCAGAGAAACCCTTCTATTTATACACTCCTGCTACAAATAGGATATAGTATAGGTTTTCAAGTTCAGCAGGTCTCTGGTTGATCTTGGAGATATGGAAAGCAATGGATGCAACTGTAGGCCGCTGGTTAGACAACTGACAAGACGGCACAGCAGACAAAAGTTGTCTGCCTCCAAGCCTGATGACTACAGTTATAAAGCAGGAGAGAACAGACTTAACATTAAGAGACCTGTAAGCTGTCTTTTGATCTCCACACCCCCAACCCATAATAAACAAGCATAACAAGGCAATCAAGATTCACGAGCACAGAACCTATTCTTAAGATTAGTCAGAGCTTTTTTTTTTTTTTTTAATTTGGACATACTCTCATTTATTACCTATGGCTGTTTTCAAGTCAAAACAGAGTAAGGACATTTAATAGGCCATATGTCCCACAAGCTGAAGTATTTATTAGCTGGTCCAGTAAGCAAATTTCCTGACTTGTGATCTAGGCTAAGAAACTGTGAGAAACAGATACTGCAAGGTGAGATTACTACCATGAGGAAATAGGTAAAGACCAGCAATCCCACATAAGAGAGGAACTGAAAAAACTAGAGGGCAGCAGGAGCGCAAAGTCTGGGAAAACGTGAAGACACGCACTAAAAACCTGCTAGGAGCAACAGTCATCAAATCTCTCTACATCAACTGGACTTGGCAACAGACCTACTTGTGACTCACAATACATAGACAGCAGATGACATGAGACACCAACAGAAGGGAAGCAAGGCAAAAGGAAGACTAAGTTAGCCTTTTACACTGTGGGTTCTGCGCCAGTAAAGGGTACCAAGCACAAGCTGAAGTCTCAGTACTGCTGAGCTGGCCTACAGTTGGGCCTATAGGTTATTTATGGTTGTCTCTGTTCTCATGTAGACAACTTTTCTTGTCACTGCTCCTTAAACGATACAGTATAACCTCTTAACATAGCATAGTGCATTAAAATGATAAGTGACCAAGACATGACTCAGGATATGGGGGTACATAGGTTTTATAAAAATAATGCATGCTATATAAGCAATTGTTCATCTGTGAATCTGGATATATGCAGGGGTTCCTGGAACCAACCCCAGGCAGACAGATGAGTCTATACTTGAAGATGCTGCACTGTTGAGAGGGGAGCTTGTGACCCAGGCTGTAGAAAAGGGCATTTACTACCAGTCTTTCTCCTCTCCACAAACACTTGCACACTGAACCTTTACCTGTTGGGAGAATGTGATGTGTGGGGGCAAGTCTGACTTTAAAAGCTGAGAAAGAACTTAGTCTCTGAGGTGGTAAAATAAATCAACAGAAGCTAAGTGACAAGAGGAATGTTGTAGCAGGGACGGTTAAGTCTTTTGATAACTTCCCATGAAAATGCAGACATCTCTTAGCACTCCTTGCACGTCACTCTGATATAAGTTTTCATACTCTAAAGAACTTAAGCCCCATGCGAGAGCAGGGGCCCACACCTATCCTGTTCTCCACTGTAACCCCAACCCATACTTGGCATTCAAATGAGTATGAGACTGATGCAGGACTTGAAAGAAGGAATTTTACCCAGGGAAGGCAGACCTGTTGTATACTTTCATTTACTTTACTAGCCAAGCACCTAAGCTATGACCTAAGCTATGGAACTGTCCAGATTCATCTGCCAGTCAAATGAGGCTCTAAGGATAATCAGTTATTACCCAGATCAACCCCCCTCTCTGCTGTGTTTTCCATTTACTTGTTCTTCTCGATCTATCCCATCCTGTTACTCCATATTACAAATCCTGACTATTGCTAAGGATCCCTTAGTCTCCTTCCAGCGACCCCTGCATCACCTTCAGAACTCGTAACCACACTTCTCCGTACACCTTAGTCTCCTCTAAGACCTGGAAAACCCACAGAGCTACTTCTTTTGTGGTCTCCCATCAGCTTCCCTTGATCCTCACAGTATTAATTTTTGTTATAATCAGTAATACTCACGTGATTGTTGTTCCGCGACCTAGTGTGTTTCCTCTTGGGTCAGCAATTACAGAGAATTCATTGGAGTCTGATTCCCAGATGTGCTGGGTATCATTGTTGTGTTTCGATGTGACAATGACCTTATCTGCTACAAGGAAGGCAGAATAAAAACCGACACCAAACTGGCCGATCAGTTCTGAGGTCGACTGACCATCTTCTTGCGCTTCTGTCATTTTATTCAAAAACTCGCTCGTTCCAGATTTGGCTATGGTGCCAAGGTTTTTAACCAGCTCCTCTCTAGTCATTCCTACACCCGTGTCTGTGACATGCAGCAGGTTTTTCTCTTTGTCACACTAAAAGCAAGACAAGAACCAGACAGTTAGGTCTTCTTAATATTCACATTATGCCAAATGCTAGCTTCTATGTGAGGAAATACAGAAACCAGCTTGGGCCTATAGTAAACCAGATCTACTTAGATAGAAATGTACTACTCTACAGTCTATATGTTATGGCATTTTTCAAAACCACATGTTTTTATAATTTTTAAAATTTGGTGTATTTAAGTAAAAAAAGAAAACTGGTATAAATGTTCAAGAACAGATACTAACCCAAATAAAGGAATATACTTTTGAAGATAAAGTTCTAGGAAACAAACGTGTTACTTCACAGAAATTAAAAGGGATTTTTGGGACCTAAGATTATTAATGTTCTTCACTAAACAGTCCTGGCGGTCTTCAAGAGACGGGTGGACTGTGCAGCCAATCACAGGTCACGTGATCATTTCCATACAGTGAAGGTGCAGGTGGGAGTTGAGTGTGACTTTCAGGCTGAGCCTTTAATTGGTGTGAGACCCTTTTGCACCATGGCAACCAGAGACAGTCCAGATGGCTGCTCAGTCAGCTTGTGGAATGACTTAAGCTGAGGTCTTGTCTACCTTTTCCTAAAGGACTAGATAGCATCTATTTTTGGCTTTAGGGACCATAAGGCCCTGTTGGTAATCACTCCCAATGTAGACAAAAAAATTTGTACCACTAAACCAGGTATGACAGTTTTCCAATAAACCTAATAAAAACAGGCAAAGTTGGTTTGACTCACAGGCAGTCTGTGGACTAGGAAGTTACTTTTCACACCTGAATAACCCACTGGAGTGCCTGGTTACTGAGTATCAGTTTTAAAAAGGAAACAGTTATTTTAAGCTTACCTTAATCTTGACTGTTAACTCCTCATTTCCAGCAAGTGCATTTTCATCAGTTAGTGAGATGAGCCTTATCTTGTCTAAAGCATCAGAAGCATTTGAAATCAGTTCTCTCAGGAAAATCTAAAAGGAAGCCAGATTTAATGAACTAGGATTAACCTCCAGACACAGTACGATGTTGGTTCTTATGAGCAACTCCTCTCATTTCTCCTCAGAAGTGTGAAGAGACACTCTTTAAAGATGGCGCAAGGGATGGCTTTACTCTCTTCATAAAACAGGAGGCGTGGCTCTATGAAGCTCTGTGGGAACTACAGGATGGGGATGCCTGCCGCAGTGGGAACGGGAATCCTCCCACCCTCCCCAGTGGTACAGCTGTGTGACCCCACCCTAGTCAGCATGTCAAAACCTTATTCTGAGCTGAAAGGACAGACCGGGACATTGTCCACTTCCTTCCTACCCCAGTACCAGTAGCAATTCTCATTCATAATCTACCAGGGAAGGATCCAAGCTGCCATCCTAACCACGTGACCCTTACCTCTTTATTTTTATACAAAGAATTGATGATAAGTTTCATCATCCTGTTAACTTCAGCTTGGAAGGCGAACTTCTCAGACTTTTCTCTAAGTTCTCTTATCTGTGATGCATTTAAACCATCCAACTGAATAGCTTCTTCCTCTCTAAGGAGATCAAATTAGATAAGCAAATACTCAGTTTCATTTTTCTACGTCTCTAGTCAGGACAAAGACTGGCCTCTGCAGACCACTGTGTTAAAGGGTAAAACAGGAACCTTTGTAAAAGACCACTAACATGCCAGCTCGCTCTATCACAGGAATCATGCCAGCTCGCTCTATCACAGGAATGCTACGCTTAATGCTAGGCTGGAAATAGTTCCTAAAAGTCCCAGAAAAATACACCCAGCTCCCCTCTACTGAAAAGCAAGTCCTAACTCGTGTATGCACAGTGAACACTTTAGTACTGTCACTAATTCCTAAGAGGTCAAAATTTAAAATACACCTCCCGATTGAAGAGCCCTTTCCTCTTAAAGTTACAGGCATAACTTCTTTACAGACATAACTACTTTAATAGTACTAAGTTCATGCAAACAAAACCAATCTAAAGCATTCTGTCAGGTCTTAGAAAGTTCGAAGCACCAGCTGAATGGTTCACAACATTGCCGTGGGTTTTCTGATTTTAGATGCTGAGGCAGCAAGCAGATAAATAAGAACGTCTCTGGTCATTTTGTAGCACTAGCAACATTTTATGCACAGGTCATTGTCATCTCAGTGTCTGGAGAACAGAAACAGCCACTGTGTCCCGCTAACTTGCAGCGCTTATCAGCAGAGTTTCAAATGCACCGACCTCTGCACAACTTCATCATCGGTCCTTGAGCCTTCTCTGCTTTTGCCCAGGTCCTCTTCTACTGTGCCATCCACATCGACTTCGTCGTCAGCTCTGACAAACCCTGAGGAGAAAGGTTAAATCTCTCAATACTATTGCTTCCTTTCCTTCACATAAAAAGCCAGACCAAACAGGGCAAGAGAGCTAACACAATTAAGTAAATAAATACAAGATGTGGAGATGGGGAAATGATGTATTGACGTCAATACCCAATGTCAAGGCAAGTTTGCGCGCTAAAGTTTAAATGGGAATGCTCAAGACCCCCCAGTTGACTCTGGAAGGCCAGGCAGCCATCTATCGGTCATATCTATCGGTCCTTCGAACCAAGTGAGTGATACAGGCCCCCGTCTACACCCACACGTGTTGCGCACAGCGGAGAGGAGGCCTCTATACTTGTCCAAGCCAGAACTTGGGCCTCGCTTAGTTATCACAGGTCAGAACGCAAACAGGGTTTGTGTAACTTCTGTTGAGGGAAACTGAAATCCGGCCCAAAGGGGAAGACATGTCAAGGACCTAGCTTGAAGCACATCGGAATCGGATCTTGGGCCACCGCCACGACACTGGCCCGAGGGCCCACGCTCTCCAACAGAAAAGCGCTCCGGAGGAACTAGAGGGCAGGGACTGGGGGGTCCTCAGGCTTGGGTGGCCAAAGGTCGGACCTGATGACAAAAGTCCAATCCAGGGAGGGGCCCCAAGAAGGCTTCCCCCGGGAGTAGAGTCCGAGAAGCCGCGCCCCGCCAGCGAGACTTCGGGGAGCGCTCCAGCTCCATCCGCAGGGTATTTAAATGCCGCGGCTCCAGGTTCCCTCTTCCCAGAGGCCTCAGGGCAAGCATCATCACCCGAGTCTCCTTCCAGGAAAGGAGATGGTGCCTGGACCTTCTCTAGCCCCCGGCGTCCCCCTCCCGGGCTCAACGCCCCAAGAACCTTCGAGAAGCGGCCGCGTAGGAAGGAGGGGGGCGCCCGCTACTGCCAGATCACTCACCGAAGGTCAGCAGGACGCAGCAGAGGCCCAGCACCCACAGGACCCTCATGGTGCGTGGCCGGAGAGTCACAAGTCCTTTTCGGTCGCAGGAGCCGCCTCCACCCCCCCAACCCCGAGTCCAAGCTCCTCACACCTCCAGCAGCACGGTCCGCCCACTAAGCCGCGCGCAGGTCCGGCCGCTTTTCACCCCACTGCTTGCGGGCGGGGGACGGGAAACACGAACCCACCAATTGTGCCTCACCACGCACTCTCTGCACCCAATGGGGACGCACGGGGGGGACAGCAGCCTGCCAATCGGAACTGTCCAGGTGCGGTGCCCGATGCCCGAAGCGTGGCTCCTTTCGATTGGGTTTGTCCAGCAGCTTTCCTCCAATCAAATGGCTCCGCGGGCCCCTCACACGCCGGGCCACCCCTTGGCCTGGGAAGCCTTGGTCTCTGAGGAAAACTAACCAATGAACGTAGGCGCTTAGCACGTCTGTCCTTTCCTAGAGGTCCCGGGGAAACCACTTCCGGCTCTTAGCGAACGTTTATTCCGTGACTAGGGGAAACGGTAGCCAAGACAATGCGGTTTTTAACCCTTTTCCCGTCTACGACGCGGGTCACGTTGCGAGCCCTTTCAGCGCTACGTTCGCCGTCACTTTTCTTTTGGGCGTTTCTTTTCGCAAAAGAGAAATACGTGAGGGGTTGAATATCCGGAGTGCGTTTGGATGGTGGTGAGAAACTACAGTTTCCGGCATGCAACGCACTAGTCTCATGAATGCTGGGAATTGCGTCTAAGCCCGTTGCGTAGTTTGGCCCTTGAGCTTATTCTAGTCTTGTGTCCGTGGGATATGTCTCCCGAGTGATTTAGAATTTCCACCTCAAACGGATTGTAGAATAGAATAGATCTATGCTTGTTCTAGGACTCTAATGCACACAGTTCTCAGAGGTGGGCCAGAAACCTGTCCCGCGTGGCCCTAGTCTCACCGTGTCAGAGGGCCAGCCCTGGATTCTGGCTCTGCCCCTGGCTGATGGTAGCTAAGGACTTTCCAGGTCGGCTTTCTTGCGCGTCACTCAGGTTTCCTGGGGTCTTCAGCTCCACCTGGCGTTGCGCTGCCCTCGTCTCCCGACGAGGTTTGCAGTAGAGGGTGGCGGGCAAAGTTTTCCTTTCTCAAAGGAAACAACAAGGACCCAAGTTCCTTTGACATCCCCATAAAAATCAAGGAATGACCTGGCAATCTAGAGCCCCTCTTGTGAATCAGCTGGAGAGCGCGGTGGTGAAGTCCAGGCTAGCACAGAACAGGAAAGGACATTTGCAGATACTTGAAAGCAAAAGCCGCAATGTTTGCAAAATAGGCTGGATTGTGGCTTTGTAACTTCATAGAAACATCTTTCGGCCTTCCGAAAAACAGCAAGAGAGGCTCTGGTGAGGGAAGTCCCTAAGGCCAACTTGTGCATTCCGAAATGTTTTCTAAGCTCTTTCACCCCATTTTAAACAAAATTTCCACCATCACACTTGCCTGCCTCTAACACACCCGTTCCATCACCGCTTTCTCCAAGAAAATTGGAGTTATTTTCAGGTAATCCAAATTCCTGAAGAAAAACTTTTCAATAACAGCGCCATGGACCCTTTGCCGATTTCGAGAATTTAGACTTGCAGATCTTGATTCTGTGGTTTGGTGTTTACATAATGTGGTGATGGCCCATTTACATCTGTCTGATTTACCTACATTTGCCAAAGCACAGAGAAATGTAAGACCAAGGCTTTATGCCTCTGAGCTTGTGTTTGTTGTTTAGAGCATGCCGGGAACTTATTTATTTGTGCTTTTGGAAAAAGATGCCCGTTTCTGTGTTTGACAGCCCGACATCACCCTTTTTTCTTTCTGTCTTTTTAAATTGAGCGAGTAAGCAAGTGTTCTGAAACTGACTGCATCTTAACTGGCCAGTGGGAGGTAGATTGGGCCGCACCTGGGAGGAACTGAGAATGAGCTTTGTCCTCCAAAATAAAGCTGGTGGGTTTTTTTGTGGGTAGAAGTTTCTGCAGATGATGGTCCCCAGATAGAGAGAAGAAAGGAAGGAAGAAAGAAAGAAAGATCTACCTCCGCGCTGGCAGAAAATGGTCAGGCTTTATCTGACTCGCTGGCTGAGCTCCCTGGAAAATACCTGGCTATCAGCTGAGGGATAAAATGATTGCCCCACTTGAACTATGACCAGAATTAGGGTTTTCAGCACTCACAGAACTTCAGATGCTGCTCTAACCAACGCTGGGGGTGGGGAGGTTTTGGTAGAGACAGATAGGGCTCTCTGGCCGGACAGCATAGCCAAGATGATAAATTCCAGATTCACTAAGAGGATAGAGGAACACACACTCACACGCTCACACTCACACGCTCGACAGTTCCTTGGATTTCTAGTGTTTTCCCATGTTTTCTTCTTCGGACTTTGACCTGTCACTAGTGTTCAGTCTGATCTGTCTTCCCCCAGCACTGACACTCCACAGGGTTATTAAGTTCCCTGCTTTTGAATCTGATTCTCCTGCCTAGTGAGTTACCCTGTGGGTGCTGGGAACTGACCCCAGATTATCTACAAGAGCAGGAGTTCTTATCCACTGGGCCATCTCTCCAAGGATTTTTTTTTTTTTAATTGTTTTAAATTTTAATCGTTAGACATGGTCTCTGTATGTATGTTTCCCTGGATGTCCTGGACTTTGCTTTGTAGACCAAGCTGGCCTCCTTGCCTCTGCCCCCTGAGCGCTGGGATTAAATGAATGTGCTATCATTCCCAGCTAGTTTTTCTCTTTAACGCTCTATGGGTTTTTTTTTTTTGTTTTTAAGATTTATTTTTTTATATATGTGGGTCTGTCTTCAGACACACCAGAAGAGGGCATTAGATCTCATTACAGATGGTTGTGAGCTGCCATGTGGTTGCTGGAATTTGAACTCAGAACCTCTGGAAGAGCAGTAGGTGCTCTTAACTGCTGAGCCATCTCGCCAGCCCCTTAACTCTGTATGTTGATGGCAGGTACTGGCAATGACTTCCTCGGTTGTGATTTTTGTCATACTGCTTGAGCATGGCAAAAGGAGTATGCTTCTAAGGCAAACGGGATGACTTTAGCTCCCTTCCTAGGCAGGTTTAATCCAGCTATGGGGAGACCAAGGCAGGAAAGCCCTTGGCATTTGGGAGCATTGAAGAATCTGAGGCATGGAGTGAACACTAAGGTGAAATGCAGGGTTGATTTGTCCCCCCCCCCCCATCTATCTCTCCCCTATGAATACAACAAATGCAGGGTCTGCTGTGTGCTATGTATTATGCTAGGGGCTGGACTTTCACTTCAAACGAAGAAATGGCCTCTGTACCTACAAACCATGGGCAGGTATTAATAGTGGAGGTGCACCATAGTAAATGTATCTTTTCATTGATTTATTTATTCATTATTTATTTATTGAGACAAGATCTTGCTAGCTAGCCTGGGCTGGTCTAAAAGCCACTATGTAGCCCAGGTTAGCCTCCAACTCTGGGTGCTCCTGGGTGCTCGAAAGACAGGAATGCACTTGCACACCTGGATGTGAGTGTAAGTTCAGGATGTAACCTGAGTAACGACACAGTAGAATGTCACAGCAGAGAACTGTTCAACCTAAATGAGGACATTCTTGACCTTGATAATGGTGGGTACTGAAAACTCATCAAACGGCACACCTAGATAGATCTTCTGACATTTAATTCTCGGATCCACTTTGGATTGGTTTTCCCTTAACAATGTTTTTCTTAGTTTCATGCATGTGCATGATACATTTCGAGCTACATAGCTCCTGCTACTCACCAGATTTCCTTATTTCATATCTTGAAAAATTACTTTAATGTGCAAGGAACCCAACAACAGCTGTCACTCTGAAACAAAATACCAAAAAAAACTTTTCTTTTCAGAAAGCATCAGGAGGCAGCTAGAGATGTCCACTGTAGTTAGTGGTGTCCCTCACTCTTTAGGATGGCCCAGCAATAAGACAGTGAAACAGTTTGGGATACATTTTAGCAAAATTGCTGTACCTGGTGGTACATGTCTTTAATCTCAGCATTTGGGAAGCAGAGGCAGGCTGAACTCTTAGTTGGAAGACAGTTTGGTCTACAGAGTGAGTTCCAGGACAGCTACACACCAGAGAGGGAGAGAGGGAGAGACAGACAGACAGACAGACAGACAGACAGAATTGATTGAAGTTCACCAAGCAGGTCAGATCAGTGAGGATAAATGCATGTCTGATGGGTGCACCTGCATACCCAGAGATGGACATTGTTGGGATTCTGTAAACCCCACCTCTCAGTTACCTAGCAACAGCCAGGTATACCCCACCCCTCAATTACCCAGCAGTGGCCAGGTATGCTCCGCCCCAGTGACCTGACACTATAAAAGGAGCTGCTTGACCCCTCCTCTCTCTCTCTTGGCCTCTCCTGCCCTTGTGCTCTTGCAGCCTTGCTCTCCCCTTTCCCTTCCCCCTCTGTCCCACGTGCTCATGGCCGGCCTCTACTCTACTCCTCTACTCCTCTACTTCTCTCTCTCTGCCTCTACCACCCTCTTAACTCTCCCATGACCTGAATAAACTCTATTCCGTACTATACTGTTGTGTGGCTGGTCCCTCAGGGAAGGGATTCCCAACATGGACCCCTCAGAGGCATCTCCCTTGCCCTCAGGCCTCGCTGCACCTCCATGGGCCATATGCCCCCCACTCTCTTCATCCTTCCCCTAACAGACATCACTGCACCCTCTCAGAAACAAATGGAAACATTATTACAAAAAGTCCCACTGATAAGCAGTTGACATATGACCTGGTGTGGTGTCACATGCTTGCACCACCCATGTGCAAAACTTGCTCTTTTATTTATTCATTTTATTTAATAATTAATTAATTAATCTTGGCTATCTTGGAACTCACATTATAGACCAGACTGGCCTCGAACTCATATGGAGTCCCGAGTGCCTCCCGAGTGCCACTTGCTTTCTTTATTTTTTTCTGTAGTACTGAAAAGGCATCTTTACACATGTAGTTTTTTACTTCTCTGCTTTGTTGGTTGAAAGTGATTCACAGGGGCTGGAGAGATGGCTCAGTGGTTAAGAGCACTGACTGCTCTTCCAGAGGTCCTGAGTTCAAATCCCAGCAATCACATGGTGGCTCACAACCATATGTAATGGGATCTGATGCCCTCTGCTGGTGTCTGAAGACAGCTACAGTGTACTCATATATAATAAATAAATCTTTAAAAAAAAAAAAGAAGAAGAAGAAAAAGAAAAAGTGATTCCCAGAGAGTAGAATCACTGGATCACATATTTTTGGTACTTGAACAAGTTTCTTTGTGTTAATTTATTTTTATGGATAGGCATGTGGGCTTCCATGAGTTTATGTGTGCCATGTGTGTGCCTATTGCCCTCAGAAGCTGGAAAAGGGCATTGGGTCCCCAGGAACTAGAGTTACAGAAGGGTGGTTATGAGTGTCCATGTAGATGTTTGGAAGGAAACTTGGGACCTCTTATCTTCAACAAGTATCTCTCTAGGACCTATTCTGAATTCATCTGCATGTCAATTATCTAGAGATACAACAGTAAGTTAGAAGTAATATCTGAAGACTGAGAAGGACATGGGGGGTATACCTGAACTTCAGCACTTAGGAGACCGAAGATCTCAAGTTCCAGAACAGCCAGGATAACAGAGTGAGACTCTGTTTCAAGAGGCTATGGAGGAGGAGGGGATGGGGGAGGAGGACTGGGAATGTAGCTCAGCTTGTAAAGTGCTAATCATGTAAGCACAAGGACCCGAGTTCGCTCCCTAGAACCCACTTTACAAAAGCCAGGCATGGTGCCTTATGCTTGTAGCCCTACCCCTGGGAGGTGGGGACAGGAAGACCCCTGGGAAAATTCTAAACCAATGATAGACTTTATCTCAAAAATGAGGTGAATGACACCCGAGAAGCCTATTAAAGACAAACAAACCTCTGGCTTCCGCACGCACAGAACATGCACCAATAAACGAACAAATACATTAAAGCAAACAAGCAAGCCTAACTTTTCACTCTGACTGGATGCTCTGTTTATCCTGCCCAGACTTGCCCCTTGATCTGGATTTACCCTGTGGTATTACTGAGACAATTCAGTGCAGAGGCTCACTACTTTTTTTTTTTTTTTTTTTTTTTTTTTTTTAAGGCATGAACTTAACATGCTGTTAGGAGATGTTAGGAGCTCTTTTATACTTCTGACAAATGTTTTAATACATCTGAAAGGAATGAATATAATTTTTTAAAAAAGTGATATTTGGTGTGAAAGTAAGCTGTACCAAAAAAAAATAATTTTCATAAGTACTTTTCACTTTTGTGGGCACAGTCTTGTCACTGGAACGTTAGCTCGGTGGGGTTAAATTTCAGTTGGTGAGTGGAATGTTGTGTGAGTTTATAGAACGAAGATGAAGTAAAACCATAGAACCCTATCAGGCTCCTCCATGCAGACTTTGCTTGGCTCCTTGCCATGTTCTTGGTCTTTGGCCTGTCTTCCCCAGGCTGACCACAGGTTTATAACTGTTCTCATTCTTGCCTTGGCTACTTATCATGAGGCTGTCCTGGCTCATGTTACTTCCAACTACAGCTGGGTCCATTTGTAGACTTGCCTTCCTTTTCTTAATCATCTTGCATTGGTTTTTACGTCTCTGTGGGGCAGAGGAAGCGGTTGGCCAAAGGATCCGGGACAGTGGGCTGAGACTCTGGGGAAGAAGGGAGGTCCATTCATTTCATCTGCTCATTTTACGAGTTGTTAGTTCTTCAGCCAAAGCTTGTGGGGACTAAGGGGAGACACAAAGTGTCCGTAATCCTAAATGAGTCTGTTTTGCCTTTCTTGCCCTTCTTCAAACTAGATTGCTTAACCGTAGTGATTTGGATGAAGCTGACCCGTTGTTTCTAGCAAACACAGTTAAGAGAAGGACCAAGCTGTGGACCTTGGTGACTGGGCCAGGATGGGACTTCCTCTCTTCTAAGCGTGACGTCATCCCGGAGCTGAGTAAAATGAGCGAGGAGGCCAGCGAGACTGGACAAAGATACAGCAACAGTCAGCCCATTTTAAAGCGTCAGAAACCTATCCGACCTTACATCTGTTCCACGCTAGACTTTCAAGAAGAGAGAGACTTTTTGGCCAAAACTATCTTCCCTCAGCTTAATGACTTCTGCAGCCCCCGGGGCACCTACTTCAAAGCTGTGGACCTGAGATGGTCAGCTGTGAAAGCCCATAAATCCTTCACCAGCAACCAGTTCCGGCAGCACTCCTGCCTGCACGCTCAACACCTGAAACTCTGCCTGGACTACGTAAACAAATGCTTCCCGTTTTTCATCTGCCTGCTGGGGCAGACCTATGGAGACTTCCTCCCCGACTACACACCTTTTCTGTTATCCAAAGTCAAGGACTTTGAAAGTTTATCCAAGGGAGAACAGAATCTATACGTTGCTGCCAAAAACGGTTATCCCTGGGTCCTGAAGACTCCCAACTGCAGCCTGACGGAGTTCGAGATCATCCAAGCAGCGTTTCGGAAGAAATCTCAATTTCAATTCTTCTATTTCCGGACAGCACACTCACTGCTGCGGACTTTCAGTGAGGAGGAAGAGGAGGAAGAGGAGAAGCTGTCCTCGGCTTATCTGGTGAACAAACAGGGGAAAATCAAGGTCGGGAGGCTCAAGGCTAAGATCATTGGCGAAGGGCTTCCTGTCAGATTCTACAGAGACCTGGAGGAATTGGGTGAAATGGTTTTCAAGGACTGGTCTGCTGTTGTGGAAAAGCTCTATCCAGTCACTATGATCATGGAAAATATAGGTGAGTAAATCCACAGATGGCTAGGTCTACCATCAGCATTGGGGAAATGTCTTGTGTGTCTCCCGGGGAAGGAATCTGTGTGTGTGTGTGTGTATGTGAATGCATGCCTTCACTGTGGTACCTTTGGAAGACAGAGGACAACTTTTGGAGTTGGTTGTGCACATTCCTGTCTCTCCAGCCCACATTTCCTTGCAGTTCTGTCTCCATCTCCCATCTTCTTACTGTATCCTGCACTGGGATTACAGGCTCAGGCCACCGCACCCCGCTTTTTGTGGGTGCCAGGGTTAGATCTCAGGCCTTCAGGCTTGTCAGTGCTTTTACCTGATGAGCTGTCTGACCGGCCCAGGAAAGGAACTGTTAAACAATTGATGTACTTGTTAAACATTTTAAATTAATACCATCGTTCTGTAGCATATGTTTCCCTCTTTAAAAATATATTTATTTAGTCAGATGTGGTGGTGAATGTCTTTAATCCCAGCATTCTGGAAGCAGAAGCACGCGGATCTCTGTGAATTTGAGGTCGGCCTGGTCTCCAGATTGAGTGCCAGGACAGCCACAGCCCTGGTACCTAGAGAACCCATGTCTCAAAAAAAAAAAAAAAAAAAAAAAAAACCAAAGTCTATATGTGTATGTGTGTGAGTACATGTATGTGCATGTATGTGCACCATGTTTCTATAGGAGCCTGAGGTCAGAAAAGAATGTCATATTCTCTAGAACTGGAATTATCAGTGGTTGTGAGCCACTATGTGGGTGCTGGGAACTGAAACTGGGTCATCTGTGCAAGAAGACTTTGGAACTGAGAAGAAGAGCTAATACCGGGCCTGGAGACTATCGGGAAGTTCGGGAGCTCAGAGAGCACCTAGAATATCTGGCATTCACATGTAGGTCTAGAGGGACGCTTTGAACCAGGGTTGCTTTTGTGCCCTCCCCTCTTGTCTCACCTGCAGAGAATTTTGATTATCAATGAAAAGGCAAGCATCACCATCTAGTGGGTAGAGGCTTTGGATGTAATTGCATGGGACGGACCACAGTGAAGGACTGTATAGCTCTAAGTGCCAACGGTGCCACAGTTAGGAGAAGAGGGAACTTTATTGTCTGGTGATATGTGTATGGTGGCACATTTAATTTTTAGGGTTTAGCCCTTGAAGGATGTCTCAGTCAGGGTTTCTATTCCTGCACAAGCATCACAACCAAGAAGCAAGTTAGGGAGGAAAAGGTTTATTCAGCTTACACTTCCATATCGCTGTTCATCACCAAAGGAAGTCAGGACTGGAACCCAAGCAGGTCAGGAAGCAGGAGCTGATGCAGAGGCCATGGAGGGATGTCACTTACTGGCTTGCTTCCCCTGGCTTGCTCAGCCTGCTTTCTTATAGAATCCAGGTCTACCAGTCCAGGGTTGGCACCGCCCACAATGGGCTGGGCCCTCCTCCCTTGATCACTAGTTGAGAAAATGCCTTACAGCTGGATCTCCTGGAGACATTTCCTCAACTGAGGCTCCTTTCTCTGTGATAACTCCAGCTTAAGTCAAGTGGACACAAAGCCAGTACAAAGGGTAATCTTCTGGTCTTGCAGCTGAGCAAGCAAAGGCTGCTGTACTGTGGTTAAGTGTCTGACTACTGACTGTAGGACCAATCTCAGTTTTGAATTTGCTCCTTCTAGCTCTCAAATCCATACTTGTGGACTTCTTTACTCCTTGGCCTGATCCTTTATGACTAATGAGCCTGAGAATTTGTGAGAAAAGCAGACTCTGAGGCCCCATTCCTGCTGAATTAGAATTTGCATTTTAACATGAGCTAACTAGGTTTACATGCAAGTTAAATTGAGAAACACTGCTCCCACATCATATTGCCTCCCAACAAAATGATGGTTAGATTCTTTTTTGAAAATAGTGTCCTATGGGCATGCATGTGGTAGACTGAAAAGCCCACCTCAGAGTATGGATGGTTCTTCACCCAGACAGGCTTCAGACGGACCTGTGATGTCCCTAATATATTCACATGTATGGGGTATTATTGAGGGTATGAAGATGACTATACATGCTCAAGAGATGACATACAAAGGTTACAGTTTCTAATGTAAGGACTCGTTAATGTGGGCATGTAAAATGCACATGGTCCTTTCTGTGACCAGTCAAGAGACCTTGGAATGTGATAAGGATTGGATGGCTGGTTGGTGAATCCAAGAATACTGACCCACATAAAGTCATTTCTGTTCAGTGCTGCGGGGTAGCATTGTGCTGGTCACATGAAACTGCTTGTAAGCCAAACCCTTCGGGACCCCAGAAGAGAACATTATCAGTCCTATCAGTCTTTTTGTGACAACCATGGGTGAGGTTAAACCTTGCTTATAGACGTGCAGAGCCAAGGCTTTGTTTGGCTTCACGCAGGCTTTACCCTGGTGCTCAAATGATATCCCCAGGCTTGGGCTGAGGGTTTCTGAGCTGGGATCTGCTGTCCTGGTGTGGGCTCAGCAACTTGGATTCCCCCATCGTGGAAAGAAGTGTGACTATAGCAGCTCCAGGTGGGAAGTCAGAAACTCTAGTCTTAGCATTGGGTCATTGAGAGCCTGAGCTGGGCCATGTGTTTGTATTTGACTTGCTCACTGGTGCCAAAAATGTGATGTTCTGGTGAGCTAATCCTGGAGCTGGAGCTGAAGGACTGGAACTGGGACTTGAGGGAATCCCAGATGCTAATCTAGTGCTGCTCCTGAAACCAAGATAAGGTCGGGCGATGTGAGGTAGCCAAGAACTACAGACCACAGAAGTGCTGTTGGACTAGGGTTTGGGACTCTCTGCTCAGACCTATGCTAGATGCTAGAGTTCGGTTCCAAGCTGTTGAATCCAGAAAGTTATTACTGATAAGCCCCTGTTTCTTGCATAAAACAGTTTAATGGTAAATATTGCGGAAGAAATAAAAAACAGTGAAGCAAGTAAACACAGGACATGGCCCATGACAGCCATGAGGAGTTGTTAAGAAGAATGGATGCCACCAAGTGGGGATTGGAAGAATGTGTACAAGTGTGAAATGTGGCCAGTATTAATATTCTTTTCCTGATCTCAGTGTGAAGCCTGTCTGATTAATAATCACTAGGGTGGAAGAGTTAAGTGTTTCTGAAGATGTGGATGAAGGCCTTCTTACAACATCATTAATTGTATTTGTTAGTCTTTAAAGTGGTTTTGGGTATGCATGTGTGTGATGTGTGTATGTGTGATATACATGTGTGTGATGTGTGTGTGTGTGTGTGTGTGTGAGATGTGTGTGTGTGTGTGTGTGTGTGTGTGTGATATGTGTGGTGGGGACACATGCTGCAGCAGGCTTGCAGAGGCCAGAGGCCAGCATTTTGGAATCAATTTCTTCCTTCTGCTAGGGTTTTTGGGCTTGCTCAACAAATGTCTTTATTTATAGAACCCTCCTGTTGGGCCTATATTAGTCTGTTGTTGTTTGAGACAGGGTTTCCTTGTGCAGCTCTGGCTTTACTGGAACTCACTCTGTAGACCAGACTGGTTTTGAACTCACAGAGATCTATCTGTTTCTGCCTCCTGAGTTCTGGGATTAAAGGCATGCGCCACCACCTCCTGACTGATTTTGAATATTATTAAAAGGTTTGCTTATTTTGGGCCTTTTTAAAATTTCACTTTTAGTTTTGTTGTTGTAGCCCTGGCTGTCTTGGAACTTGCTCTAGACCAGGCTGGCATGGAACTCAGAGATCTGCCTGCTCCCTGGCTTTACTTTTAGTTTTAAATCACTTGTATTTGTATGTGTATGTGAGAATGGCTGTGTGGGGTATGTGTACATGAGTGCAGATGCCCTCAGAGACAACAAAGTGTCAGATGCCCTGGAGCTGAAGTTAAGGCAATTGTAAGATGGGGTGCTGGGAACCGAACTCCGGTCCTTGGCAAGAGCAGTATGCCCTCTTAACTGCTGAGCCATCTCTTCAGTCCTTAGGTTTTATTCTTTTTAAAAAGAGATTTATTTATTTTATGTATCTGACTACACTGTCACTGTCTTCAGACACACCAGAAGAAGGCATCAGATCCCATTATATGTGAGCTGCTGTGTGATTGCTGGGATTTGAACTCAGGACCTCTGGAAGAGCAGTCAGTGCTCTTAACCACTGAGCCATCTCTTCAGTCCAAGTTTTATACTTTATTTTTTTCTTTTCTTTTTTTTATTTTCCTAGTAAGATGATTTTTAAAAAATAAATTAGTTTGAAAATAAGTTCAGACTGATCGCTATTTGGGGCAAACAATCAGATGTAGAACAGGTGACAACAGTTCAAAGAATATCTGCACCATCTGTCCTTATCTGGAAGCTCAGGTGCTAACTTGTGTAGCATTGCCTTCAGCTACTGGAGAGCAAGCAGCACTCTGGTGCTTTGCAGCATCTGATTGGTCACTCAGAGCATGGCAGTACTTCCGGCTGCGTACCAATTATCTCAAGTCACTCAACTCTTCTTTCAGGCTTCCCACCTTCAGCCGCGAAGGGTGTTCAGTAGTCTGTAATTTTGGGATTTTCCTTGTCTAATATGATAGTAACACTTTTTTTAAAAATCGTTCTCTCTTAAACTGGGACATGCTTCATTTCCAGTTGCCCGAGGCTTCCTCCTGTTTGAACGCAGATCACACATTCCTGACAGGAACTCAGTGGTGTTACATCCTTCCTAGGATATGGTATCCGGGCGAAATACATTTGTTAATGATTTGTTTATTATTATGTTATGTGTATGTTTGTGGCCCTGTGTGAGTTTATATGCATCATGTACATGTACGAATCTACAAGTCCCAGCTGAGGATGTTGGGTCCCAGGAAACTGGAGCTGATGGCAGTTGTGAGCTACTGTGTGGGTACTGGGGTCTCTGCAAGAGCAGTGTATGCTAGTAACTGCTGAACCATTTCTCCAGCTCAGGGATGGTGTTTTAAAGTTAAAACAGTAACAACAGCAAAACACACTAAGATATCTTACTTAGTATTCTCAGTGTCCAGGTTGAATACAAGTTCCTGGCATCAATATGCTAATTTTTTAAGTACAAGTAAGCTATCCAATAGTCTATACACATGTTTTCAGGGATCTTCTACAAATTTCATTGTCTGTGATCTTGTGTATTAATCAAGCATTCACTCCAGGCTTGGGAAGATGGGGAAACAAACATCCATAGCCCCATGGATAATATTTACTAAAACACTTTAAATGACATTCCCAAAGTCCTCTTGTGTGTAAAATATATTTGCAATGACGTGACACGCCAAAATGAAATGTGTCTTTTTAATCCAAGCTGCCACTGGAGAAAATAAAGGCAGCTGCTGTTTTTCTGCACATTGTGAGAGCCACCATAGGTCATAGGTGTGGCTTCAGTGACTCTGGTTAAAACACTTCTGTAAAAACTAACCCTAGAGAAAAAATGTGCACCCTGGCAGCTGTTTCCAGTTTGAATGGCTGCTTCTCCTCCTCCTTTTCCTTCTTCCTCCTCCTCCTCATTCTTCCTTCTCCTCCTTCTCCTCCTCCTCTTCGTGCTCATCTTTAGAGCATTTGTTTTCAATTTATCTCGAATTTGCCAGCAAGGAAGAGAACAGACATCCAGAGGTCAGGGTCCCCCACATGTTCTCCAGCGATATCCAGAGGGACAATATAGAAGCCTCCTCCCCAAACTGGTCTAAGTTGTGGTCTTAACCTTGAGACCTCGAGTAACCAGAAGGGTTTTCAGAGCCCTAATCTGGGGTTCCTTGACAGTAGAGGGGAGCGAACTGAAGGAGCAACTGAAGAGGGCAGGACAGCAGCACCGAGAGAAAAGAGCACGTCAGGTCAAAGCATGGACATAGTTCTTGCAGTGCCAGGCAAAACGAGCCCCTAGAAAAAGAAGTTTGCAAGTGGCCACAAAACGAGGACTTGGGGGTGAGTTGGCACAGAGTCAATGACACAGGCTCTGGGAGCAGGTGAGGAATGCTGCAGCACGCTCCCCAAGTTTTATTCTTAAATGGATATATTTACACTAAGTCAATAAGAAGATACATGGTGGGTAAGTCATAAAAAAGCCTTAGAAACAGGTGTTAAATCTTTTCTTCTTGCCTTTTAATAACTCACATAGAGTTTCACAGTCTACAGTAGGGCAGTAGTAGACCATTTGGTAGTTTCTGAAAAGCAGTGTACATTCATCAGTGTAAATGTTGGTGTGTGTGTATGTGTGTGTGTGTGTGTGTGTGTGTGTGTGTGTGTGTGTGTGTGTGTGTACATGGGTATGCAGGTACTTATAGTGATATGTTTTGCAATGTTAATATGTTTTGCAGAGCATGGTATGGTGTGGTGGGAGGGTATGCCTTAGTGGGCCTGTGCTGAGGTATTCCTTCCTCTTGAGGTACCACATACAATGGGTCTTTTAGAATTAAGTTTATTTGGGGACATGGGAAGGGGGATTGAGAAGGGAGTAGAGGGAGGGGGTCAGAGAGAGAAAACGGGCTAGGTAACTGTTGGGCCTGGAAGGAATGCTAGCATGCTAACATATAGAACCCAGGAATCAGCCACAATTTCAGTGTTAGACTCTTGACCCTTGGAAGTATCATAACACATGAGTGAAAATGCTGTAATAATCCATTTTCTGTAAGCTGACTTTATAAATCAACTACAAAGACTTGGGTTATTTTATAGAGAAACCTGAGTGAGGCCCAAGATCAATTCAAGAGACTAGTTGGACTGTGAAGCCCTCCTAAATTCTATTAAAACTCTTGGAACTGGAAGCTGGCGTTGTCCAGACTAGGTTTCTAAGTTTATTCTGGCTCTAATCTCAACCCATAGGGAAGCCCAGCTAGTTATGGAGGTATAGGGGTGTCCTCTGGGAATCTATAAACCCAATCTGTGTTCTATTTCATAATACCCTGCCACCAGACTAAACTTGGATAGTATATCTCTCCAAAGACAGGACAGTGTTTTGGGAGGCCAGAACACCCTGAAACTAATCAAACATTTCGTTTGGAACTGAAGCAAACTGGAGCCGGAATGAACCTTAGAGATAGATCATGTAATTGTTTGGCCCTCCATATGCTACCAGAATTTAGATGACTCCCCTGTGACAAAGCTGTATCTGTGCTTATGATTATAGTCAATATTGGAACATTTTACCCTAAAAATATGATCTACTCCCCAACCTCTGCCATGGGGGACACACATGTACTACACACACACACACACACACACACACACACACACACACAGACCATGAAGTGGAACTCTCTTCGTACTAGCTAGAAGTTTGAGTAGACAGCAGATTATATATCAAGTCTAATTTTGTTTTTATCACTGTTGCTCTGAGGTCATGCGTGTTGGATTCCATGTCCAAATGGCACAAGAAAGGGTAAATGGCCTGTCTATGGTAGTGGTTCTCAACCTGTGGATGGTCTCAACTTGGAGCTTGCGTACAAGATATTTACATCACGATTCACAACAGTAGCAAAGTTACAGTTATGGAGCAGCAACAACATCATTTTATGGCTGGTGTGTGGGGGTGGTACCCAAGGGTCACAGCATCAGTACTGAGTGCTCTCCCAGAGGTCCTGAGTTCAATTCCCAGCAACCACATGGTGGCTCATAAGCATCTGTAATGCCGTCCATTAAATAAATCTTTAAAAAACAAACAAACAAGCAAACGGATGTTGAGAACCACTATAGAAAGCCTATGATTTGCTTTCAGTATTATATGGAGTTATATATAACATATAGGCTATAAAATACTGTGCAGCCACAGAGAGGAAGCAATGTAGACACATGAGTGGGCTCCATCCTGGGCATTTAGAAGAATCACACAGAACTAAAGACGAGAAACAACAAACCTGATGCCTTCCTTATCTCTTTCCGCTGTCAAGACTACAAACACAGCTTTGAGAATTTGTATCATGAAGAGTTTGAGGAGAAGTGCAAGCAAGTCTTTGTTATTTCCAAGGAGTCAAACAGAACCTTTGAGATACTGGAAAGGTTCGCTGCAGTCGACCTTGACTCTGACAGCTCTGCAGCAGCTGCAGGGCTCGAATCCATTCTGAGGTAAGAGCTCGGAAACTCTGATTGATGGTATGGGGCTGAAGCTAAGCGACCTGACTTTGGTAAGTATGAACCTGCAAGTTCAGAGTGTCTGTCCTCCCTTTCCCCATAGCTTTCTGTAAGACCCTGTGAGGGAAGCTACACCCAGACACCCGGGCAGCATGGTTTCCTAACCAAGTCAGCACCATGCTAATGTGGAAGAAGGAAATCCCATGGATCTGCCCCTAGACAAAGAACTACATGCAGCTAACTCCTACTGAGAAAAGGAGAATTAGCCTTCCAGCTTGTCATCTAATACCAAGTGGTGAGCCCTGAACTCATAGGCAAACAAACAACATGAACTCATCGAAAGCCGTGCCTCAGTTGGAGCGTTGTCGATCACTCCGCTTTCTTGGGGCTGTTCTCTATTCCACACGCTCTCTAGTGCTCTCAAGATGAAAAGCCTTTGAAGTCTCCTCCCTCGAAATTTGCTTTACAAATCTCTGACAATTAAGGAGTGACTATAAGCAAAAGAAACCAAGGAACATGAATATGTTTTGATAGTATGATGTCATTTACAAAGAGCTTCTACATATGTCATTATAAACTATATTAGTACATCCACCAAGCACTTTTTAAAATATAGGCCATATCATATTTAGGTTAACAAGGAATCAAGTTACTTTACATCACATGAGCTCCGCATCTGTGTTTCCCCTATGGAGGTGGGAGCTCTCTGTGTACTGCTCACAGGCACTGATAACGACGTCCCATTTCTAAACAGGGGAAGGCATCTTACAATGTTTTGCTCATTCTCCTCTGGCTCCTACTGGAGATCTGATTTAGTTTGTAAGAATTTTGTGATTTGAAGCAGAGCCACAGCTGCTGGCATGGTACAGGCTGGCCCTGGCGGTTACTGCCCTCGGCTTACTACTCCCATCACAGGCCACTGAGTGACCATGTGCTTTCTGGCAGTCCCGGTGCTCATGCTAAGAGGAAGGCAATGTATTTGGTTACCTCAGCATGATCCTCAGCCACTGCCTTTAAGACTATAGGAGACATATGTAGGTGATGGTTAAACATGTTAGGCGTGGATAGGTAAATCCTCAGAAGCACAGAGTTAGGGAGCAGCGGCTGAGAGATGAGAGTGGGGACAGAGAGGAGGGTGATTTTTAAAGGGACAGTTATTTTGTTTTGGATAGTGGCCATGCTCTGAAGTTCAATAGCAATGATGTTTATATAACTGTGTGTAATGGAAACCAGCCAAATGGGATCTTTAAAACTACGGGTTTTATGCTTTGTAGATTATTTCTCATTTTGTTTATTATTGTCAAAGAGTTCATCATTCAGATGAATTTTGTTGTAATTGAAGAATTCAAGCCGGACACAATAAAAGCACAATGATTAGGTAGTCTTTTTGAACTGTATGAAAACACTTAAGGCTCTGTTTGCTTTACCCCCTGGGACAGCGCTCTGTACTGTACGTTCCTGAATGCCGTGTGTAAATCAATAGAAGGATGTTCTTTGTTCTAAGTTGCAGACCATAGGCTCAATGCCAACTTTTTCCCCCTTTACTTATCTCTTCCCCACTCTTTCAGTTAGGTCCCTCTGTGTGGCCCTATTATGTGTGGTGCTACTACTACATAGTCTGGCTTGGCCTTGAACTTCTGGCCATATGCCCGTCTCTGCCTCCTGACTACTGAAGTTACACACATGTGCCACCACACCAGGTCATATGTCAACCGCTTATCAGTGGGACTTTTTGTAATAATGTTTCCATTTGTTTCTGAGAGGGTGCAGTGACACTCATTGATCTGACCTGCTTGGTGCACACAGTTGCAGGCTCACAGACACTGCAGGGAACAAAAGAGCTAAACCCCTGTCTCTATGGCATTTGATCCTGAGCACAAGGACTACGCAGCATGTTTGAGGAGTGTGCAGTGTGCTCCACGTCTTAAGGGCCAATGGAGTGCTATGGAACCTTGAAAGGGGGCCAGCTGATAGAGTGAGGGAAAGCCCTAGGTGATAAGATGATGTTTGGGTGACTAACAGAAGTAAGGAAGGCAGCCAGCTATACAAACATGGCATGGAAGAACATTCCACACAGAAGCAACTGTAACTACAGAAGCCCTGGGGCTAGAGAAATGGAAGACGCCAGGTAGCTGCAGGGAAAGTAGTGTGGGATGAGGTCACCTGGCATCACGGGTCACCCACGTGACATTTCCCAACAAGCTCATGCTGGGTGAAGGCAGAGGTAGGACTCAAAGGTAAACCCCTCTTTGGGAAACTCTCCGTGAAGGAATTTAAGTAATAGAGCATTGACTCCCAGTTCATCTGGATGAAGAGTGGATTCTTGTGAAATACCTACTTTTTAATGACTCAGCCTGGGGGCGGGGTGTTTATTTCAATGTGCTTTCTCACCAACCCTCTTGCATTGCTGAATCTAAATCCAGGCTCACGTGCTTCATTCATTCATTTATCCATTCAACAACTATTGTCAGAAGCTGTGCTAGACAAGAGTATGATAATTCTGGGGACTTTCCTGCCAGTGGAAAATCATTACACACACATACAAACACACATATGTATATGCACACAGGCAAGCCCCCCCCCACATGTGCCCACACAGGCAAGCCACACACACACATGTGCACACACATACACACACTTTGTATGATTGGTGCTACAGATTGCACCTAGGGCCTCATGTATGCTACGTCATACTTGGCTACAGGCATTTTTCTTTCTCTTTTCTTGAAACAAAGTCTCACTAAGTTATCTAGGATGGCCTTAAACTCCCTATCTCCCTGCCTCAGCATCCCAAGTAGCAGAGGTTACACATCCGCACCGTTAAACTTAGTGATATATTATGATTCCCAGTGTGAGGTGATAGTGTAAGCCTGTGAACCCGGCACGGGGAAGGCTGAAGGAGGAGATCAGGAGATCAAGATCATTCTTGGCTACTTAGAAAGTCTGAGGCCAGCATGAAGCCCTATCTCAAAAGTAAAATAACTTTAAGTCACAAGGTCTCCATCATGATGTTCACAGGCCTGAGGTGCCTCTGCATACACAGAAACTTCGGCTAAAAATATAAAGGACCGTAGACCACTCACTCCTGACACATGAACTGGGCTGTGGTGCCCTTTAATCCCGGCAGTCAGGAGGCAGGGGTAGGTGGATCTCTGAGTTCAAAGCCAGCCTGTTCTGCAGAGTGAGTTCCAGCACAGCCAGAGCTATACACTAAACAGAGAAATCCTGTCCTGAAGTGGGGAAAACCTGTGGAAAAGCACCAAGATCAGCTCCTGCCAGAACACAGACTTGTTTCTGTAGAGCTACCGGTTACCACACACTGGCCAAGGCTCAGCACTTCTGTCACCACTAACGGTGGCAGGTCAGCAGGACCTCCAGTTCTGTAGGTCTCAGGATTGACAAGTGTTCTTGGTGTATGGGTGCTCCTGTTCTCTGGCCTCTTCCAGTGTGATTCATAAGTCAGCCAAGACAGCTGCTGGTGGTGAGATGTGCAGAGAGGGCAGACAGGAAATGGACTGGGTTATCTCTCCTGGCCTAGAGCCCTTGCCCATGCTTGAAGTTCATGTCAGACAACTCTGGGATCTAGCCAGAGGAGCCTTCCCAAGCTACTAAGTCTCTACCCTCCTGATCTCATGTCTTACAAAACCACAGCTCCATGGAGGAATGACATCTACACAGTGAACTGAAGTCTACTAACTTAGGCCAGAGCATCATACCTCTTAGGGATAACTACCCAGGAAATGTTCTCTCTCTCTCTCTCTCTCTCTCTCTCTCTCTCTCTCTCTCTCTCTCTCTCTCTGTGTGTGTGTGTGTGTGTGTGTGTTTCTGTGTCTCTGTGTGTTTCTGTCTCCTCTGTCTCTCTCTGTCTCTCTCTTTCTCTGTATGCCTGTGTATGTTCTCTCTGTGTCTCTGTGTGTTTCTGTCTCTGTCTCTGTCTCTCTCTGGGTAAATATTTGAGCTTACTGCATACCCTTCTATTTTTTCAGAATAAACTCTCTTCCGAGTTGCAAGTCCATTTTGCTCTTGTCTGGGGAACGAGGCTGTGGGAAGTCCACTCTGATCGCCAACTGGGTCAATGACTTCAAAATCAGACACCCCGGAGTGCTGGTGATCCCATACTTTGTGGGAAGTACGTGTGAGAGCTGTGACATCATGTCGGTGATCCATTACTTCATCGTGGAGCTTCAGCGCAGGGCCAACGGTAACCGAGCCAGCCTGGTGGGCAGAAGTCCCCGCAAGCGAACGGAAGTCCCCTGCCAGCCCTTCCGAACCCCGCTTTTACTGTATATAAATACCAGCAGTACTGCTTCAAACACCTCTGGTCACTTGTCAAACTAAAGCCAGAAAGTCCCTGAGACCAGAAAACAAATCAGTTTTCATAAAAAGCGTGGATCTTAATATAAATAGGAAACCCATTAAAATGTGTTCTTGCCCATGAAAATAAAAATGACTCAAGGGACAGTCGGCAGAATGTTTTAAAGCATCAGCTGGGTTAGAAATGAGCAGCTGTTGCTCTTTTCCTTGGTCCTGTCATTCTCTTGTTTTCATCCAAATCTTCTATGGCCTCACCCATATGCCCTGCTTCTCCCTTCCTAGAGCCTCTTTGTCCTTCCCAGGTAATAGTCTACTAGGAACCTCTTAAATGAGTGCCAACCACCATTTCTCCCTATGGTCAGCCTGGAGGAATCAGATTCTTTCTACCCAGAGGCAGTGTCTGAAAGACTCAACTCTTCTGCCTTGGTGAAACCCCAACAAGGAATTTATTTTCATTGCTACTTCATATCTGTCGTTTTGCTACTGTTATAAATCGTAATTAAGTATCTCCTATGCACAATATCTGATATGTAACCTCTGTGAAAGGGTCATCCGACTCCCAACAGGGTTACAACCCACAGGTTGAGAACTGATGGGCTAGAGGCAGGGAGAGTGGAAAGGGCACACCTAGCCCTCCCGAGCTGGGGCCTGGATTCCCACTGCCATCTCCTGGTAAGAAGTTTGCCAAGTAAGATATCACACAGATGGAAGGGATGGCGTTGGAACAGGTAGCCTTGCCTTCTACTTTCTTTGGGGACATCTTTCTAACCGTATAGAAATCAGAAGAAAGAACATTCTAGTCAAAGGGGAAAGCCAAAGGAACACTACAATTCCTGAGCTGGAAACACAATGGGAAGAGCTGGAAACAGACAGAGGGCCAGTGTGGTCGGACCACAGCAGATGGATGGCAGAGTATCAGACAGAAGAGGGAGTGAGGACAGGGATGCTGTATATGGAAGGGGCTCTGTGAGGCAGAGTACCAGATACGGAGTTTGTTGAATGCAGCAAGAGGCCAGGGCAGAGTTTAGAGCATCATAGTGACATGACTTGATTCCAAATCAATCTGATGTGTGGGGAACAGACATAGGGAAGCAAGCTTGCAGACAGGGAGGGACACCTACTATCGCTTATCGATCGTCTTGATCAACATGTTGGTTGAGGGCAATAGCAGTGAATAAGGGCTGTGTTTAGTTTGAGAATTTGCTGAAGAATTGAAGGTAGGTTAAGGACATGGGGGAACTGTGGGTAACTCCCATCTCTGGACTTTAGGAATCTAAGTGAAAGGCAAGAGCTGTTGACTAAGACAGGCAGCTCCAGTGGGGTGGCAGGCAGGTTGGAGGAAGTCAGGAGCTCTACTTTGGATGTGTGATGTTTAAGATGCAAGGTGTGCTGTGGCAGTGATGGTGGCCATCGTGGGGTGGTGGTGTAATGGTGGCAGTCATGGGGTATATATGTTGTGCTTCATGCTGTCCTGGAAGCCTGAGAGTCTGCGCCAATATTACTGGTCATATGTGTTTGGTTTCAGACCCTAGGAGAAGGCACTGAGGTACATATTTTATATATGACAGCAGACCTGGCCTCCTGGTTCTCCCAGCATCCCTAGGCTCTACCTGGCATACTTACCCCTAACGCTGAACTTTCCAGCCCAGAGGCTGGGCTGCTCATCCTCCAGAGGCTTTCCTCTATAAAATCTTAACATTTTGGTCTCTCTCTTCTTCCCTCTGTCTTTCTCCTCTCTGTGCTCACACTTGCTTCCTCGGGTTAGTATAACTCTCTGTGGCTTGGTTCCTATCCGGTCCTTTGTTTGTTTGTTTGTTTGTTTTGAGATAGGTCTCTTGTAGTTCTGGGCAGTCTCAGGCTTTCTGTAGTCAAGGATGGCCTTGAATGCCCATCTCCACTTCCCAAGCCTGCCACACCCTGCAACGTTTTTTTCCTATTTATAAAATGTGGATTTAAAAGGAAAAGTACCCTTGGGCATTTAAGGGATTAACTAGGATAAAGTAGAAAAGACAAAGGCAGCCGGTTCGGGTCCTGACCTCTAGAAACTGATAAACATTCACAACTATTATTGCTGTAATGTGTGGGCATTCACATGCTTCTAACTGCCTGCCGGGGAGATGCCTCCTCCTCATCTACCGGTTTGTGCTTCTAGGTCCCGAGTAAGTCTGAGGTGCCTCACAGTGATTCTGGATGTGTTCATACAGCTCAGATGCTGTGGGGCGAGTGTTGGAGTCTCATTCTGTCCGCCTGGTGGGTTTCTGTGAGTGTGCAGGGGAGGGTGTGGCTGGCTGGGCTTCTCTTCGGTTGCACTTCTGGGTCTGTAAAGCAGTTGAAATGAACAGAAACAGGTGTGCCGTCTTCAGCAGCCTCCCAGTCCTATTCTGGCTCATCCCCAAGGTGTTCACTTGGGCTAGGCAGCCAATGCTGTAAGCTCAGCCAAACACACCCAATTAGGATTTTATTCCCAAAGTGAGTTGTTATTTTAAAGGGGTTCAGAGCACTCCTAATAAAAACAAGCTGCTGTCTTTCAGATGAGCTTTTTACATGGCAGCAGTGGGACGAATTCAGGAAAGCCAGTGAATCTCAGACACCTCTCCACGAGAGAGCACCAGCCCTCATTCATGGTGGAGGTTCTGGCTCCCCTTTTGACTAGCTGGTGATCTTTAGCAGTTTACACAAGCTCTATAGCCTTTTTTTTTCCCTCTGTAAAACCTACCCCTAAGGCTGAGATTGGAAAGAGAAAGCTTGTCTAGAGTTGACAATGGTACCTGCTGGTATTGGCTGAGGTTATTATTTACTTTGGGGATTAGCATTCGGAATGGGAGGGAAAACAAAACCAGCCTGTGCACTAGTAAGGGAAACAAGACGCCCCACTCCTGTTCACAATCAAGCAGAAGAAAGGCTGCAGTAGAAGGTAGGAGAGTCAGTCTTGACCACTGCAGTCTAATTAGGTGGGGATGGTGTGGGGCATTTTCAGGGCTGCCTGTGCTCCCCGCACAGCTGGCTTGAGGGATGAGGTAGAAGTCGGTGCAGTAGGCAGAGCTGCTGGTGAGAGCCTGCAGCCACACAATGCACATTCAGCTGCTCTGAGGCCCATTTTTCTGTGACCCACCTCTCTTCTCTGCAAGCTTTCTTCCATGAGACTCAGAGTCCTTCCACTCCGAGACACCAAATTCCACATGTGACATATTCCAGCCAGGACAAAGTACACGGTGGAGAGCTGCCACTGTTGGGGTTCTCCTGATTTCCTAGTCCCTTGTCTGCCTTGCTGACAGCCAGCAACCCCTTCTGGGACAGGCTTTGCAGAGTCATGTTTTCTCTTGATGCGGCCTTCCTCTCCACCATGTTCCATAGAACCGGGTGGCACTCCTAGAAGTCGAGTTCTACGGATTGAAGGCTCCCTGAACACCAGCTATCCTGTTAAGGGCTTCATAAGCACCCTGACATTCAGACTGCCAGGGCCACCATTGGGCGAGTCTAAACTCTGGCTTTTGTTGTTTCTGAAGCTCTTTTGTTCTCAACACGGCACTGTGTAGCCTTCTAGAAGTATACACACACACACACACACACACACACACACACACACACACACACACGTCTCAGTCTTTTGAAAGATTTTCCTTCTTGGTCCTTACCCAACATTGGCTCACAGGAGAACCTGCCTTTGTGTTGGTGACGTGGAATGGGCTTTCTAGCCTCAGCAGACCTTGCCAGGCCTTGTGCCCTGGGCCAAAATCACTTCCCAGCCTGACTTCTTGTCCTTGGTTTCTTTGGAGTAGACCTATCTCCTAAGGTCCCTTTACTTCCCTTGATTTTCTCTGCTGGTGAAATACTTGTCATTCGTGGGCAACCCCCTGTAAGAGGGCTGGTGGGCAGCTCTGCCTGACTGAGTGTGTGGTGCTTCACGTGGACAGCTCCCTCCAAGTACTGTGAGCTTACCCTGTGTGGTCTTCCAGGTGACTTGGAAAGGTCCCAGTATTGTGGGTTTAAATGTTTGTCTTCCTCTGCAAACCCTGTGAGTTCAGAGATTATGCCTTTTTTATTGGTTATTGATAAATCTGGTGCCTAGAACAGGCATAGACAATTCCCAATAAACCTTGTGTTGAGTGATGATCTCCATATATACATGAACACACACATGAGCATGTACACACATACACACACAGAGCTACTATGTTTGCCTTTTGGTGAGTCATTACGTGGGGGATTTAAACATTTGAGATATTAACATTTAAGTCAGACAGCAGACCTTTAATGGAGACAGATTAGCTCTTTTCAAACAAAGGGAAATGTTTAGGATCGTTTCCTAGTATCATCGTGTTATCATTTTCTTGAACATAGTTATGCTCACGAGACTGTCTTTTGCTTGGTGCCTTTCTTCATTGTGATGATTTTGCATGAAACTCTCATAGCCTGGGCTGGAGAGATGGCTCTTCCAGAGGCCCTGAGTTCAATTCCCAGCAACCACATGGTGGCTCACAGAGATCTGATGCCCTCTTCTGGCATGTAGGTGTGCGTGCAACTAGAGCACTTATTTATATAAACTAAATAAAATCTTAAACAACAAAAACAAAAAACAGGCTCCCATCATCTTTGGACTACTAGGAATGTGGAGCCAGGAGGTTGTCGGGAGCTCACTGGTCAGTTTGTGTGGCAGCATTTGTGATTCCAGTTAGAGAGAGAGAGAGAGAGAGAGAGAGAGAGAGAGAGAGAGAGAGAGAGAGAGAGAGAGAGACCCTGCCTTAAAAAACTCCTCAATTCTCTCCATTGAGGAGAATCCCAGACATTTACCACTGCCCTCCCCCACATACGTGTGTGCACATATGAAGCATGTACAAATACCACACATAGCATTTTATATGAACTCCTGAAAGTGTATTGGAGACATCTGGAGGCAGACACCATCACTACTTTGGGCCGGGATGTCTTGAGGAAGCCAAGCTTGTGCCTGCGTGTGTCAGGCACACAGCTGGATGACTGGCACTTGTTCCCCAACCTCTGTGCCTCCCCCAGGCCAGCTGCATCTGGTAGTGATGGGAACGTCTTTACCTAACCTGAAACCTCTGTATTGTAGGTCCCCAGCTTGAAATGGACTTCCTTAATGAAGACTCAAGTGTCTTGGTCTTCTCACTGCTCATAGACGTGTTCATGGCCGCCATCAGCCTAAAGCCTTGCATCCTCGTCCTAGATGGGATCGAAGAGCTGATCGGCATTTATGGGATTTCAGGTCAGAAGGTAACATCTTTAAAAAATAACACTTATTTTATTTTTTAAAAAAAAGGCCCCATTTTTAAGGGTGTATTTAGTACATTTTTATTGTGTTGTGTCTCTAGGTACGTCTGTCATTGGTTTTAACTATGGCTTTATGTCTTATTAGGCAAATACTTACGTGCCATTTACCATGGGCTTGGCATCATTTTAGGAGCTCTAAATGTATCAACATTCTTTTTTGGCTCAGCATCAAAGGTCTAGAGCACACACAGCCATTCAAAAAAGCCATTCACTCATCATCCTTGGTTGGACAGAGGGCAGAGAAGTGTTAGGTTGTCTAAGTGTTATCTCGGTGTTATCTAAGATCCAAGGATAATTAACTGGTGGAGTCAGAATCCAGACAGAGATGGCTCAGTGCTTAGGGTGCTCACTGTCATGGTTGACAACCCAAGTTCAATACCTGGGCTCCATCGTAGGAAAGAACTCAACCCAAAAGTTATCCCATGGCACCTGCCTGCACATACACATGTACACACAAAATAAATAAATGGAAATGCAATGAAACATTTTAAATCATCAAAAAAATTATATTAGGTATATCATGACAGTTTTGCTACAAAAATGAACAATTTTTTAGTATATAACATAAGGTCTTATTAAGTGGTCCAAATTGCCTTTTATTAGATTTTTTTTCCTGATTATTGCTGTAGGTTATTCTTTAGAAGATAGTCCAGATTTGTACTATTAAATTCATCACAGATGAATCAGTCAAATGTGGTTCTATTCTGTGTGAATTTATATATATATGAATTATACATAAATATAAATTATATATAAAAATTATATCTACAAATATAAATTATATATAAAATTATATCTATAAATATAAATTATATAAATATAAATTACATATAAAAATTATATCTATAAATATAAATTATATATAAATTATATCTATAAATATAAATGATATATAAATTATATATATACCCAATGATTCCCTAATGATTCCCTGTCCACGTTACCCTCTCTGTACTCACATGCAATTGTCCATGTACCCTAAAAGAAATTTTAAGGTCTTTGACGTTTTCCAATGTCTCCAATAGGCGAAAGATTTCTCCTGGCTGCCGTGCTCACTCCCTCCTCACTGTAAATTCATTCTGAGCAGCGTCTCCTCCAGTCTGGCCTGCAAGTCGCTGTGTGCCCGCCCTGATGTGAGGACCGTGGAACTCAACAGCATGGGAGACCAAGACACAAAGTTCAGCATCTTCAGGCAGCACCTTTCCGCTTCCGACCAAGAACGCTTTGGGCAGAGCAAGCCCATTTTGCGGAAGAAGCCAAACCTGAGCCCTCTGAAGCTCACAATCATCGCCAGCGAGCTGCAGGAGTGCAGAATCTACCGCAACGAGTTCCAGTGTCTGAGGGAGTATTTGGAGGTTGCCTCTGTGCAGGACCTCTGGGAGCTGATTATGAAGCGCTGGGTTGAAGATTATAGTTGGACTTTGAAGAATAAAGAGACAACCGTAGACACTGTGATTTCAGGTGTGTGGTAGCTGATCTCAGAGGGACCTCCATCCTTAAAGTGCCTCCTCTTTTATGGAGATTTGTTTGTCCTAGTTTCTCGGTTCTGTCTCTGCTGCCCCCTGCTGGTGCAGTCCCTCACCCTCACCAAAGAACCGTATCCCCTGGCTTTTGTTTCAGAGACAGGGTCTCTCTGTGTAGTTCTGGCTAGAACTTGCTATGTACGTCAGGCTGGACTCACACAACTCCACCTGCTTTTGCCTCACAAGGGTTGGGACTAAAAGTGTGTACTACGCACCCGGCCCTCCTGGCCTCCTGATTCCTGATTTCCTCTGCGACTCTCTCCTCGACCTTTTTCAGTTCTGTAACAGCTCTTTTCTTACCTAGTTGGGGTAAGAAACAAACAAGCAACATCGCGAGCTCCTTTTGTGAGTCTGTGGTGAACAATGTATTCTACAACTAGTTTATGGTAGTCGACAAGCAGGCTTTTGAAAGCTTTTATCCTCTCCAGCCACTGTGCGGGAGGCCTCTGATGTCTGGTGTGAAGCTTGCTTTCCTCATTTTGTTTCTGCTGCGGCTCAGTCTTCTTTCGGGACATGGAACCTAGATTGGAGTGCAGTCGGGGAGGTGGAAGGCTACAGGCTACGTTGATTACTATTGTACTACAGTGTCCCACATAGTTTTCAGCTCTAAGGTTTGCATTTCTATCAAAAAGTGAACTTCGAGTTTGCAGTATCTTCCCCCACCCCCAGGGGGAAGTGCGGTACCTTAGAAGAGTCCAAAGGCCTGATCGGTTCTAGGCAACTACATCCCCAGGACTGCGCGGTAAAGCCTACGGCTCCTCCCACAGCACCTGCTGCTTCTCCAGCATTGGCCAGTAGTCCTGATAGGTCTAGGGAGCTCCGAAGCCATAGGCCTGGGAAGAGCTTGGTAGAGCTCAGTCAAGTTCAGGGGAAGCTTCATGACCTTGGCTTCAGATATGCCTTTACTTGGAGGCTGCAGGTAGTAAGTAGTATGGGTCCCTTCGGTTCCTGAGAGGCCACGGACCATGATGCCTGGCTTCCCTGTGATCGGAAGGATCTCTAGAGCTGGCAGATCTGAAACCAGTGATAGGACAAAGCTGGTTCAAATCCTCTCTCGGCACTTTCTTCTGGGTGACTTTGGGTAAGTCATTCACCCTGACTGCACTCTCTCCTTTATAAGACTTTTATTCCAGCGCTTACTTGGTTGGAGGAGGGAGGGTGCTTACTGGTGCTGTGGATCCCCTCCTCCCAATGATTTGCTGTTTCACGTTCTGTCCCTCCTCCCCCCCCCCCCCCCCCCGCCCCACTGCACAGGGTTGAGTGGCTGGGTGGTGGACGCGCTGTGCCTGCTCTGCATCTCGCACTGCGGGCTGGCTGAGGACGAACTGCTCCAGCTTTTGGACATGATGGGCTACAGGGACCACCAAAAAGTGACGGCGGTGCACTGGGCAGCCTTCCGAAATGCCACCAAACACTGGATCCAGGAGAAGCCCGGTGGTCTCCTCTACTTCCAGCACCAGTCCCTACGGAATGCGGTGGAGCACAAGCTGCTGGGTGAGGAGCTGATTCTGTGCCGGTGCCTCAGGGTTCAAGGGAGGAAGAGATTTCACGAGGTGTCACTAGCAGACATGCGCAAACATGCCGGACAACCATTGCATGTGTTTCCTTCCAGAAAATTATCATGGCGGCAGCAGCTGCTTCTTCTGCTCGTCCTTCTCCTCCTCCTTGTGTTCCCCCCTGCCCCCTGAGTTCCGGAACTAGCTCTGTAGACTAGGCTGGCCTCAAACTCAGAGGTCCATCTGCCTCTGCCTCCCAAGGGTTGGGATCAGAGGGCATAAGCCATTGCCACCACCTAGCTCACCATGGCATCTTCTAAAATGATTCCGTTTCAATTACAAGCAATTAGTTTGGGATCGTCCAGAACTGGTAAGATCATATGCAGAGTGTTTAACTCTTTTTAACTCAGTTTCTCACTTTTAAAACAACGACAATGAAGGTATTTACTCTGGGAGGAATGGGGGCACATGCAAATGCAGCATCTCATGAGTTATCCTGATGATCTTCCATGGCAACCGTTTGAGTGACAGTTCACTAATACCTCCGCTGGCTGGAACTATATGACTGAATTCAAGATGCAGCATTCAAGATGATTCTTGTCTGGCATTTCCTGACCCGGATTAGTGTTTTAGGTCCCCAGTCCACAGGCAGACATAATGAATCCCTGTTCTCTTAAGCCACTGAGATTTGCAGCTGTCAGTTTAGTGTATTCCAACACCCCAGGAGTCATCATAGTGCACAAACGTTCGAGGCTAAGTCTGTCCATGAGAACTCTGAATTCATAGATGATGCTGGGGCCAGACCTTCCCGTGCATCCCATATGTAGGTGGAGGAGAGCGGTTACCCAGTCTGTCTGGTTTTAAGTAGCTTCACTTATCCCAAGATTCCTAGTCACGTCTTCCTCATGAAATTATTCTGTAAAAACGATAAAATGAAATGTGGTGTTGTCTACAACACCCCACAGCCCTCTCCTTTTTCATGTGTACTGGGCATTGAATCCAGGGCTGTGTGTGCTAAGTACCTTACTTTCTCAGTGTAGAACCCACAAAAATGCATTCCCCATACAGCAAAGGAGAGGGGTTGTCTTTTCTTTTCTTTTTTTTTTTTTTAATCATGGGTCTCATATGCACTACTTCACCACCAGAGCATATGCGCACACCTTTGGCTAAATAGCACAAACCCTCTCCAGATGTGTGGGTGACTTGGAAACCATTTCAGCGCACACACAGGTTAGACAATGGGCTCCCCCGTTGGTTACAGTTCTTATGATGACCTGGACTCGGTGCGCCATCTAGTGTACGTTCCATTCATCTTGCAAGAGCAGCAAGGAAAAGATATAAAATATTTTGATTCTCAAGGACAGATATCAGCAGGCTCTAGACTTTTGAGAGGCTTGTTTCTGAGTAGTGCAGCCTGTCAGAAATACCTCCCTTTAGGGAGGAACATACAATAATTTACCTTTAGTACCATGTTCCCATTTGCTTAGTAACCACTGGGCCCTTGGAGGTCCAGGAAGAAGAATCAGGTCTCCAGAAAGCTCACCCTCACAAGTTAGCGAGGGCTTGTTTGGGCAGCAGCCATGATGTGTACTCAAAATAGAGAAGTGGGGCTGAAGAGATGTCTCCGTGGTTAAGAGCCATGTCTGCTCTTTCAAGAGGACCCAGCTTTGACTCCCAGCAGCCACGTGGCAGTTAAGAGCTGTTGTGACTTCAGTTCCAGATCCGAAGCCCATTTCTGACCTCCATGGGCACTCACTGCATTCATGTGATATACAAGTGTGTAGACAGCCAAAACACCCATACATATAAAATAAAAATAAATAGCTAAGATCTTTATATCTCTAACTACCCTCCTATTCCATCTCTCCTGCCACTCTCCAATTCCATTCTTTTTTTTTTTTTAAGTGTATGATTGTGGGTATGTGTTTTCTTTTCTCTTTTTAAAATTTATTTTATGTATATGAGCACACTGTAGCTGTCTTCAGACACACCAGTAGAGGGCATCTGATCCCATTACAGATGGTTTTGAGCCACCATGTGGTTGCTGGGAATTGAACTCAAGACCTCTGGAAGAGCAGTCAGTGTTCTTAACCACCGAGCCATCTCACCAGCCCTCCAATTTGATTCTTCAAACAAACAAACAAACATGAAGAAAATAGGGAAGCAGTCCGAAGTGTTTCTCCGTGGGAGTGGGGGAGGGAAACTCAATATGAAAAGTCCATGCTTTTGCCCTAATCACAACTACAAGTACTTTCTGGAAGAAAACAATGTTGCACAGGATACTTTTTTGGTCATGTATGTGTGCCTTTGTGGCTGCATGTCTGCATGGGTGAGTGCAGGTGTGTAGGCATGGCTGTGTATATATATATGTGTACAGAGTATCGGGTATCAGACATCTTTCTTAACTGCTTTTCCTATTATGTACTGAGGCAGGGTCTCTCACTTAAACCCGGAACTCACGGATCGGCTAGCCTAGCTAGCTGCCAGTTAGCCTGTTCCAGAACTGTCTTTCTCTGCCTCCCTAGTGCTGTGATTACAGATGAGCCATCACACCTCCCTGGTGTTTATATGGGTGCTGGGGAATCAAACTCCAGGTCTCAGAATTGTTCAACAAGAGTTTTCCTCCTGGGCCATCTCCCCAGCCCTGTACAAGCCACTTTCAAAGATACCAAGATCTTTCCAAGATACAGAGTTGCTATATTTTTGTGGTTGTGTTTTCTTACATGAAAGTGTAAGAAAGTCCCAACTGTGAGGCTGCATTTGGTTTTGAAACAGGTGTAACCACTCCGGTAAGAGAGAGCAGTCCAAACGTGTCCCAGAACACCACGAATCACAAAAAGGCACATTTCCACCAGGTCCTGATGAGGTACTTCCAGCGGCAAACCATTTTCTGGAGAGTGTACCAGGAGCTGCCTTGGCACCTGAAGATGAGCGGGTATTGGGAAGACCTGTGTGGCTTCATCACGAGCCCCAGGTAAGTCCTGCTAGCGTTCTATGGAATCTTGATGTTAACATTCGAAACGTGGCTTCCCTGAGCAACAGGCTTACTTATACACGCGTGGAACCTTAGTGTGGAACCCACTTTCAGGGTGGGTGGCTCCCCCAAGATGCTCTGTTTGATCCATGCAGTCTCTCCTTCACCTCATACTCACTCCTCCAGGCATTCCCAAGACAAGAGGACAAAGGCCAGAGCTAAGGGGACAGAAGCATCATGTTGGCACTTCCTGCTTCTGCCCTGCTTTTCCTGGGTCACTTTTCTCTTGCTCCCCCTTCTTTTCCCTATTTCCTTCCTTTGCCCATTTTGCATGAACTCAACAAGTTTACTGAGCTCTCACCCTGCCTCTGGTACTGTCACAGCCCTGGACTAAGATACAGCCCCAAGTTCTACATCGAGCTAGACGGGTACTGTAACTGGGGGACCATGCTTCCTGTGAAGCTTCAAGTTCAAGAGTTGGGGGGGGGGCTGTTGCTTGGGAGGTAGAGCCAAGGAGCCTGCGCAGAGGAGGGGCATTCTGGATAACTGAGAAGAACTGGCTCCAACTATAGGCGAGTGAAGGGCTCATCTTTATCTGGTGACACCCAAAGCTGTGAGTTTATAGGACTCGCTCTCTTATAAGGCTCTGGGAATATTTTTGGAGAGAGGGCAGAAAGAACTTAAGAGCCAAGGATAGAGACATAGGGAAGCAGAAGACATCTTTTGGGCACGAGGTAGCACTGCTTTTCTGCACGCACTGCATCTGTGGTTAAGTGCAGATTGAACCATCAACATCTCATGGACGGGGAGGGATCCTTTAGGCAGTTAATGGTGGCTAGGGGGAGGGGTGTCGTTTTTTTTTTTAACGTGATGTAGTCAGTGGTAAGTTCCTGCCACTTGCACTTATGCCAGCAACCTTGAGTAAACTCTGGGACAGACAGACAGACAGACAGACACAGAATGGGTGGAGGGAGGGGGAGAGGTAGGAAGAAAAGAAAGGGGGAGAAGTTTATGTGTCATGGGGTACATATAGCTCAGCTGGTGGCATGTTTGCCTAGGTAAGACTCTTGTCACACACAAATCCCTGTGTTTGGTTGATTAAACTGGACATGGTGACACTTATATGTCATCCCAGCATTTGGGAGACTGAGGCAGGAAGAGCAGAATTCCAAGGTCCTCCTTGGTCTGGAACATGTGAGATCCTGGCTGGAAGAAAAGAGGTTATGGCTAAGCTAATGAAATGTGGGAGGTGGGGGAATGACTTCCTTCAGCCATGAGTAACTTACACGATTACGTGTGTCACAAGCATCACAGATTTCATATCAAAGATCCAAAACCCGAGTTTGTGGACCAGGCTGCACCTTGTCCACTACTGGGATGTGCTGCTGGAAGCCGGCAATGACGTAACTGAGGCTTTTCTGCTCTCTGTTGCCAAGATAGAAGCGGAACACCCCCAGAAAGTCAAGAAGCGAACCACACTCTCAGGTAGGCCAGCAACAGTGCCTCTGACCCGCTCTCGCATCTGAAAAGGAATAAGAGATAGTCTGTTCTGGAGCTATTTTGAGTGATCTTAGCCCGGGGAACACAGATTGAGGTCACCCCAAATTTTATGTTCTAGCATGGAGACAGTTTTACAAAGTTTTTTATAGTTTTACAGAGCAAAGAAAGCCACAAGTCAAGGCAGATTTAAGATACATCAGAGAGGCAGGCACAGCGAGACGGGGGAGCTTTTCTGTAGGCCTAAGATGCTCTCTGAGGAGTCTTTGCTTTAGGATTGGTGGAAGCCAGTGGTCTGCTATGTTAATAGATGGTGAACGATTTTAATCTATTACTCACAAGATGTTAGTTCAGACACAGAGGCAGGCAGGAATGGCTCTCCTGGAGGGCTAGCACTAGGCCGAGATCAGAGGATTCGCTGGTGGATGGTGGGCCGCAGTGTTCCTGCCTCTTCACAGTGCTGAAACTGTAATCTGCCAGTCAGGTTCTGCAGACACAGACTGCACTCAGAGTTTTCCTTCACAGGCACACAGAGGTGGCAGAAGTCTCGATCACGCCTTTGATGCCTCCGTGGCTGACTCCCTCTGCAGTTGGCTGTGTTTACTCCTTCCGTGACCCAGGCCTGTGCTGCCGCAGGTAGTCCCGGGCCAAGCAGAGAACTGCTCTTTGATGATCTGCCTCATGCTTGGGTTTGGATAACATTTTGGACACTATTTTTTGCCCCTCTATCCTATAAGTAAGCCCTTTGCCTGCTCACTCCCACTTCTATTTCCTGTTTATTAAACAGAGTGATAATATTCTTCATTCTTACAGTAGGTTAACCAAGCACTTCCCCTGACCACGGACTCACCAACACAGTGGTGAACAGGGCAGATGGAGCCTCAGTCTGGAAACCCTAGTAATAGATTCTGATCCCTTCATTTCTTCCTTTTCTTCGAGACAGGCTGACCATGGCCTTGCTGTGTACTTGCTGAGGAAGTACTAAATACCAGATAGTCAGGGACTTTATATAGACATCATTTTGGAAACCAGGATAGTACTGGTCAAGTCTTGATTGAAATGAAGGAAGCCAGAGTCTCTGGAGGGGCAACATTCCCTGCATCAGGCCCTGAACATCCAGCCTTTGCTGATTTAATACAGATATTCCTTTAATCTTGGAATTCATCTGCAACCCCCCCCTCAGGAATACTCACAAGGACACCATGTGTTACAGGAGATCAGACACTGTCACAGGAAGCTGAGAGGAGGGTCAGCTCTCCCAGTTGGGACAAAAACTCCTGGTGATGGAGGGGCCTGTGGGACGGAGAGCTCTGGAGAGAGTCACTTAGCATCTCAGTGGGGACCTTCTGGGGGCAGAAGAGCCTAGTATCAATGTATTCCTTCGAAGTAGGTGAGGACATCCACAGGACTGTGGTAAAGCCATCTGAACAAACACTCTGGGGCCTCTCTGCAGAGTCCTGGCCTTTGTGGTATTATTTGACACCTCCCTCTTCCTCCTCCCTCAGTTCTGAGATTTGACTTGTAAAGTCTGACACAAGCAGTGTCACATCTCCAGTGGGTCTTCCTTTCCACAACCATCGGTCAACGCTGTCAAGAAGCCTTGCATATCGTCACAACCACTTTCCTGTCTTACTCACAATCCTAAAAATCTCACTCTCACTCACTGAGCATCTCTCCCCACCCAGCCCCGTGGTTTTTGTTATGCAAATGTGTAGCATTTCAATTCAATTTTCAATTCAATTCATATGTGATACCAATTTGATTTTTAAAAGCTGTGCGTGTGTGTGTGTGTGTGTGTGTGTGTGTGTGTGTGTGTGCGCGTGTGCACTCACATGTGTAATTACAATGATTACACACAGGAAAGTTGGAGGTGCATACAGCAGTAGGTATGACTCTGATATTGTTCTGAGTACATTTTTTGGTTTTCTGTACATTTTTTTGCATACTCTAATTGTGCTGTGTGTGTAAGTAGGTTTTATTTCAGTGTGAAGTTGAATATTCTCAAAAGGCGAGAGTGGAGAATGGCAGAAAGCATTAGTTTTATAATGAGAAAAACCGTTTCTTCATCTCTTCTGGGTGGCGCTGTGTGTGTGAACACGGAGATGCAGCCAGCGGGAGGCAGGGCTCATGATGGTTTTCTGAAATACTTTCGATGCTGAGGTAACTGGACATGTCAGGATTAAAAACCATAGTTCTCATTTTTTTGGTTCTTTGAGACAGGGTTTCTCTTCATAGCCTAGGCTGTCTCTGTAGATCAGGCTGGCCTCAGACTCACAGAGCTCCCATGTCCTGGGATTAAAGGTGTTTGCCACCACAGCATGGCTACAGCTCTCACCTTAAAGGAAAGAAGAGATAGTTTGTTTTGGAGCCGTTTTGAGTGACCAGGAATTGGCCACACAGATTTAGGTTACCTCAGTTTTCATGTTCCAGTAAAAAAGTGGTTTTATGAAGTTTTTATGGTTTTATAGAACAAAGTAGTAAATGAAGGCAAGTTTTAAAATGCGTTGGCGGGTACACCAGAGAGGCAGACACAGCGAGATGAGGGGCGCTGTTCTATAGGCCCAGGATGCTATCCGGTGACATCCTTAGTCTTGGGTTGGTGGAAGCTAAGTTAAGAGCCTCTGAGAAGCTTCCGTTTATTATCACGAGGTATCAGTTCAGATACAGAGTGGCTGTTCCAGGAGGCGAAAACTAGCCCAAGATAAAGTCCTTAGCCCTAGACCTTCCCAACAGCCTTCTGAAAAAGCAGGGATTAAAAACCTGCCTGTGTCCCCAGCAGGGTTCCTATTTTGTTCTAACATCTTTCTGTTTAATCTAGCAGCTCAACGCAGTTGTAATAGAGGGCAGAATTGTATAAGAAATTAAACATTTCTTCCTTTTTTCCTAAAAAAACTCACTCTAAAACACAAATTATAACAATACATGGATTGAATTGTTTAGCTCTTTGGATTTTAACCTTTATACAACAAGGTTGTACAATACTATTATAGATCTTTACCGCATCATTTTAACTACTTGGCAATATTTGTAATAAAATTTGCTGGTGTCTTGAGCAAGAAATTGAAGCCGGATAAGATGATCCCAGCACTTTGGAGGCAAAGGTAGAGGATTGTGAGTTCAAGGCTAACCTGGGCTTCAGAGTGAGGTGTTGTCTCCAAACACCCTAAAGCACCTGTCACAAACAAAAACAAAGAAAAAAGCACCCCTCCACATGAAAGCAGAAATGCAGCTGTGGGGTCCTGTAGCAGGATTAAGCAGAGGTCTCTTGTTCCTTCCCAGTGTGCTTCAGGCCTGTCCCTGTTTCTTCCTGTTCCAGTGCTGGAGTGCAGCCTGTCCGAGGTTACCGCTGCTGATAAAGGCAGAATGATACTCTTTATTGGAAGTTTCCTGAGGCTCATGGGCCAGATCAATGAAGCAGAAAGGCTGTTCTTGAGTGTTGAGGAGATGTTACTGCAGGTAAAGTGAGAACTCAAGTCCTTCACACTTTTTCCTTTTTTGTTCTTTCAGACACTTTGACCTTGTTCTTTTAAAACTTACTATACAGGTGTGGGGGAGGAGGGGGTCAATGCATTTACAAGTGGGGAGTCAGTGCATTTATTCATCAGAGAGGAGGCTACAGTGTTAACCCACACCTCAATTTTACATCAGTAACACCAAGCTCCAAATAGACTGTAGTGAGCAGAGAACGGCACCTGCAGGTGGGTGTCACTGCGGAAGTAAAATTACAATTGCCTGGGACTTGGTTGTCATTTTCCTGAAGACACGGGGGGAAGTTTGATTATGTTTTTTTTTTCTTTTTTCTTTTTCCTTTGTTTGTTTATTTGGTTTTGAGACAGTGTCTCTCTGTGTAGCCCTGGCTGCCCTTGAACTCACTCCGTAGACCAGGCTGTCCTCAGAGTCCCAGAGTTCAGCCTGCCTCTGCCTTCTCCAGTGCTGGGGTTAAAGGCTTGCACCACCACCTGGCAACTGATTGCTTTGTGAGTGTGTTTTTCCTGAACCATGAACTTCTGGCTTTACTGAATGTAATAAAAAGTTCTCATCACATTCCGGGTCAGGTGTCATGTGATGAGGACTGACAGCAGCCCCTTGGTCTGGTAAGTGGGGTGTCTGTGATGACCCCAAGAAGGCAAGGGTGTGGGGGCTTTGGGATGCAGTTTGTTAGAGGTGAGTCTTAGTAATGTAACCCCAGGGAAGACGCACACCTGGGGGCCTGCTTGAGAAGCTTCTCAATAAAGGAAGAAAGATAAATGTTAGGTGGTACGAGGCTCAGGTTAGGTTTGATCCAGGACAGGTGTGTGGATGTGGGGCAGGAAAGGAACCTGGCAGAGGACAGATTGTGCAGTACACCGAGGAGACCGTAGCATGGGGCAGACACGCAGACTGAGGCCACTGGCAGGTCCTGGGCGGAGGGTAGGTGTCCTTTCTTCCAGTGAAGGCATGAAAGGGAAATGGAAAACACTGTTCATTTGGAATCTGGTGGGTAAAGGCTCCTGCAGCCAAGCCTGATGCCCTGAGTTTAATTCCTGGGGCTCACATGATGGGAGGAGAGAATTGTCTTCTGCAAGGCAAGCTGTACCTGACCACCCCATGTATATCATGTTACACACACACCCCCACCAACCCCCACACACATACAATGCACACACATATACACAAATATACATATATGTACACATACATAGACATGAATAAGCAAATAAATGGAGTACATTAAAAATTTTTTTGGTTTTGTTGAGATAACAATGTGCTGGCTGGCATTCATCATGTAGCCCAGGCTGGCCTTGAACTCTCAGATCTGCCTGCCTCTACCTCCCTAGTGCTGGGAATGAAGGCATGTGCCATTAGGCCTGGCAAGAAAGTTATCTTCTAAATGAAGGGGCTGAGAGACGGCCCAGTAGTCAAGAGTGCTTGCTGCTTTCTGTGAAGACAGGTTTGGTTCCCAGCACCCGTGTCTGTGGCCCACACCACCTATATACACAGGCCCAGTGGACCTGACGTGCTCTTCTACCTCCGTGGGCACTGCACATATAAATGCATGTTCACACAGACACAGTCACATGAGCATAAATAAAAATAAGTCTTTAAACAAAGGAGGCAAAATGGCAAACAGCACTGTCTGTGATGTCCCAGGAGGCATTCCTTCCCATCAGAGTAGGATCCTCCAGTACCCACCAGTGTCCTGCCTGGGGCTGCGTGGGAGCAGACTACATTCCCAGGCTTTGTTGAAGATGAGCACATACCCAGGTTGGGACCAGTGCAGTATCCATGGAAATGACGAGAGGTTTCCAGGAAGTGAAGGCTTCCTTTGTTTTCCTCTTGTTATTTTTTAAAGATGTATTTATTATATATGAGTACACTGTAGCTGTCTTCAGACACACCAGAAGAGGGCATCGGATTCCATTACAGATGGTTATATGTGGTTGCCTGGAATTGAACTCAGGACCTCTGAAAGAACAGTCAGTGCTCTTAACCACTAAGCCATCTCTCCAACCCCTTCCTCTTGTTTTAATTCAGCTGCTTGATTCAATTAAAAATTTTCCAGTGTTTTTAGGATCAAAGCCTGGGCCCTGGTAGCTCCAACAAGTGAGGTTCAGCTACTCATCCTCGGTGTGCTGATTAATGAGACAACAAATGCTAAGAAATAGTAAGGGTCAGAGATGGGAGACTCATTCAGTGTGCCTGCGCATCCTGGGAAGAGGAGAGATTGAGAGGTCCAGTCCTGTCAGGTTCATCTCTGGGATCCTGACAGGAGGCTTAGGTTTATATAGAGAGCACAAGGCATTCGCTCCCAAGCAGTCCTAGACAAGATGTGGTCTTGTCCATCGAAGACTTGGCATTGTTTCCTAATCCAATTACCCTTCCTGGCGGCCTGCCAGCTGGCCTGCCAAGGGGTCAGAGCTGTGTGTCGCGACTCTTGCTTCCTCTGGTTGACACCAGGGTTCCCTTCTTTCCTCCCCATCATGGGCGCCATCATTTCAGTATTCGGATAGCCAAAGAAAGGGGCACAGATGTCCCGTTAGAATACCTTCCTTGTTGCTGGGCCAGGCACAGTTTGAGTGCATTAAATGGCAGACACTTATTTCATGGTCCTGGAGACTGGAAGCCCAAGGTCAAGCTGCTGATGGAGCTGATGTCTAAGGAGGGTCTGCATTCTGGCTCATAGGCAACCATGTTCTGGCTGTGTTGTTATATAGAGGAAAGAGAACTTTGGGGGCTCTTTAGACTTATCCATTTTTATGTATTTAATGTGCATTGGTATTTTGCCTGTGTGAGGGTGTCAGATCCCCTAGAACTGGACTTACAGACAACTGTGAACTGCCATTTGGGTACTGGGAATTGAACCTGGGTCCTCTGGAAGAGCAGCCAGTACTCTTTTGACGAGTCATTGCTCCAGCCTCAGGGCCTCTTTTAGAAGATCCCTCATCCTCCTTTTTGTTCAGGCTAGTTTTATGTCAACTTGGCAGAGATGTCTGAAAGGGGGTGTACTGATTGGTTTTGTGTGTCACTTTGACACAAGCTAGAGTCACCATAGAGAAAGGAGCCTCAGTTGAGGAAATGCCTCCATGAAATCAAACTGTAGAGCATTTTCTTAATTAGCGATCAATGAGGGAGGGCCCAGCCCATGTGGGCACTGCCATCCCTGGGCTGGTAGACCTGGATTCTATAAGAAAGCAAGCTGAGCAAGCCATGGGAAGCAAGCCAGTAAGTAACATCCCTCCATGACCTCTGTATCAGCTCCTGCTTCTAGGTTCCTGCACTGCTTGAGTTCCTATCCTGACTTCCAATGAAGGACTATGATCATAAGTGTGAGCCAAATAAACTCTTTCCTTCCCCCCCCCCCTTTTTTTTTGGTCATGTTGTTTGATCACAACGATAGAAACCCTCACTAAGATGGGGTGGGGTGGGGCAGCATTAGGTGGGAAGCCTGGGAGGTAAGGAATGTGAGTACTTATGAAGGGTGTTCTAGTCAGGGTTCTTATTTGGCTTAGGCTTCCATATCACTGTTCATCACCAAAGGAAGTCAGGACAGAAACTCAAACAGGGCAGGAACTGGAAGCAGGAGCTGATACAGAGGCCATGGAGGAGTGCTGCTTACTGGATTGCTCCCCTATTTTCTTACAGAACCCAAGGACCACCAGCCCAGGAATAGGGCCACCCACAATAGGCATGGCCCTCCACAGTGACCACTTATGGAGAAAATGCCTTATAGTCTGGGCGATGGTGACACACGCCAGCACTGAGGAGTGAGGTAGAAGCAGGCAGATCTTTTGAGTTCAAGGCCAGCCTGTTTACAGAGTGAGTTTTAGGACAGCCAAAGCTACATAGAGAAACCCTGTCTCAAAAAACCAAAACCAAACCAAACCAAAACAAAACAAAACAAAACAAAACAAAACAAAAACAAACCAAACCAAACCAAATCAAACAAAACAAAAAACCAAAAACCAAAAAACAAAAACAAAAGGAAGGAAGGAAGAAAATAGAAAATTTCTCCATAGGATCCAGCTGTAAGGCATTTTTTCCCTTTCTTTTCTCTCATTCCTAACCTCCCAACTTCCCTCCTAATGCTGTCATATCAAGAATTGTTTCAGCGGGGACTCAGAGGACATCCATATGCCTGCCTGTCTTCCAGCTCAGTTGTGCCTATGACATCTGGAGAGGAGCAGCTATTTTAGACTGAGCAGTGTCCTTGAGATTGGAGGTCAGGAAAGGACATGCAATGAGATAACCAGAGGCCAATTATCTGAGGTCATTAATGTCTTCAGCTCCAGGCCACCAAGTCCTTACCTTTCTCCTGTTGATCTGGGGGTTTTAACACTACTAGGTTAATCCCAACAAGGCAACCTTTGAGGGCAGACTTGGGACAGAACAGATGGCAGAACGGTAAGAAAACATGGTCTTGAAGGGAGGGGCCTTCTCACTGGGTAGACCTGCCTTTTCTGCTGACAGAGCCAGGGACCTCAAATATCACCAATAAGGAACACTGCCCATAGAAACAGTTTTCTCTTCCTAGAGTCCTCAGAGATTGCTTGGGGGCTAGGATGACATGTCACCTTGAGTTACGCCACTCGTCAGATTCCTAAAGTCATCTGGGCCTATGTAGGCCCAGACTGTCTTGAAACTTCACGGTCTTACACTTATCCGCCATTTTCAACAACATCCGTAGAGCCACTTTGTAAGGACAAAGTGCACTGTCTGAACAGTGCGTAGCAACACACCCACACATGGGTGTCTTCACAACCTTTAGAGATGTAACTTGAAAGCCACTAAGTTCTATCTGCCTTTTGTAAAGTACTGTTGTAAGACCCCTCGGAGTCTGAGCTCAGGAGCGTGACCCACAGAACACAATTAGACAGTAGACCACTGTAATAACAAGAGGTTTTTATTCCATGTACATGGGCTTGCTCATCCCTGCAGGGAGAGTCAACCCTGAACTTGAAAAGCACACATCTTTTATACTTTTTTTGTGAGGGGGGTGAACTGCTATTTTACCATTGGTCAGCAGTATAATTTTTAGGAAGAGGAGAGGAAGAGGGGAGGAAAGGGAGGAGAAACTTTGGCAGTAAGGTTTTTGACAATTTGCATTCTCCTTGGGATTCAGTACAGGGAGGGGTAGGGGAGCTGTTCCTAAAGCAGTCATTTTTGTTTTGTCTTAACTCAGCTTGGTCAGTATAGCTTGACCTGTCCACTAAAACTTTGTTTTTACATTTTCAGAGCCTTGTTTATATATTTCAATACCTCGAGGGGTTTTGTCCTTGTTTTGCTTCTCAGAATTGGGTGATTAGAGCATGAGCTAACTATGACATGCGTCAGGACCCTTTCTAGGACTTTCTAGAGGCCAGGTGGCTGTCAGTCAGTATATTCTGTGTTTTTCTGAGAATTACTCTGGGCCATTGTTTTTATTCGTCAGGCACAGGCAGGATCTCACAGCCTTGGAATGACTGGAAAGTCTCTGAGTATGACTTTAACCATTTCTGTGTCTTTAGGGTCTCACATTCTAAGAATGGGGTGTTTTGGAAAAGTCTCAGAGCCCCTAAAAACATAGTTTTTTTTACATCAATATCTAAATGCTTTGAGATGCTGGTGCCCACACTTGGATGTGTCTGACCTTTCCCGAGTGCGTCTTTTTCTCCCCTGTGCTTAGAAATCTATGTTTGGAATCTCTTCATAGACTCCAGGTCTACTTCAGACTAGTTGGCTCTGAAATTCTCTTCTGTAGTGGAGCCAAGACTCCTGGGTTTGCCTGTGTGGAGGGCTCTAACGGGAAAGGAGACTAACTCTTAGGGGTGTGGGTGACAGTATGGGGTACAGGCTCCTGCCCCTGCTGTTGCTGACAAGATCAGTCAAGTCAGAATGGAGGCTAGGAGAGTGAGCAGCAGGCACAAGAGCTAGGAAGCTTGCCAAGTGAGGCAGGTTTAGATCTATGCATGTGGGACATGTGAAAGAACGGGTTTCCACACCACGATGCTTCCGAAGCTGAGCTGACAAGTCAGGATCTCAAAATAGGTGTGACCTGTTTGCTTGACACCTGTCCAGAAGCTCTGGGTCAAAGGTCCATTGGACACGGAAGGGCATTTTCGGTAAGTACCAAGGAGAAAAACTCAGTCTCTAAATTCTCATCGTGGGGCTGAAAGATGGCTCGGTGGTTAGACTTCAGTTCCCAGAACCCACATGGTGGCTTGCTACTGTCTATAACTATAGTCCCACAGCGTCCAGAACGTTACTCTGGTGTGCAAATGTGCATTTGCCCATATACATCAATCAATCAATCAATCTTTAAAAAAATTCTCACCATGGACCGGGCATGGCCTTTAGTCCCAGCACTTGTGGTACAGAGGCAGGCAGATGTCTGTGAATTTGAGGTTGGCCTGCTCTACACAGTGAGTTCCAGGACAGCCAGGGCAACAGAGAGAAACCCTGTCTCATAAATTAATAAACAGAAAACAAAGAACAAACAGGCAAACAAACAGAAGACAAAAGAAAACAAAAAAATTCACCTCATGGAGACAGGCTCTGCCAACCATTTTGTAGGCTAACACTGTGGTACAGCATACATATATGACCAGTGACATGGATCATGCCATCCATTGTGTGACGCTTCATTAGTTACTAAACAAACTCATATGTACTCATCTAGCTTTTCTGAAGAGAGATTCTAACAGCAAGATAACTCACAATTCTCCTTGCTTGCACTGGGTGTTTAGAAGACTTAAGTAACTAGTGTGTTGTAATTTTTTTTATTACATGTATGTATGTAATACACAACTAGGAAGCAGTTCTTTTCTTCTGCTCTATGGGTCCCAGTGACTGAACTCAGGCAAGTGTCTTTACCACAGAGTCAGTTCACTGCTTCCCCACCCCCGACTCCCTACAAGTACTTGGGATTGAACCTAAGACCTCATGAATACTGGTACTCGACCACTGAGCTACATCTAGTGTTCATCTATCCAGTGTCTTCTGTGCACTGAAAGTGTAACAGGTCCCCAGACCTTAGCACAACTGGTGCCACCATGTGTATGCCTTGTGTCTTAGTTAGGGGTTTACTGCTGTGAACAGACACCATGACCAAGGCAAGTCTTATAAGGATGATGTTTAATTGGGGCTGGCTTACAGGCTCTGGGGTTCAGTCCATTATCATCAAGGCAGGAGCATGGCAGCATCCAGGCAGGCATGGTGCAGGAAGAGCTGAGAGTTCTACATCTTTATCTGAAGGTTGCTAGCAGAATACTGGCTCCTAGGACAATATTAAAGCCCACACCCACAGTGTCGTGCCTACTCCAACAGGGCCACACCTTCTAAGAGTGCCACTCCCTGTGCTGAGCATATACAACCATCACACTTTATAGCCCAGAATGTAGGCAGAAACACCTGGGAAAATGAGAACAAAGATCTAATCCATGGAAGTCCACAGTTCTAGGAAAGTCCCTAATGTACTAACCTTGCCTTTTGGCTTCTGTAGTTTGGCTTCAGGCTGACCTTTCTAACTGAGGTGTGTCAACCCAAGATGTAGTTTTTGTACTTAAAAGCCCATCCTGAGGACTCCAGACTACCCACACACCCTGTGTATGTGTGCTGGCCAAGTGATGAGGGCTTTCTATTGGCCTAAAGCCACGTCATACCCACAATGGGCTATAGCAACTTCTTCCTTACTGGTAGCAAGCGGAGTTTACATTACAAGCATGCCAGACATGAAGACTTGTTACTATTAACTGATAATCAGTAAGAACATTGTCCCAAATGGATTTGTAGTTTGACGTGTCTAATGAAGATCTCATCATAGCCATTTATCTGATAAAGATTTAAATCTCTCTGAGAAGTGACATTCCGGGCGCCAGCAGCTGTTGCCACCAACAACCTGTTTTCAAGTGTGGTTCCCTTTCTCATTTTGGCACAGCATCCGTCCTTGACAGAAATGCTCCTCAAAGCTCAGAATGCCATTGGAGAATTATATCTTGAGGTCGGGATGACTCAGAAAGGACTCACATATTTCCAGAAAGCTTGGTCCAGCCTGCTTCAGTTCACACTCAGCGACCTAAAGATCAACCAGGAACTGATGAAGCAGAAAGGTAGGCACACACCTGCAGAGGCCACTCCGCCTCTTACGGTTTAGAGAGCAACCTCAGGGACCTTCTCTTCCTGGGAACGGGACTGGCTAGGTAGTTTTAAAGACAACTTCCCGCAGCCAAACATGGGGGTGCATGTCTTTAGTTCCAGCATTAGGAGGCGGAGGCAGAACCCGTGTTACAAAGGCGAACATCGTGGCTGGCACATGCTTGTAATCCCAGGGCTGAAGAAGGTGAACCCGTGAGGCTCCATTCTCCCCAGCTTAGCTTTGCTAGTCAGTTCAGGCCAGTGAGAGACCTCTCCTCAAAACCAACCAACCACCCAAGGTGGATGGGATCTGAGGAAGGAAACTTAGGGCTATCCTCTGGCTTCCTTGTGTAGGCACCACCCTGACTCCTATGTGTTTTGAACCTACACACTCATGTGTACCTATGCTGGTCTGCCAAACAGATCCAATCTTCAGGTTCACACTGTTGGTTGAGTCCCTTGGTCCTTTGACTGCCATGGGCATACCTATTCTGTATAGATCAGTGATTGATTTGTCCTTCTTGACATGATGAAGAAATGATATTAATGTTGATGTTGACTCTTCAGTGAATAAACAAAGCCTTAGGCATTGTATTCTTTGCCAACATTTATTCCCTGTAGTCAAAGTGATGAATAACCTGGCAAAATCAGCACCTATGGAATTCTTAAAAGAAAACCACATTCTGGAATATGCCACTGAAATCTCCAAGTATGTGACTGATAATCCCCGTGATCAAGCTACCATGAGATATACCGAAGGTGTTCTCATGTAAGCATGAACATTTTTCTTGCCTTCTGAATTAGCTTCTATTTTTTTATTAATATGCTTGGAGGCTGGTGTTGTAGCTCAGTTGTTAGAGTGTTTGTTTGCATGAATGAAGTCCTAGGTTCAATTCCCACAACAGCATAAGTTGGGCACAATGATTCATGCCTGCAATCTCTACACTTGGAAGGTAGAGAAAGGAGAATGAGGAATTCAAGGTCATCTTCAACCTCATAGAAAATTCAAAGTTAGTCTAGGCTACTATGAGACCCTGTCTCCAGGATGTATATTTATATTTATATTTGGTTTGTACCTGTTAATATGTCTCCCACCTAGCTCATTTGGTTCCATGCTGAGCATTGGAGTGTTCTTGTCCAGCACAGGGGCCCATCTCAAGGCACTTTTGGCAGGATCTGGACATCTTTCTGATTAACATGACTGGCAGGACTTTCATTGGCATCTAGAGGTAGAGACCAGGGATGCTACCTATATTGTATAGGGCAGACCCACAACAAGAATTATCCTGTCTACAGTGCAAGGGTTGGGAAGTGCTCTAGTTTCTTCTTCTTCTCCTCCCCTTCCTCCTTTTGAGTCAAGATCTTCCCAAGTAGCCCAGGAGATGAAATTTACTATGTAGCCTAAGGTGGCCTTGAATTCATGATCCTCCTGCCTTAGCCTCCCAAATACTGGGATTTTTGGCATGATGTCTGGAGACTCTGGTTTCTTTTTAAAGGTATTTCTGGGGTCAGGTGGATGTAGCTCAGTGCTAGAGCATGTGCTAGTATGCATAAGGCTTTTGCTGAACCCTTGGTACTGCTCCTTCCTAAAGATACAGGTCACACATGCTCATGTATACAGACACACACATACACACACACACACAGATACAGACAGTCAGACACACATAGACATAGGCACACAGAGATATACACAGACACACACAGACACACAGACATAGACATAGATACACAGACATACACACACAGAGACACAGACACACAGACACAGACACATAGTCAGACACATACACATACACTTCTCAGTGCTTTTGAGGGTCTTGATCCCCCCACTCTGCCCTGACACCCTGGATTTTATGAGCATTGTTGCTAGTTCAATGAATGTTAACCATTTACTATAAGCATTCTCCATGCCTGGTAAACCACAGGCCTGTGTTTCCTTCTTAGGCTGGCTTCTGGAAACCCAGCCCTTGCAAAACTCAAGTTTCAAGAGGGTTTAAATATCAGAAGACGGCTATTTGGCAACAAAAACATACTAGTTGGAGAAATTATGGAATTCTTAGCAGATATGCTATTTTTTCTACTAGGAGAAAATGAAAAGTAAGTTTCTACAGACTATTTTAGGAAACGAGTCTCCCTCCTAGTTCTCTAACATCTGGGGTGTGCATTAACCTATGGGGCCATCTTGCTTCTTTGTCTCTAATCCTGCTCATAAACTGAGTGGGGTACGCCCTTCCCGAGGGCCCTGCCCTGCTGTGTTTGCCAGAGCACCTACTGTAAGGCGTTCTGAAAACTCTGGGCCCACACAGTGGAGGCGTTGGCAGCAGGTAGGACAGAGGAGTGCAGGGCTCTCGCTGTGAGTGTTAACAGGGCTTGTGAGTGGGTGTGCTTCATTTAGACTTCTGCCAAGGCCTCTCCCTGGCTGCTGTCAGTGGGACCCTATTCTGTCGCGCGCCCACTCTTCCCGCCGGTAGGAACAGGCGTGCAACAACAAACAGATTCTTCTGCAGACAACCTTTATTGTACAGCACTCTGAGCAGGGGACTTCTTGAGCAGGAAACTTCTCTCTGAGCAGGTGACTCCCTACCGGGGTCTACTGTATAGGCGACCTCTCACGTGCAGTCTCCCACGTGCGATCTCTCTGCCCAGTCTCTCTCCACGTGGGATCTCTCCGCAATCTCTCTGATCGGGTCTCTCTCCACGTGGGATCTCTCTGCCATCTCTCCACGTGGTGTCTCCTGCAATCTCTCCACTATCTCCCGCAATCTCTCCACTATCTCCCACGTGGGAGAGAAATGCACTGCTTATAAATGCCTAAGAGACTTGTGTTGCTACCTGATTGGTGCATCCTCCAGTAGCTCAATCACGTGCCCCGAGATTGGGCTGTGACTTATGTGGTTGCCAAGCAACACGAGGGAAAAGGTTTTTGTAGGCTGAATAATGGGCGGGAAGCTGGCGCCATCTATTGGCGCCAATGGCTTCCTACACTATTCCACTGTTCTGTATGACTATGTGACCGAGGCCAGAGCCCCAAGCCTCAGGTCAGGCTCACCTGTTGTTCCTCTAATTCCAGCAGGCTTTGAGATGTGGCCCTCTGTCAGGGTCCAGCCTGGACACAGGATGGGAGATCTCAACTGGAAGCAGGCATGTCTGGAAGGCACATAATAAACACAGACTACCTTCCGGGTATAAACTGTCAGGCAAAATTTTAAGGCTTAAAGTTACTCTCTCCCCTTTCTCTGTGTTCTCTTTCTCCATCGCTCGCTCGCTCGCCCGCCCTCCCGCAGCTTGAGGCTGCACACTCTGCATTCTCTCGTGCACTCTGCTTTTCTCCAGCTCCCACACTCATACACATCTCTGTTCATTCCCCTTTCACTCTCACACACACTCCTCACACACACCTCACACATATCACACACACCATATGTGCTCTCCTTTCATTCTCACACACACTCTTCGTACACACCTCACATTCTCTCTCTTCTCTCTCTCTCTCTCTCTCTCTCTCTCTCTCTCTCTCTCTCACACACACACACACACACACACACACACGAGCACATATGCACACTCACATTCACTCACTAGCCTTTCTCTTGCCCCAGTCTTTTATTAATACTCCAAAAGCAGGTAGGGAAATAAGACATTGTATAATCATTGCCAAATCAGATTCAAAAGAATAACCACATCTTAATTCTTATCCAAAAGAATTGAGTTACAATTGTTCCCCAAAGTTTTAAGCTTTCCCTATTCTCAGGCCTATGGCTAAACTAATAATAATTGCAAATTTATTATACTTAAACTTTAACTTTTGACTTGTTATACTTCAGAGCTCAGAGCTCTGAGATCAGCTACTTGCATTTTCCTGTGAAGCTCTAGTGATAAATGACATGGGCAGATCTGCCAGGCGGTGGCCAGAGAGAATCAAGTTAACCCTTAACTCAGTAGTTCCTCCAGCTTTCTGTTCCTGTATATTGCACACAATGACTCTCCTAAGAATCCCAGCATTTTGACTTGGTTTTACTAGTATGTAATTTTATGCATTTTATACTTTCTTATCCAGGAACTACTCTCAAATGTTGTACAGAACGTATTTCATAACTTCAATAACTTCTTCCTTTCATGGGGTTCCATTGTTGGCTCTAAATCATTTTCTAATAACTTCTCCAAACTTTCTTTGCAAGTCCAGCATTAATGTGGAACTACCACTGTGCAATTTTTACATAGCTTCCAAGATGAGAGCACACAGCACGCACCTGGGCTATTAGGACTGTGCTGTGCTGGGCCCCTGTGCCTCAATTTCCAATTGTTTAAGAATCATTTCATCAAGGAACATCTGGTTTCACAGAATCCACGAGAGCAGAAGGAGAAAGAAATAGGAAAGTCAGATACAACAAAATAATTATGCACACCAAAGCCAACTGAAAAGCAGTCACGCACAAATGAAGTCAATACAGCTGCTGTCCAGGGCTAAGGTTAGGAGGGATGGGAACAACTATTTTCTACAAAGATCTGCCATAGGCTTTTGAGATGTCTCATCCCAGCCTACTGCTGGCAGTCTCTGTCATGGTATGCTGTCCCCAGCAGCCCTGTCACATAGCTAGGTGGAGAGGAGGCCCTGGTGTGAGAATGTTCAGATCTGTTTTTGTTGGCTGCAGGCTAGTGTGGAAGGAGTTTCTCTGTGAAGCCTGAGAGTTAGCAGCAGGCTTGCTGCCCCCCACCCTACTCCCATCCCCCCTACCCCCCCCTCCAGCATTGCCCTGTCATAGCAGGGTCAGCTGACAGTGTTCAGGGCTGCTTTGCTCAGTTGTGAAGTGTGGCTAGGGTTCCGAGCTCTCCTCCCCTCCTCTTTCCTCTCTCTGCTCCTCCCCCCCTTCCCTCCCTTCTGTGTACTTTTCTATTCTAGTCTTTCACTTTCTCTAATGTTAAGGCAATTTTATTACTAGCCCTTTCTTGTTTATCCTGGCGAGCGTCCAAATAAATGAGACAGAGACTATAAGCTTTACTTGATAAGCTTTACACCACAATATCTGAGCAGTTATTAATCTGTCCTAATCCTCTAAACTCATCTAGCTGTTTCCCAGCCAGACTCCCTCAGATCCTTGCATTTTGGTATTGGTTTGTCTCTCTGCTCTTCCTGTGCAGCCCCCTCTGTCTGTCTGTCTGTCTGTCTGTCTGTCTGTCTTTCCCGCACCCCATTGCCTCACTGGCACGAGTCCAGGTGACCCTCTGCTCTATTCAGCGATTGGCTGGTCAGTTTTATTGACAAATAAGGGAACAAATGGGGGAGCGATGTTTACACAAATTTGAGACAGGAGATTCTTAGAATAAGTACCACAAGGCCTAGTCTGGATTACAGCTAAGTATTCAAATGGGGACCATTCTCACTGAAACCCCCCACAGAGGCCCTAGCTTTGATACCTAGCACTGCAATATAATACTAATAAATAATAACAACACCGCTGCTGCCAGGAACAACACCAACATCAGGGATTGAGGATGAGGCTAACTTGGTTGATTGCCTGCTTAACATGCACTAAGGACTCAGTTCAGTCCCCAGCAATATGCCTACAATCCCAGAACCTATGACAGGAGGCAGGTGTTGGAGGTCATCCTTAACTATATATGGAGTTTTGATGCTATCCCGACACTTCAAAAAAGAAAAAGGGCCCAGAGTCAGCGTTAGTGTACCTTGCTCTATCTTCCACTGCTTGACTAACTGAGGAAGCCCGAGGGCCATTCTTACTCCTTGCTCCCCATCCTAAGGCTAGCACCTGGAGACTGTTGGTTGAATGGATGTATGTTGAACTTCTCCAATGCAATACTTGAACTGAATTTCTGTTTTCTAGATCTCAACGGAAGCAAGCAATTGAATATTACAAACAAGTAATCAAAATCAAGGAGAAGGCAGATGCTGTGGCCACCTGCAAGCTTGTCAGGAAGCATCTGAACATCAGCCTCAGCGATACCTTGTGTAAACTAGGTAATTGCTCCAGTCTGTTCGGGAGAGGCAGCTTCTCTGGATCAGCTGCATACTTTGTTGATTTTAAGAATGGATTCATGGAAGCAACTCCTTTTCTACATACTTGCTCTTTTTTAAACAAATTTTAAAATTGCATTTAGAGAGTGTGAATGTGTGTGTCACTTTGCATGTAGAGGTTAAAAGACACATCCCCTTCCACTATGTGTGTTCAGAGGATTGAATTCAGGTTGGCAGACTTGGCAGCCAGTGCATTTGCCCACTCGCTGTTTTCGTTACTGTTGTTTTGCTGCAAAGAGTCAAGGCAGCTTATAAAAGAAGGCCTCTGATTACAGGCTTGCTTACAGTTTCCTCGGGCAAGTCTATGACTGTCATGGTGGGAAGCAGAGCAGCAGACAGGTAAGCGTAGTGCTGGAACTGTAGCTGAGAGTTTACATCTGGTTCTCAAGTTGGAAGCAAAGAGAGAGAGAGAGAGAGAGAGAGAGAGAGAGAGAGAGAGAGAGAGAGAGAGACAGACAGAGAGAGAGAGAGAGAGACAGAGACAGACAGAGAGAGAGACAGAGAGAGACAGAGAGAGGAGAGAGAGAGATGGATAGGGAGAGAGAGGAGAGAGACAGAGAGAGGAGAGAGAGATAGAGAGAGATAGAGAGAGATAGAGAGATATGGATAGGGAGAGAGGGGGAGAGAGAGATGGATAGGGAGAGAGGGGGAGAGAGATGGATAGGGAGAGAGGGGAGAGAGAGAGAGGAGAGAGAGATAGAGAGAGATAGAGAGATATGGATAGGGAGAGAGGGGGAGAGAGAGATGGATCGGGAGAGAGGGGAGAGAGAGAGATGGATAGGGAGAGAGGGGAGGGAGAGAGGGGAGAGAGAGAGAGATGGATAGGGAGAGAGGGGAGAGAGAGAGAGAGAGAAAGAGAGAGAGAGAGAATGGGTTTTTGAAAAGTCAAATCCCACCCCCAGGGACACACCTGGCCTACAAGGCTACACCTCCTAATCTTACCAAGCATTCACATACACAAGCCTGTGGGAGGCAGAGTTTTTGTGACTCCTGAAATAAGTCTATACAAAACAGCTCAGAGCTGCAGTCTATTTTCAGTGTGATATGATCCAGTTTTCTTTTTTTCCACCAACTAAAGAAAGGCTTTTACCGGGGGTGAGGGAAGACACACATATAGCAGTCACACAAGGACGAAGGCACCCCCCAGCACATGGGGCGGGGCAGGGACAATGGCGACTCAGGGAGCCTCAGCTCAGCCTCTTTTTTAGGCTGGAAGTTTTTAAAGTCTCTGAAGGGTCTTCCTCTCCTACTTAGGGTTTGACCAGTTTGAAGGATGGAGGAAGTGGCCCACAACTGCTGTGTAGATGTGTTCTGATCTGGCCTTGAACTTACATAACCAGCCCATCAGTAGGGGGCCCTCTTGGTAGGAGAACAGGCCAATAAGTCCTTTTTTAAAAAGGTAACAAGCTTTGTCTCAGGTCAGGAGGGTGAGGAAAATGCCAGCCATCTTGGAACGCCACCACCATTATCACCTGGTCTTGGCTCTAATTTCTACTTTCTCAGCCCCCTCCTCCAAAGCGGGTGGGTTGGGGCACAGACTACCTGCTCCCAGCTGACACAAGGAGTGAGGAGTGCCTCAGAGGAGGGCTGGCTGACTGGCACAGATCCAGAAAGGAGATCGTGAGCCCCGTGACAGCCTGCATCCTTTGAGCCTGCCGTGGAGTGACAGGGAATCTGTGTCATACAAAATTCGAGGCTGTTAGCTGTGGTGTGATTCCTACTGGATGTTAGGAATGTGACCGGGGCAGGTTTGCACTTACGAGAGGAAGAAGATAGACAAGAAACTATCCAAAGAACTCTTAGGAGCGTTCTCATGGGTGTCAGCAAGATCCATGGCTTAGCATAAGAGCTTCATTAGCCAGTGTATTCAGAAGTTGACCCTCAGGTCTCCTTGATTGTAAGCTTGTGGGAAACATTAAGAGACTAATGTTTTAGCTGGGCTGTGGTGGCACATACCTTTAGTCAAAGCATTTTGGGGGTAGTGACAAGTGGATCTCTGGGTTTGAGGCCAGCCTGGTCTACAGAGTTCCAGGACAGCCAGGGCTATACAGAGAAACCTTGTCTTGAAAAACCAAGAGAGAGAAGAGAAAAACATTTTTGCTTGTTTGTTTTTTTGTTTTGTTTTTTGAAGCAGGGTTTTTGTTTTTTTGTTTTTTTTTGTTTGTTTTTGTTTTTTTAATGTAGCCTCTGGCTGTCCTAGAACTCACTCTGTAGACCAGGCTAGCCGCACACTCACTGCGTCTGCCTCTCAAGTGCTGGGACTGAAGGCATGCACAGTCAAGCCCGGTCTAAGAGACAAAGTTAGTAAGGAAAATTCTTTGACATTCTGATTAACATAAGTCCTGTTTGGTAAGGCAACGCTTAAGTGTATGGCTGGCTGGACTGTGTACCAGGACCTTGTACGGAAACCCTGTATGTTGAAAGGTAATGTTAAAGAAACAGTCTTATGTTGAGACCGACATCCGCTATTTTTAATAGATCAAAAGGTAACTATGCAATTAGATGCTTGCTACCAGACTTATGCATAAGGAACAAACAACAGAAAACTGTAAGAGAAGCCTGTTTGTGTAATTGTCCTATCGGCAGGGCCCAGGCACCAGCTGTGTGTCCAGTGCAGGGGACAGTAAGGACCACAGCTGAGTGGAAGCCAGACGTCACCTGTTGATGTCACCATCTGACATCAGCATCTAACCGACAACCTAAAAGAACAATATAACCGGATTTTTCTTTTTGTAGGATCGTCCAACAGTGTTCCAGGGAAGAATTCCCGGCCATCTTATATAACTACCTCAGCCCTTTCCCTTTTAAACCTTCCTATCCATTTTGTGCTTTCTTACAAAGCTTTACTTGGTACTTAACAGATTTCTTACTACCTAAAGTTAAGTATTTGCTTGTTTGTTATTCTTATCATTATTCTTGTTTGCATCTTTTATCCTCTTTTCCAATAATTTTATTTATATTTCATATGCATTTGTGTCTTATCTGCTTGCATGCCGATGTGAGTGTGGGTTACAGATATTGTGAGCTGCCCTGTGGGTGCTGGGAATTGAACCTGGGTCCTCTGGAAGAGCCACAAGTGCTCTTAACCACTGAGCCACCTCTCCAACTCCATCTACACCTTTTTCTAATAGGAAAAGACTTGGTTTCTCTTTCTCACCACCTAATTCATCAAGCAAGCTCATACACAAGGGAGGAAAGAGCTTAGCTAATTCTGATTTACCTTCTCTCTTCAGAGAAGAAAGTTTGGGGATGGGGATGTAGCATGCTAGAAGCTCCGGGTTCTATCCCCAGCTCTGTATAAACTCAGTGCACACCTGTCATCCAAGGTGTTCCTTAGAGAGTCTGAGGTCAGTTGGATCGTGTGAGGCCCTGTCTAAATATTCAAAAAGAAAAGCAATATTGGCTACTAAGGGGATTTGGATATTAATTACTTCTTATCAGACAGTTCCTTCAGTTGTACAGTTATTACTAATAATTCATTCCACAAATATTGACCGTGCCTTTTGCGTCTCAATCTCGGTTTTTATTGCTTGGAGATAGCATGGAGCAAGATAGAGAGCATCTCTGTGTGCCTTCTGCTGAGCTCACCTTAGGAGAGAAGTAAGCACACCACTGTTTACTTCAATGGTGCCCTGCTACCTGCAGACACCGTGCTGTAGTAATGTGCGGTCTGGGAAAATCCAAGTGCTCCAGGGGACTGTGCCTCCTCAGGTGATGGGGCAGGCAGCACTCTCGAGAGGGTGCCCTCTCTGGGACTGGAGCTGCAGGATGAGAAGTTGCCCGGTAAGGAAGGTCCAGGAATGGAAGGACTCTCCAGGCAGTGGCTACAGAGTATCTAAGGCTGGCAGGAACTGAGAAGGTCTCTAAGGCAGGTGTGCAGGAGCAGTGGGGGAGGGGCACAGGGAGGGTAGAAGAGAATCTGACTGGTCACATTCCTCTAGAGCCAGGGCAAGGATGTGCGATGTTACCTTCAGAGCAACTGAAAGCCAATACAGTAAGTGTTAGGAGGAGTGGTACCCCGGACATAGCCTTCACCAGGACCCACAATGAATTGTCTGAAGTTACACTTTGGGTCAGGGTTACACCCGAGTTCAAGGACCATTTCCATCACTCTGGTTTTGTTGTGTGCTTTCTTCTCAGATAGACTGAGAAATCCTAGGGCAGGGGACTTAGTGCTTGTTCTTTCTGTCCGCATGCTCAGTGTCTGAGGGTCGTGGGTAAAAACAGGTACTGGTGGGTAGCTTACAGTGTGCCTTGGGTTATTCCACTGAAAGAACGGTGCAGCTCCAAGCTAATGGTTTTCTCAAAGATTTATTTGTTTTATGTACGTGAATACAGTGTCCCTGTCTTCAGACACATAGGAATAGGGCACCGGATCCCATTACAGATGGTTGTGAGCCACCATGTGGTTGCTGGGAATTGAACTCAGGACCTCTGGAAGAGCAGTCAGTGCTCTTAGCCACTGAGCCATCTCTCCAGCCCATCCAGATGATGTTTTAAGATTTATTTATTTTTATTTTGTGTTCACTGTGTTTTGACCACATGTCTGTGTGAGCTGGAACTGGAGTTAACAGACAGTAGGGAGCTGCCATGTGGGTGCTGGGAATTGAACCCAGGTCCTCTGGAAGAGCTGTCAGTGCTCTTAGCCACCGAGCCATCTCTCCAGTCCCTAGAGTATGTTTTAGATAGCTAGTTTGAGTGTTTTGACATCTTTCTTCTTAGGTTATTGTTCTAGTAGGTCAATGGGTTGAATATAGTTTAGTCTTCAACAGGGTCTGAGAAGAGGGGGAGGTTTTGATAATTAAGATAGATTTAAGTTCTAATCACAAAGTTTTATGCATGGGACGATAACAGTAGTGTTCCTGTGTTGAACGTCTTGTCTGTAGGAAGGCAGCAGATCCTTCTTGTATCTGTGAGGCACTTGTTCCCAAGTTGAGTCTCTTTTGGTCAGTAATCCGTCATAACTCCAGTTGCGAGTGCAAACCTCAGTTGTAGATCCCAGAGATTTTGCAGTAGGAATGGCAACCATGCCTCGAGGCCTTCCTCATCTGTCTTCCAAGCTCCCTTGTCACATTGCTCCTCCTGGGTAACTGCTGTAAATTTGGCATCGAGAAAGCACTGGGAGAAAAGGATGAAGAATTGGCTTTCTTTTCCCACGGTGTACGCTGAGCACTCTGTACTGAGCAGTTTGGTTTTGAAGGAAATGACAGATGAACACAGCGCCACCTCCCTCTCCCTAGGCTTCTCTTTAAAAGGAAATGCCAACCTTCTCAGTCAAGTTCAGAAGGAAGAATTAATGGCGCCAGCAGGCGGCTCTCAGCAGGGAGAGGCAGTCTCTTCTACCCTAATTAATTTCAAAATTCTCACCTCGGCCAGAGCCCTCTGCTGACAGGAGCTGATCCTTTGATCTAAAAGTTAGTAAGTAAGCCAGACAACCCTTACTTTTAAATTTCGACTTAGGTCTAAGTGTCCTCTCTTCCCTGATAGGATATTTCTCAGCCGCCAGTGAAATGAACCAGTTTAAACCAAATTAGATTATGTTGAAGGCAGCTTTACTGGGGAGCTGGTCTCTGGTGAGGACCTAGTCCAGGAAGGTTACTAGGAGAGATGGGGGTAGGGGAGAAAGAGAGAAAGAAGAGTGTGCTCATAGAGAAGAGGAGAGAGAGAGAGATCAAAATGTCTGGATTAGAGGTAACAGCTTCTGGGGGATGGGCAGCCCAGCCCCTGGGTTGGTCAATTCAGGGTTGGGGGCAGGGAATGCCAGGTAGAGATTTAGCTAGGCTAGGAGATCCTGGAAGGTCAACAGGGGCTGAGAGATGGTATTGGGCTGCAGTTTTAGAGGATGGGCAAAAAGGTGGAAGTCAGCCAAGTCCGGGAAGAGCTGATTGGCTTACTGCTGTCTAGGTTGTACCATCTTGGGGTAGGAGTGTGTAGGCCCAGTTGAAACCCAAGTCCCTTGTTCCTGAGTCGGAAACCAAGCATTCCCCAAATCTTTAAAAGCTGCATCAGGCCTCTCTCCCCTTGTAAGAGTGGACCCTTGGGTTGGGAGTGGATAGCATCTTTCTTGAAGCACACAGCCCACACATTCTAGCATGGTTTTCTGAAGAGTGAGGGCAACTGTGGTTTAGTTTCTGTGCCAGGAACTCTGAGACTGTCCCTTGGTGTCTTTTATGGTTGTCTTGCCTGCTCATACCTAGAAACACCAAACTGTTTCAACATTTCATGGAACTGGATCTTTCTAAAGCATTTGGTCTAGTTTTCACAGATCACCAATCTCTGTTCCTTCTGTAAGCATCCAGAAATTGCCATAGGAAGACCCCAGACCCAGATAGTACGCAAAGACAAAGCGTTTATTCTGCAGAAGCATCCAGCATGCAGGGGTCAGCCATGCTCCAAAATGGTGACCCCAGACAAAGGTGTACAGACCTTCTTATAGGGAACCACAGGAACTCTCTAGAAGGATTAGGTAATCTCTAATGTGATTGACAGGCTTACCTCATTTGTGACATTAGAATAATTTTGATTGGCTACTATGTTAGTTCTTCTATATTTAGAGAGTGGGTTAGGTAATCTAAAATTTCATTGGTGTGTGGGTGCTGGGGAGATCACAAAGGTTGATTTCTGATTGGCCTGTGCCAGGTAATTAGGGGTCTGTGTTCCTATGTCATGAACATTTAACTATAAGGTGAGATAGGGCTGCCCAGCACAGACGCCCCATTCTGCCCATCCTGGGATAAGATAGTTCCCCATTTTTGTGATTATCTCCAGGCTGTTCTTTGGGAGGGGATTTCATGACCATGTTTTGGATTTATGGTCTGTTCCTAGAGCTGACTTATGGCCTAGGTTATGGGAATTATGGTCTGTTTGTGGAGCTGGGGCCATATGTGGAAGGAAAAAGAGATATCCAGTCATAAGGAAATCTAATCTCCTCACACGGGGCACCAATGTTGTTGAAAGATGACATCCCGGGTTTCGGCACCAATGCTAGGAAAAGGATGAAGAGAGTGGGGGGGGGGATATGACCCATGGAGGTATGGCAAGAACTGGGGGCAAGGGAGATGCCTCTGGGGGCCCATGTTGGGAATCCCTTCCTCCTGAAGGACCAGCCACACAACAGTATAGTACGGAATAGAGTTTATTCAAGTCATGGGAGAGTTAAGAGGGTAGTAGAGGCAGAGAGAGAGAGAGAGAGAGAGAGAGAGAGAGAGAGAGAGAGAGAGAGAGAAGAGTAGAGGAGAAGAAGCCAGCCATGATCACGTGTAGAGAGAGGGGGAAAGGGAAGGGGAAAAGGTGGGGTAAAGGGGAGAGAGGCGAGAGGCAAGAGTGCAAGAGCAAGGCAAGAGAGAGAGGAGGGGGCAAGCAGCCCCTTTTATAGTGTCAGGTCACTGGGGCGGAGCATGCCTGGCTATTGCCAGATAACTGAGGCAAGGGGTATACCTGGCTGTTGCTAGGTAACTGAGGGGTGGAGTTTACAGAATCCCAACAATGTGACCTTCTTTTTGAAGGCAGGCCCAGTCCTTAAATGGGGACAAATGGGCTTTCTGTCATTTTTTTTCAATTCCAAGACTTATCTGTTATTTTGTACTTAATCAAGTTACTTCATTAGAATAACGAGCCTGGTTGACTTTGGATCATGCCAGCACCTGGCTGTCTGGGAACAGAAGTGTGCCTGTGGAGAGAGCTGTAAGCTGCAGGAAGTGTGCCTGTGGAGAGAGCTGTTGGCTGCAGGCACTAGTGTGTCCTGGGTGATGGGAAGCAGGTTGTGCAGAGGAAGTGAAAAACCCTGGTAAGGGTCTCCTTACAGATGCACCACACACAGGTCCCTCCCTAGTAATATTACTTTAAATTATTTATTTATTTGATTATCTGTGTGAGTGGGTGTGTGAAATCATGACTTTGTGGGTGTCAGAGGTCAGTTCTCTCCCTCCACCATGTTGGTCTTGGGGGTCAGATTTGAATCATCAAGCTTGGTGGCATGTATCTTTATCCCCTGAGCCACCTCTCCAGCTGGATGACAGTTATTTTGAATCTTCTAAGGAATAAGCAAAAGATGAAGAACTGTGTCCTCTCTCCTCTCTTTAGATTTATTTATCGTATGTGTGTGAGTACACTCGCTGTCTTCAGACACACTAGAAGAGGGCTTCGGATCCCATTACAGATGGTTGTGAGCCACCATGTGGTTGCTGGGAATTGAACTCAGAACCTCTGGTAGAGCAACCAGTGCTCTTAACCACTGAGCCATCTCTCTCCAGCCCCCATGGTTACAGTTACGTCTGGAATTGTGGGGACTGAGAACCCCAGCTGCACTGTTTTCTGGGCTTATGGGCATTTCTACCTCAGTTGTCTCTTTGCCCAGAAGGGGATGATACTGTCTACCCATAGGATTATTACAGTGATGTCAGGACACTAAACAACCAACAGAAACAAGCAAGTAGGTGTTTGGCTCCTTTCCCATCAGGAACACAAGTTGGCTAAGGGAGAAGGCCCAGAAATTCCTCAGTAATTCACTTTCACTGGCCGGTTGTCTTCCCGAGGACTGACCAGATTAAGCCAGCTGGTACCAGATCCAGGGTGAGGGCTGCAGCCAGACCAGGGCAAAGCCGCCTGATCCTGAAAGCTTACCTGCTGACGGACAGAAGAAAGGATCAGGTTGTATGAAAGGACACACCAAGGTCAAAGACATAGCTATGGATCTGCTTGGGGTCACAGGGGAAGGGACTTGGAAGAAGGGCCATGCATCCATGGAAACTGTTCCAGTAAAATTTAGTAGCACCTCTAAGAGCTTCCAGGAGAACAGCGTCACTCTGCAGGGTCTGGAGATGGGTGGGCAGAGATTCTCTTCCAGAGGGTTCTGCCTTAGCAGCTATATGATGATCTGTTTCTCCATTTTCCCTTTTAAGGGCGGTTAAAGCCCCTGGAACTCAGCCATCACAACCGAGCAACCGAGATGGTCATGCTAGGGCAGCTGGAAACATGACAGGGCATCATGGAAGGGTTCCACACCAAGGACAGATGGCTAGGCAGACAACCTCCCCAAACTCCCCTTTAGACATCTAGAAAAGGCTGCAGGCAGTACCGACTCGCGCGATAGGCCTGCGGGGAGAAGGAATGGAAGTAGGAGTCAACGATGCTCATCACAGTCCAGTGAGGGACCTAGTCGGCTGTTGGGCAGGCTGGGTGGTTCTGCCATGGGCTAGACCATCTCTGAGAAATATGCAGAGTACATGTCACTGAACCTTCTTTAAATGCACTGGAAACCATGGCTCTGCTTATAGAGACACAGGGAAGGGAGAACATTTTCATGTTTGAGCCACAGGTATATGTGTACTGTGAAAGAGACCAAATGGGAAAGACAGATGAGGCCGGTGTCGCTCTTACTGGCTTAGCAAACGGTTGGTAACTACAGTCTGGTTGTTATAACCTGGTTGTTATTAGCACAGGCACTTGGTTGTATATCCATGCCCATAGTCCTCACGTCCTTAGCCGTCTGTCTATCTCAGGGCTCAGGGTCCTGCTGGCTCCAGTCTTGCAGTGCATTTGTAACGAAGACAATCAGCCCTTAAGTCAGCAGTTCTAGCTGGGTGGCGGTGGTGCACGCCTTTAATCCCAGCACTCAGGAGGCAGAGACAGGTGGATCTCTGTGAGTTTGACACCAGTCTGGTCTACAGAGCAAGTTCCAGGACAATCAGGAGAAACCCTGTCTCATCCCCCTTCCCCCTCAAAATAAGAAACCTCAGCAGTTCTGAAAATAGCCAAAATGGATAAATGAACACCACCTTAAAACCAGATTTGAAAAGAATCTGTTTTGACCTTTAACATCCTTCAGAGAATTAATATTGACAATAGTACCTGACAACAAAGGTTTTTTTTCCTTCTTTTGGTTTGGGAAAAATTTAAACCTATAAGCCTATTAAGTTTTCAGAATAGTATAATGAACAACTGTAGCATTCATCAGCTTTGAACACTTTGCTGCATTTGTATTCTTTACATACATACACACACACACACGCACACACACACTCACACACACACATTCACTCATGCATGCACACACTCAGGCACACGCTTTTCTGTATCATTGAAAGCTGGTTGCAGATATGACAGCCGTGTCTCTGTCTCTGTCCAAGCATGTCTTCAAGGTACAGAGACAGCGCAAAACCACAACACCAAAATCAAGTTAGGAAACTGACTAGGATGTAAGTGGATTATTGGTCGAACGGCTAACAATCAATTATCCCCACATACCCTATTCCTGTAGTGTAGGAGTAATATCAGTTATAGCTTCCTGGGCTTCAATCCCAGAACATCCTACTCAGTGTGTGTGTGTGTGTGTATGTGTGTGTGTGTGTGTGTTGTTTAGAATGGAATGTGTGACCTGTCACGTGCTGGGCAGGCATCCTATGACTGAGCTGCTCTCCAGACTCTACTGAGGGCTCAGGTTGTACTTGGCTCTTTTAGCTTACAACACCGACCCCTCCCATCCTTCCCCGCTTCTCGTCTTCCTTTTTTGGTGTCACTTCCTCATCTCATAGCATCAACATCTTCTTTTCTGAAGAGTGTACAGTCAGCTTCTGTCCCTTCTCAGGCCTAGCATCCTTCATTTGTTTCTGACCGTTTCTTCATGCACAATGAAGGTGAAATGTCTCTGGCGGGGTATTATGACAGATGGTGCTGGGATGCCCACCTTATACATCTCTGACATGTATAAGGTTAGTAATTAAAAACCATCCTCATGCTTGCTTTCTTTTCCCATCTCTCCAGCAGGCCAGCTGTTGGCGGGTGACTTCTGCCATCACGCCACAATGGAGGCAGTCAGCTATTTGTATAGGTCACTTGATTTAAGGGCCGCTCACCTGGGGCCTTCCCATGCTTCCATCGAAGGAATACTACAGTGAGTTTCTTTTGCATGTCTCAAAAAGAAGTTGACTCTCTGATTATTTGTGTTAGTATACAGCCATTTGACAGGTTTTGATCTTTTGCAGCCTTCTAAGGGAAATCCAGAGGTCCTGGGGCAGGAGATCTTGGCCTCAAGGCATGAACCAGCTATACCCTGAAAGTTCTAGGTATGGCGTTTCATTATGGGAGAACTTGCCTAAATTAAACTTCCACAGTGCTCAGAGTTCTGACACAGTCAACACTGCCATGTGTATGAGCATACATAGGTTTCAGAGGGCTAAAAGCACAGAGCCTTCTCTGCTTTCAGATATACAAAAATATGTGCCCGGCAGAGGAAAGAAGACCTTGGCTCCAATTTTATGCATGTCTACCAAGGAAAAGTTTCAACAACAGAAGGCTTCAAATTCACTAAGACGAAATAGTCCAAGAAAGCAACCTCCAAAGAGAAAGGCAGTCTGTCCCTTTAAGTCGTTCTCTCTCATTGACAAGAGCAGCTTGGTGAGACTCTCAAGACAGAGAGTTTCTTCTGCTGATTTGGGGAGCGGAAAGGGCACGATGGCTGCGATTTACCATCAGCCCTTGCGAGCACCTCTTAGTGCAGAGAACCCCTGGAAATCCATATCCGAACTCGTGTCAGAGAAATGGCTCTTTCATACTCCACAGTACTGCTTCACTCCTCAGAAGCCCGCCTTCCCCAGAAGATCTCAGATCGAAGCAAAATTGAAGACATCAGATGACCCTGACAAAAAATAAATGCTGGGCTGTTTTGTACTTTTCTCATTTTTCTTAGAAGGTGTATGTGCGTGTGGTACATGTGTGCATATATGTGTTTGTGTATAGGCCAGAAGTTGATACCAGTGTCCTTCTCACGCTTTCCCCTTACTTTTTGAGGCAAGGTTTCACTGAACCTGGAGTAGCCTGGGTAGTCAGTGAGCACCTGGGGTCTTCCTGTCTCCGAGTTCTTTGTGCTGAGGCCGTAGGAATGGGCTGCCACACGGCATTCTTATAGCAGGGCTGGCGTATGCATGCCATCTCTCTAGCACCTATTTTGGATTCTTATAATCAGATAATTTAACTCTACAGGAGCGGTCCCTTTCCAGGTCTGGGGATTCAGTTTTCTTAGTCCCTCATAATGTTGTATCTGATTTCAGTTAAAAAAAAAATAGGTTTTAAGCGATCCACAATTTTATGGTAAAGTACAACGATCTTGACTCCACAGAGTTCTATAGTCTAAGAAAAAAATATAGAAACACTCTTACCAATTGTAATTTTTAATAATGTTTCTATAGTAGATATTGAATTAAAAATTCACCTAATTAAAATTGGTGATTGTTATCACCCAAACTTTTTATTAGTATAAATAAGAAAAGATAGGACGAAAAATGCTCTCAAGTTATAAAGGAAGCTTTTATTATCAGAGCCCATGGATTTGATAACATATCTATTTGCACATTTTATTTTCCTCCCATATTATCAGTGACTCATAAAACATTAACCCATAACAGTTAAGGATTACTTTCTAGCTACCCTCATCCCTACCACCCAACAGAAGGGGGGACTCAGCTCTGTGACATTAGGCAAGCAACCTTACCTCTCCTGTGCCTCCGTTTCATTATGTATAAAGGAGAGACATGGTATTTTCCTTCCAAGACAGTTGGGAAAAGTGTATGAGATAAAATACACAGCCAGTTTTCTGTTAATAGTTTTCATTATCAATCAGGAACTAGCTCAGGTGTCATCTTCCAGGAAACACGTGACTCCTCCGGCTCACAACTTAAGAATCGCTGATGCTTGGGGTGGGCTCACACTGTGCCCGGTTTATCTCATCACTCCAGCCATTCCCACTATCCTACTCAGTGGTCACCATGGGGTACACTGGGAATTCCTTAGGGCCCAGTGCTTCTCAGGCAGGTCTTGGGTGGGTGAGAGAAAGTCCTGCAGGATCCAAGTCGGACTCAGTGCGTACAGAAATGGCACATGATAGGGCGGTTACTGTTTGTTGCTATTAGTGGAGCTCCAAGGCATGGAACAAGTGCAGTTAAGCAGGTGAGTGGAGCAGGTACTAAGCGTGCTGTGAGCGTGGGCAGGAAACTGTTAATCAGGTCCAGAGGACCTCTCTGGAGGTGGGGACCCAGCTTTCCAGAGGCAGTGCACTGTAAAGGACATTTACATTTATTGGAGTCTTCGGGGGCAGGATCTTGCAGACGACTTTTGATCTCATGTGGGATCTCGGCCCAGCAATTCTTTAAGGGCAACTCTTGGATAGGCCCAAACTGGGCCTCAGGACAGTCTCAGAGAGGCACTTGAGATCCCCGAGATACCTGCAGAAGCCATTGACACGGAGTGGGGTCGCATTCCAGAGACTGAGACCAGAGATGCGTAGTGAGTACACTCATCAGTGCAATCAGAATTGAGGGCACCACGGAAGGCAAGAGGAAGGTGGAGCAGAGTTTTGCGGGCAGCGACAGGGTCGGAGATGAATCATCCAAGTCCGGGTGCCTCAGCACCACCCCCACGCCTTGCGGGTCAGGAAGTGACCACAGCAGACGGGCGCTGAGCCCTGGCAGCTACGGCCCCGCCCCACCCGGTTTCTCTCGGGCCTCGCCCTTGACTCCGCCTCTGATTCAACCCAGTCCCTGTCCCCAGTCCATTTCCACAGGCCCACATCTTACCCAGCCTCTGACTAGCCCAGGCCTCCGGTTCTGTGTCCCCAGGTCCGGTCCCTGCCTCTGCCTCCAATGCAATCGAGATGATTCCACTCTTTCTCTCTAGACCCTGTTCTTTACTCAGCCCCCCCACATTCCTCTTTCCAACCAGGCCCCGCCCCTGACCCATTCCAGGCCCCACCCACTCCGCTTCTAACCTAATCCTTGACCCCGCCTCCCGCTTCCCTCTAGACCCCGTCCACCTCTCCGGCCTCGCCCCGGCTCCGCCCAGGCCACGCCCCGTAGTGGGTGGGACTTGGGCCGCGCCGGCACTTGCTCAGACGTAGGAACTGCCGGCGTGCGTCCCCGAGCCTCCCGACGCTGGCTGTCCGTGCCTGTGGCACCCTAGTGGCAGCATGGCCACGGTGGCAGCAGCGGCCCGCGGGGCTGGAGCGAGGGCAGCGGCAGGGCTGCGGGGCAGCGGCGGGGCTGTGGCTTGGGGACGACCGCATGCCGGCTGCGCTCGGCGCCTGTGCACTGCCCCGGCTGGCGTGGACATGAAAAGCTACCTGTGGGCGCGCTACCACGAGGCGAAGAGGAGCACGGACGGTGAGTGCGCGCCCCAGCTTGCGCCTCCGGCTCGAGGAACCCCTTGGATCCCTCGCACCCTACCTCTGTCGCGCGACTCCCGCGGGGAAGGCGACTCTAAAACTTCGCAACTCTTGCTTCTCTTTCCCCCGCCGGGGAAGCTATTTCATACCTGGGGACTGTTAAACCGGGAGTGTGCATCGGAAGTACTCTGGGCCGCTGCGAGGGCTCCAAGGGCGTCGGTAGAAAGACATTCCCCAAACACCGTTAGGTGTTGTCATTCACCCCGGGAATGACAGTAGCAGCCCAGCTTGCTGCTGCGCCGTCCTAGACAGGCTCCAGCGTAGGCGACTGGGTCAGGAGGCTGAGCTGATCTTTTGCAGGGTGGAGTAGGTGAAATGTTCTGTTTGATAGGAGAGGGTGGTCTGGTTATCCACAGCCCTCTTTGAGGGGGACAGGAGTACTTGTGGCCAGGTGAACGGAGAATGAGCTTGGTTCGGCTGCTAGGGAATCGAGAAGGAATGGAGAGGGGAACCAAATTATAATAGTATCAGGTATTGATATCGTCCCTGAATCTCCCATAGCCTCCGGAGGAGGGGGTCATCACCATTATGTAGATGGGAAGGGAGACACACTCGGATGCAAGCAAGTGGCCTGAGCAAAAACTGGCTTTGACCCAGAGTCGGGAATCCTTTGTCCTGTCTGTTGCTTTGTGCGTCGAATGTTTGGAACCTGGAGTAAAGGGCCATTGAAGCCTAGACACAGAAGCTGTATCAGAGGACACTTGGGATTTAATGCTGATTTAGGGAGGGGGGATTGGGGAGGGTGATAACGGGAGGAGGGGGGTTGGTGAGGGAACATTTTATAGAATTTCCATTTGCGTCTTTGGCCACAGGTCCAAGTGTTTGGCCAGGCAGGCGTTTTGAGAGAGTCTGTGTTTCCCGGGCCTAAAGTCAGGAGTCTCCTGTGTTACCTCTCTTTCCAGGTGGGAGCCACGATTCCTGGCAAATGAGTGTCAGGGTCCTGTCCTTCTTCTCTCTTGTTTTTCCACTTTCTTTTTGGTCTTTGGAGACAGGATTTCAAGGTAACCTTAAACTTGAAGCAATCCTCCTGTCTCAGTCTTTCAAGTGTGGAGCTACAGATTTGAGCCACTCACTACTTCTTCTTTTTTTTTTTTTCAAGACAGGGTTGTTCTGTGTAGTCTTGGAACTCACTCTGTAGACCTGGGTGGCCTCGAACTCCGATCTCCCTCCTCACTCCAGCGTGCTGGGATTAAAGGCATGCGTCACTACGCACAGCCCTACTGTATTTTTGGTTAAAAAACTTACTGACATGTCTGAAGAGAATAAAACACAAAACCCCCCATACAATATTTATACCCATTTGGCTGTGGGATTGGAGCAATCCACACATGTCCTTTTGAGGAGTGAACTATGGGTAAGTGATTCAGTGTTTTGGTATGTACCTACTGTGGAACAGTACTTAGCAATAAAAAGGAAAGTGCCATTCATCTGGCATACAAAAAAAAAAAAAAATGTATATTTTAGGGAGTTACACTGTGGAGTGTGGGGAAAGCCAGTCTCCAAAGGTTGAAGGGTAATCGCAGTTTTAGTTTTAGAAGAAACTAGAGGTAAAATTTCTTCCATTCTGATATTTTGGACAGGGTTTATTTTTTACCCCTTGTGGCCTGTGAGAACCAGAGAGGTCCTGAAGCCTGTTTACCCATCTGGAAAATGGGGGTACGGGTGGTACTGGCTTGGTGGAGTTTTGGTATGGTGTAATGAGTCCCCCTACCCTCCCAGTTAGCCTCTGGGAATAAAGCAGTTTAGGGCTATAGATAGAAATCAGTACTGGGGAGTGTTGGTTTGGGGGTGTTAAGTCTGGAGACTGAGAAGCTCAGGCTTTTCCTCTCTGGTCCTTAGATGCAGTAAGGGAATAATATGGTTTGATGTGTTTTTCTTCTTCTTCTTCTTCTTCTTCTTCTTCTTCTTTTTCTGCTTCCTTTGTCTTCTTCTTTTTCTTCTTCTTCCTTTGTCTTCTTCTTTTTCTTCTTCTTCCTTTGTCTTCTTTTTCTTCTTCCTTTGTCTTCTTCTTTTTCTTCTTCTTCCTTTGTCTTCTTTTTCTTCTTCCTTTGTCTTCTTCTTTTTCTTCTTCTTCCTTTGTCTTCCTCCTCCTCGTTCTCTTCCTCATCCTCCTGTCTGTCTGTCTGCCTATCTATCTATCTATCTATCTATCTATCTATCTATCTATCTATCTATCTATCTATCTATCAACAGGGTCTTTCTGTATAGCCCCAGCTGTCCTAGAACTCTGCTTTGTAGACCAGGCTAGCCTGGAACTCCCAGAGATCTATCTGCTTCTATCTGGTTCTGAGACTAAAGTCCTTCACCACTGGCCCTAGAATAGCAGCATCTTTTAGCCTGAGCCAGTCCCCTGTGGATCCTGCCATTTATGCAGGTACATGATGTGTGGCTCCCCCCTCTCTGCAGGCTTGGCTCATGGGGTGCAGGTCTCCCCCTCCCTGCCCCTGCACATTCACTAGCAGTTTCTGTGTCATCTCTGAAAACTCAGGGGCTTAAATCTGGCTTTCCTTCTTTGTCCCATTTGGACCCTCATCCTTTCCACCCGCCTCCAGCTGATGTCTGTGCCTGTGTAAGCAGACATTAAGTAACAACCAGCAGCAGGGTTTAAGGTTGTTGATTCTCAGGTGAGATTCTGGGTGGAGGTGCCCAGTGCCCATTCACCTGCCTGCCTGTGCTACACCGTGGAGCAGTCTTACATGGAGAGGGAGTCTGGTAGAGGGTTAAGGGCCAGTGTGTGTGTGTGTGTGTGTGTGTGTGTGTGTGTGTGTGTGTGTGTGTGTATGTATGTGTGTGTGTGTGTGTACCCCCCCCCCCCCCCCAGTAATCCCCTATCCCCTCAGGATAAAATGGTTTTACTTTCCTACTTTTTGATTCTGACAAAAGAATCTTATTTTCTGGTCACTTGATCTCTTTTGTAATCACAACAGTGGTTTCAGGCCTAGCCCTTCAAATGCCTGCCAGGCAAGGGGTGTGATTTTAGGCTTTGTTATAATACACTCTTCCCCAGTCAGCTTCTTTTCATTTTAATTGAAATTTATTAAAAAAAAATTTTTTTTTCAATTCAGCTTTGGATATACAGAGAAACTTGTAGTTTCTATAAAGCCTAGCCTGCTTCTGTTCTGAGCCCCTTTCTTCTTTCCTCCTTCTCTTTCTCCTTTCTTTCTTCTCTCCTCCCCCTTCTCTCTCTCTCTCTTTCTCTCTCTCTCTCTCTCTCTCTCTCTCTCTCTCTAAAGGAGTTAGCTGAGAGCTGGGCTCATTAGAATACATACCCATTTGGTGAGGTCATAGTGGAAGAAGGAAAGCTGGGAGTTCCTGTAGATACAGCTTTATTCAGAGATGTGGAAGGGTTTATTCAAAGTTCTGGGATGAAAGAAATTGATAATCCACCAGAAATTAGGTATTTGTGAGGGCTGAGAAGATGATTCAGTAAGAGAGCTTTCCTGCAAGCCATGGGGGTCTGAGTTTTAGTCCTCAGAACCCAAGTAAAAGCTGGGCACAGTGGTGCCTCTCTGAGCCACCAGCTAGCAGGTGAGGAGACAGACCAAAGGATTTCTGGGGCTTGCTGGCCAAACAGGTTTGCAAAAAAACAACAAACAACAAAACCAAACCCCAGAGAACTGTGAGTTCAGTGAGGGCTGTCTGCAGGCAGTAAGGCAGAGTAAATGTCCTCTGATGTTCTCCTGTGGCCTCTGCACATTGGGCATGTACACACACACACACACACACACACACACACACACACACACACGACTTAAGTACTTAGCAGGGAATATTGGTGCAAGCAGACCAGGTTCAAAGTCAGCATTGGACACAAAGGTAATTCTCACCCTACATTATGTGCATAAGTAACGGCCATATGCATTCCTCAAGGGGCAGCAGTCGGTTAGAGAGATACTCTTCGGTCATTTTCAAATTAGACTCATGTCACTCAGACTGTTCCACAGTCTTCTGAGAGATGGAGTTATTGAAATGTAGGGAAAAAAATCCACATGAAAGTTTTTTTTTTTCTTTTTCTTTTTCTTTCTTTCTTTTTTCCCAGCTGGTTTTTCAGTACTAGCTTTGAAAGTCATAGTCTCCAAGAGAAAGGATGTCATTCCATATCTTCCTTCCTGGAGAAATTTGACCTTGAAGCCCCGTTTTTTTTTTTTTTTTTTTTTTTTTGTGTTAATAGCTCTATTTTGGGTTTCTGTACTTTGGAATTTCTACTAATTTATTTAGTTAGAATGCATGTTACTAATAGTGGCTGACACTTCGTGGACTACCGGAAATTCGATCTCTTATGCAGCTGAGAATGGCAGACTATGGGGACAGGAGTCTGTTAAGAGTCTGTGGAATCGTTGAACTCTGTCCTTAGGTAAACAGGAATGTTTGCACTATTAAGTTACACTTGGCAATTGTACACTCACAAGCCATTTTATGTGTGATCTCATTGGTTTCCTGAATCCCTTCACGCCCCGATGCTGGCTTGGTCTGTTACCCCAAACTTGTAAAAAGACTCATTTCATGGATGCTGGTGACACAGCTCAGCACAGAGGCTGTTTGTACATAGCTGGATTGCCGGTGTCGGGGATCCAACCCAAGGCTTTGTACAGTTATGTAAGCATTGTACAAGATCTCCAGTCCGGCAGTGTTTGTAGACAGGCTTCTCAAATGAGCCAGCACCACCGAAGTTGAGAAATAATGATTTTAAAGTTTAATTTTTTTTGTCTTCAAAGGTTAGTATCAAAATTACCATTTAATCTCCCTTACCTTTTGTCTTCTTCTCTATACTTCTCAGGATGTACATTCCTTAGTGAGAGAAACAAATGAACCCCAGGTTTTTTTTTTTTTTTTTTTTGTTTTCTTTTCTCTGGGTTTCTTAGAGCCTCAGCTGGTCTTGAACTCTCAATGCAACCAAGAATGACCTTGACCTCCTGATTTTCCTGTCTCCTTTTTGTGCCAGGATCACAATATTTCCTCGATGATGGGTTTTATGCGGTGTTGAGGTTTGAGCTTGGAGCTTTGTGGGTTCTAGGCAAGTGCTCTCAACTGAGCCACATTCCCAACCCTAATTCCATGTGTTACACGGTCGATCATTCAGCTACCTTCACAGTGGTTTCAGAGAATCTTGGTCCTCAGAAGCAAAAGCCAGGCTCAGATGGATCGTTAAGTTGGAGAGATGGTTCAGTGGGTAAAGAGCTTGTCATGTATGCAGAACAGGGGTCTCTCCCCCAAATCCACTGTAAAGGCAGGGTGTGTATGAAGCAAGCAAGCTAGCTAGCTAGAGTGAGCTCTGAGTTCAGTTGAGACACCAAACACACACACACACACACATACACACACATACACACACATATACACACACACATACACACACATACACACACACACACACACACACACACACACGAGAGAGAGAGAGAGAGAGAGAGAGAGAGAGAGAGAGAAAGGGAGGGAAGGATGGAGGGATTGATCCTTTGCTGAGGTGGATTTTGTTGCTAGTTCTCTGGTCACAGGCGTCATGGTTGTGATAGGGAAGGAGTGGAGCGTCAACCATCCTACTTTGTAACTTCCAAGCCTTCCCTGTAGCAGGTGGGGTGGACATTGACAGTCTTGGGACCCTTTGTTGATAGCTCCACTTGGGGTCTGCTTGCCTTTAAGGCTACTAACTTTCTACATGTCGAATCACAAAGCCATTCGGACTCTCCTTGTGTGTATATGGCTGCTGTGAAAAAGAGTGACATTCAGATGTCATCCCTGTGACAGTCTGTTGTGTGGTCTAGTTTGTCCATCTCTCTTGGTCCTGGCTGCAGGGAGTTGTGCACTCTGCCTGCTTCGAGGTGGAGGGAGCGGCTAGTGAGATAAACACCTTCGGAGGTCAGTGGTGGCTTCAGTCCTCCCCGCTCATGCATGCTCAACAAAGTCACGCTGTCTTTTCTGAACTGACCGCCTATGTTGTAGAGAAGGGAAGGGAGGAGAAAAACCTTTCTGACGGCTTTATAATCTCCCACGTGTTAAAAGCTCTGTCGGTTGGTTAAAGAACTGTTTCCTTCATTGTGTCTTCTTCATGACAGCTGGTGCCCAGAAGACCGAGGTCGTATTTGATCAGGTCACTTACTGCTTGGTATGGTACACTTAGTTCAGAGGGGACGGAAAGCTGGTGTGACAGGGCTGGTCCTTCACCTTAGGTGACTCTTTTTAAAAAAGGATTTACTTATCTTATGTATGTGAGTACACTGTAGCTGTCTTCAGACACACCAGAAGAGGGCATCAGATTTCATTACAGATGGTCGTGAGCCACCGTATAGTTAGTTGCTGGGATTTGAACTCAGGACCTCTGGAAGAGCAGTCAGTGCTCTTAACCTCTGAGCCATCTCTCCAGCCCCCTTAGGTGACTTTTTAAAAGGCTATATTTATTGTGTGGAGGTCAAAGGATGACCTTTGGGAGTTGGTTCTCTCCTGCCTTTATGTGGATTCTGGATAGTTGAACTCAGACTTGAACAAGTGCCTTTGCCTGCTGAGCTGTCTCACTGGCCGAGCTGTCTTTTTCGTAGTTTATCATGGTTTTGAGGGAGTGTTTCATGCTTAGAGAATTGATGACATATTGTTGTAGAACCTGGGTACAGGTCTGAGGCTGTGGCTTAGAGTACTTGTGTTGTGTACACAAAGCCTTGCGTGTGGTACCTAGATCAGTTAGAGCTGGTGTGGACTCACACTTGCACTACCAGCCACTTTGACCTGAAGAGAGTATCAAATGCTGTAAGATTGTAGTTGTAGATGGTTGTGAGCCTTCATGTGGGTGTTAGGGCTTGACCCCGCGTCCTGGACTAGTAGCAAGTTGTTCTTAACTGCTGAGCCACCTCGCTAAGCCCCATTTTTGCTTTTGCTCGTTGAATAGCTGTGAGCAGCTCATTCAATAGCAGAGTGTGTCACTTTTACCCATTTAGGACTCACTGATTTACCAAGTATGTTTTTAGAAGATTTATTTTTATTTTATGTGTGCCAGTGTTTGCCTGCCCGTGTGTGTGCCTGGTGACAGCTGAGGCCGTGGGACAGCATCCGATCCCCTGGAGTTGGAATTAGAGATGGCTGTGAGCTGCCATGTGGATGCTGGGACAGATCCTGCTCTTTTGCGAGAGCAGTTGGAGCCATTGCCACTGAGCTTGTCTCTCCAGCCCCTTGGCAAATTCTTGTGATTATCATTAGTTGGGTAGTTACTTTAACTGAAAGTAGGCAAGGTAAGTAGAGCGAAGACGGCTCTTTTGCCTTTAGAACTTTTTATAAACTTAAAATTTCTTTAACAAATGGTTTTTTTAGGGGTTCAGTACAGAGTTGGCATATATAGTTGAGGTCTTGGGTTCAGGACCTTGCATTATAACCCCCTCCCCCAAACCTCTCATTTATTTACTTATCTATCTATTCATTTGACATCTCAATTATACCCCTCCTCTCCTCCCAGTCTCCCCTTCACATATTCCCCCCCCTCCTCAAAGAAGGGGAAGCCCCCCATGGGTACCAATCCACCTTTGTACATCAAGTTGCAGCAGGACACATCCTCTCCCACTGAGGCCCAACCAGGCTGTCCAGCTAGGGGAAGGGGATCCAAATTCGGGTAATAGAGTCAGAGACAGCCTTTACTTCAATCGTTAGGGGACCCACATGAAGACCAAGCTGCACATCTGCTACATATGTGGAGGGGCCTCAGTCCAGCCTTGTGTGCTCTTTGGTTGGTGGTTTAGTAGTCTCTGTGAGCCCCCGTGGACTCAGATCACAAAACTTCTTAAAGATTTTGGAAATTTTATTTATATAGAATTATATTTGTGGCTGCATTGAAATTAAAATGGAGAGGTTGATAAAATGTCCCTAGCAATTTGCTTAATGTAAGAATACATTGTTACTTGTTAACATAAATGGCTTATTTATGTATGTATTTATTTATTTATCTGGGGGCGAGGGTTTCTCTGTGTAGACCTGGCTGTCTGGTAACTCTCTCTATAGGTCAGGCTGGCATCTAGCTCAGAGATCCACCTGCCTCTGCCTCCTGAGTGCCAAGATTAAAGGCATGTGCCACTGCCGCCCAGCCAAGCATGGCTTATTTTTATTTAAAAAAAAAAAAAAAAGATTTTCCAAAATAAAAAAAGCATAGGGGATCAGCGTGGTTTTGTAGTTTTGCAAATTTCTGTGATATGCAGATTACTAGCAGAGTCCTGGGTTCTCCGGTTGATTCTGTATTCAGTCACTTGTCCTACAGACTTCACAAAGCCTCTGGAAAATGCCACCGTATGCTGCGGGTGAATAGCGCAGAGGCAGCAGCCAGCCTCTGTGTTTGGCTCTTGTCCCTAGTCAGAGCCTGTGCACGTTGTAAGGTATACATTTGCGCTCCCACAGTCCTGGAACAGACCCCTGGGCTGAAGCCAAGCTGCTGGCAAGGCTACGTCCCCCTCTTCTGGCTCAGGGCAAGAATGTGTCTTTGCCCTTCCAGCGTCTAGAAGCTTCTGGTATTTTTGGTACCCCCTTCCATTTTCAGAATTGGTAATAGCTGATTGAAGTCTCCCTCCACCTCCTCGCTCCCTAGACACGTGGGCCTGCCGGGCGTTCATTTCCAGGGACAAGGACAGTGCAGTTGTAGGAGGATGGCCTCTGTGTGTGGTGCGACTCTGTTCTCTCTCCACTCTTTATGGGGACCTTTCAAGTCCCCTTCAAGAAGTAACTGAAAAGCCTCCAATACAAGCTCAAGCTCTCGCCAGTTCTGACATTCTTTTCTGTGTTGAAGCCACAAGTCCCCGTTTGACCTAAACTGAGGTCTCTGAAAGATCAATGCTTCAGATGGTTGAAGGTGACATCGTTATCTCTGTCTCCTCATCAGAAATCCCCTGGGAGAGACCATTCCTAGGTGATGTCAAGCACCTCTGCCTGAGGGGGAAAGACTCTGAAATGACTGAGTTAAGAAAAAAAATGGAAGGAAAAGTCAAGTGTGCTTGACTTTTGCCCACACTCAGTGGTTTGCTAGCTAAAAACCTCCTGCCATGCTTCTGGGTCTTCTGCCAATCAGATTGGCAATTTTCCTTTGGAATTCCTATGGTAATTGAGACCCTGACTGTGCGGTTCCCCATTGTGAAGGTGTTGATGTTCCTTCCTTTTCTGTCTCAGTACCCTAGGGGCAAGAGTATTCCATCTTTGCTATCTTTGGCTCTGTTTTCTTCTAAGAATCTTTGCCCCTTGAAGCTAAATGCACTTTTCTCTTGAGCAGTTAGCTTTATTTTTTTTTTTATCAAATGATTTACCTTAAGATTGGGTTGTCATCAAGCCATTATTAGATGTAATCTCATCACAGTGTGTGCTTTTTTTAAATTTCCGGAGCTTGAGAAAGTATGATAGGTCTCTGAGGAGCAGTGGGAGTCACAGATACTATAGAGTAATAAGGTGCAGTTTTAACTTTCAGTGGGAGTAGTATAAATGTCATGTGCATTAGCAACTTCTTTTAGATGAGTAATTCTGTTTGTCATGGATTGCTGGAGATGATGCAGAATCCTTCTGGAAAGGCGAAAGATGAACAGAAGCCATGTAAGCAATGCCGCCTGCATTGTCGGTCCCCCTGGAAGAGCCAGCTCTTTGTGTCCCCCGCCAGTGTTATACATGCTGGCCGATTTCCTCCACCCACTGACAACCTGGGCTTTCTTACTAATAACTGCTGCTGAATTCCCTGTGCTGTGCTGATAAACAGGAGACCTGTAGGTGCTAAAATTCCTGTTAGGTTTGCAAGTAGGAAAACCAGGTTATAAAAAACATGTCTTGTTGGATGACCTCATTTGTAGAAAGTTCTAGAGATGAATATAGGAATCTGACCCCAAAACAGTGGGATGGGGGTGGAGGAAAGGAGGGCTGCAGGGTTGGGAGGAGTGCTCTTTGGTTTTTTGGACTTCAGTGCTGCATATGCAGCTCCTTGCACACAATTGGTACCTCAGCAAAGCTATGAAATCAAAGCAGAAGAGAAGAAAGGCTTTTGGCTGATACCCAGGCCAAGAGGTGGGAGGGACCATGAGTCTGTCAGCCAGCAACTGCAGCTGCTGGGCAGTGTCCTGGAAGAGGCTGAGGGCTGAAGACACTGGGGGTGGGGCTGGGGTGGGGGATGAATGCTTTGGTCCTGTCAGAGTGTCATTCCTTATAAGGGTTGAGACGCTTAGGAAGGGATGGTGAGAGGAACAATCAGTATCTGTGAGTTTGGGCTACATGAGCCATACTCTGCAGTGTTGGGTTGTAATCTGTCTAGTTGGAATCTAAAAGTGTTCTCCGGCTACACTGGGTGGAGGCTAGGTTGAGCTATGGCTTTCTGTAGGTAAAATCTATTAAATGCTCCCAGCCCTCAGTGCTGTGGATTGATTCAAATCTTATAAACCTTCCAAGTGGTTTTGAATGTGTCCTACCAACCAGCCACTCTTTTGACTGGCCAAATGCGTTTGCAACTGTAATATTTCAAACTTACTATGGGCTGTAGGCGGTTATCCTATAAGCTAAGGAACATCTGTATCTTAAATCTCTTGTTGACTTAGGAATATAAAAATATATGGCTTGGTGGGTGTCTTAGTTTCTTACTGCTGTGAACAGACACCATGACCAAGGCATGCCTTATAAAAGACAACATTTAATTGGGACTGGCTTACAGGTTCAGAGGTTCAGTTCATTATCATCAAGGCAGAAACATAGCAGCATCCAGGCAGGCATGGTGCAGGAGGAGCTGAGAGCTCTACATCTTCTGAAGTCTGCTAGTAGAAGGCAGCTATGAGTCCACACCCACAGTGACACACCTACTCCAACAAGGTCACACCTCCTAATAGTGCTACACTCTGGGCCAAACAAATATATACCATCACAGTGGATTACACCTTTATTATTTCAGCACTCTGGAGGCAGAGGCAGGTGGATCTCTGTGAGTTTGGGACTAGCCTGATCTACACAGTGAGCTCCAGTCAGGGCTACATGGAGACCTTCATGTCTCAAAAAACTAAAAACGGAAAAAAAAAAGATCTTAGAAATAAATTGTGCATTAATTACTTTTCTGTTACTGTGATAAAATACCATAACCAAGGGAACATAAAGAGGAGTTTATTTTTGGCTTAGAGCAATAAGAATCTGTCCGGAAGGGGAGGCATGGCTGTGGCTTAGCGGCAGGTGCAGGAAGCCAAGGAAGGGACCGGATCCCAATCACAAGCACCAAGTAGAGAGAGCAGAGCCGAAGTAGCACGAGGCTTTTAAATCTCAAAGCCACCGCCAGCCACATGCTTTCTCCAGCAAGGCCACATCTCCCAGGCCTCTTCAGTTAGCGCCACCCATTGGGGAGCAAGTATTCAAATGTGTGAGCCCATGGCGTTCGCATCCAAGCCAGTACATATTGCATACCATAAAATACGTGACCTGAGTTAGTAATCTATGTCACCTTTCTGTCCCCTCAGAGCCTGAACTGAGCTCAGCCTGTGACTGTTTTATGTGCCTCATACAGAGTGTAAATGCATGCGGTTACTGCCTAAGAGAACTTGTCCCTTTGAGCGCTGCAGACAGCCAGAGAGCTGGCCGATGTATTGAGAAGAGGCTCTGTCTGCTTTTTGTAGCTGCCAAATGCCCTAAAAAAAGGTCCTGTTTCTTCTGCAAAGCTTTTTGAATTTTCTGCCTCCCCTAGAAAAGAGCTTAAGTCTAGCCTAAGACACCCCCCTCCAAAGAGCTAAATAATTTTGTTTTATTTGTGGTGCTGAGATCAAACCTGAGGTTTCCCCTTGATGTTAGGCAAGCACTCTACCCATGAGTTATATTCTCAGCCCTTGACATTTTGAGACAGGCTCTCATACAGTCTAGGCTAGTCTGGAACGCTTGATCCTTCTGCCTGAGCCTCCCCAGTGCTGGCATTACAAGCACGCAGTGCCATGCCTGGCATAACTAAATAATTTGTATAAATTTATTCATAAATAAAGTTAAGTCATAACTTTACGTCAGGAAAATGTCATCCTAATGTTTCTGGGATTATGACTTCTGTCAAACTGAACTGTAGAGTTGTCCAGCATGTCTCCTGTTGGTAATACCTTATTAATGATATGCTTTGGGAAGACAGTGATCCTCTTGGTGCTGATGGCCTTTCAGAAAGTTTGCAAAATGCCAGTTTCTCTTCTGAAACTACCTGGAGCAAGGTGCAAGGCCCCAGCCCCGGCCAGGCCCTGCCCAGGCCCCGCCCCACCCAGGCCCCGCCCCCGCCCCACCCAGGCTCCGCCCTCGCCCCGCCCACCCCACCCAGGCTCCGCCCCCGCCCCACCCAGGCCCCGCCCCGCTCCGCCCCAGCCTTTCACTCCATCCTTACCAAAAGCAGACCGCACTAGCAACAAGGATGCCCTAAACTCAGACAGGAGGAAACTGACATCTTACTTTTATTCCTTTGCCAAGCATCACCTGCTTCCCATAGAAGACCATGTATGTGAAATCAGCGCAGTAGATTGTGTTTGGTGTCCAAATGGTTTTATTTACTTTTTTTAAAAAACACTCAGGATGGTTGAACATTTGTTAATTAGCTATTTAATTTCTTTTTTTTTAATAGACTTTAAAATTTACTAAGGATATTTCTGTCTTTGAAACTTTCTTTTTTATCTAATATGCCCCTATTTTGTAAATCCACCATTACTTTCCTTTTCAACATATTGTTTGAATTTTTAAAAAATTTGTTATTTAGAAAGTTACGTTCTCTTCATATATCTTATGTCTTTTAATATTTAAAAATATTTACATGGTATATGTTTTGCATCATTCTGTGTGAGAAAACCTTCCTCAGCTTTCTTTCCATGGGGCACACATAGAAAGGCAGACTTTGACACAGACCCCATGGGGTGTGGTGGAGCCACAGACCGCAGCCCACTCGTCCTGTTGAAGTAGGAGGTATGGAAGGACAGTTTAAGATCCTGAGAGGCTGGGGAATACCCTTCATGCAGAGCAAAAATTTAGAATTTCAGGCAGAAAGACTTTTGAGCCGCTGAAATGTCCCTGAAAGGCCATTAAAAACTTAAGTTGGCTTAGTTGAGGTGTTTTTAGAAGAGGCAGTTTTAAAAACTGGGCTGCAGGGCTTGCCCGTGGGCACAAAGCCCTGGGTGGGTTGGATTCCTGGCACCACAGAAATAAAGTGAATCGAGTGGAGGCATTTTATGGGCTCATGCTATCGGAGTGTCTGAGGTAGAGCTTGCTCTAAGCACGACATGGTCCAGGTATGGAGGACATCCTTGGGTGGTTCCTCCTGCTTTTCCCAGCTTCTCTGTAAGGACCCCTTGCTCCTCCAGAGTTACCTTCTCTAGGCCCAAAGCTGGAAGAAAAAAAAATTGGTTCTTCCTTGAAATTACCAAATAGACCAAGTGCACCTGGCAGGACCGACAGGCAGGGATAGATGTCCTGTGTCTGCTCCAGACCCCCCACGGTGTTGGGCTGGCCACATACTTGCCCCCTGGAGTCAGGAGGAGAATCACACTGAGGCCTCAGGGGTGGCACACTCAGTGGGACATGTTCCTCTCTGCAAACAATGGAAGAATGGCAGACCTGGTCAGCTGTCATTACAGACAGCTCTACTCAATGCTCAGTTCTCATATGTGTCAAGGTCAGCGCACTTTCCGGGGCCTCTTTATCCTGTGCTGCCTTCAAAGTGATGGGTGCCACTTGTGTTTTCTCAGGATCTGCTGAGCAAAGCTGGCCAGAACCAGGAATGGGAGGGGAAAAGGGGAGGAGATGATTAATCCTCCCTCACCCCACTCCTACCTCCTGTGCTTGGAAAGAGAGCCCGCTGGTCAGGACAGGTCTGAGATGGCGAAACCACACTGGCTGAGCATGGAGAGCCGGAGTCACTGTCATTGCTTATTCCTGGCAACCGTGGGACCCTCATTTGTCAATCCCACCTTTCCATCTGGTTTCTGGAATCATGGCAGGGGGAAGTAATGAACATGCTTCTCTCTCTCTCTCTCTCTCTCTCTCTCTCTCTCTCTCTCTCTCTCTCTCTCGCTCACCCACTCGCTCCTGTTACAAGCACATGTTTGTGTGGGTGATTGAGAAATGCATTCATGTATTTGTATGCAGAGGTCAGAGGTCAACATCCAGTATCTTCCTTGATTTAGATCTGCCTTAAATTTTGAGACAGGCTCTCTCACTGAACCTGACACACATCCGCTCAGGGAGACATGAGTTTCAGAGATCTACCCCACTTTCTGCAGGAAGTGCTGGGATTCAAATACCCATATACCTGCGCCCAGCTTTTCACACGAGTGCTGGGGGTCAGTCTTCCTGCTTGAGTGGCAGGCACTTTGCTGACTGAGACATCTCCCTAGTGTCCACTTTGTCAACTTTTATGACTCTCCTGGCTGCCTGCCCGATAGCTGAATGACAGCCACCTTGCCTTTGAATATGTGAGGAAATCCCGTGACAGAACCCAGGCCGTGGATTGCTACTTGGCGCCCTCCCCACGTTTGCTCTGTGACTGTCACTGATAACCCTGCCTGCCTGGAGGCTTTTTATTAATGGACAGTTACTTAGCATCTCCGAATATGAAGCAGAGCAAGCCAGGTTGCCTGAAGTGCTCGAGCTCAGATCTTTATGCAGTTTGAAATAGTCGCTTGCATCGGAAGATACTGGACTCAACCTAAATTTTGCCTTTGCTCATTTTCTTTTCCTGTCAGTGGCAAAGACAGAATTGAGCCAATGAATGGTATTCTGAGGGGAATCTTAAAAAAGCAAAACAGAGGAATGTATGGCTTCAGGACAAGCAGTATGGAAGTTTGTCAGCGTGTAAATATAGGGTTGGTGAGCTGGCTCGGTGGGTGAAAGCGTGTCTGCTGCTAAGCCTGGTGACCTGATGGTAGGAGAAGAAAGCCAACCTCCAGAGTCTTCACGTGGGCACTGTTAGGTAACTGTAACAGTAAGAAAAACGAGGGGGAGGACCTGGTGGGCGTGTCACCAGGGACGAGCAGAGGACCCTGTGTGCAGGGCAGGTCCTGGGTGACCCTGATTGTGTGAAGGTGCTGAAGGGCAGCCAGCCTCTTGGAGACATGCAGCAGTGTTGCTGCGGGGTGGGTGTGCAGTGGGGTGTTATCTAGGGAGTGTGGGGTGTGAGTGTTCCAAGACAGAGCTCTGGAGCTGGATGGTGGTGTTGGGACCCCAGAGGGTGAGCCATTGAACTACACTTCAGAATCTCAGCACTCAGGAGGCAGAGGCAGGCGGATCTCTGTGAGTTTGGTGCCAGCCTGGTCTACAGGGTGAATTTCAGGACAGCCAGGGTGCACAGAGAAATCCTATCTCAAAACAAACAAACAAGCCAATCCCCAAACAAACAAAAACAACAACCCCTGACTCCAATCCAAAATAGAACAGCCAAAAAAAAAAAAAAAAAAATTAGGGTGGCAAATTTTGTTACATGTGTTATTTTATCATAACATAGTAAATCAAAATGAAACAGAATGCCTGCAACTTTAAATTTTTAAAAAACGGGGTTATGCTACTGTGTACCCCAGACTGGTTGAACTCCAGTCCTGTACCCAGTACTTCTAGGTACTGGGGTTATTTACCATAGCTTGTTTGGTACATTTCCCAGTGGCTTGTGGGATTAGTAGAAGCCACCTAGGGTGCTGGGGTTTCCGCACTGCCCCGTGTTATCTACTGGGGACATAGCCTCCAGCTCACTGTGCTGTGGTGCTCACAGCTGCCACTTCTCTTCCCAGCACCAGTTTTACCTCTTGCTGTTTCTGTTGTGTGCAAAAGGAACTCACTTTCTCCACTACACCCACTCCCGTGTCTACACCCTCATGTCTACCTCTGCAGTTAGTTCCGGGGGTGGCTGGGAGGGGCAGTCTGTTGGTGACGTCACATTAGAGAGTAGCTGAGGTCCCTTCAGGCTTCCGATGCTTCCCCCTGTGCCTGTGTTGAAGACTGCATGTGACACAGCCAGGTGTGGAGTGGTGACCCTCATGTGATGAACAGCCCATTGGTGACCAGCCCTGGGGAGCCTCGGGTGGCTCTACCCGGCTGACCTGTGGGACATTTCTCACGTACTGCCTTTTTCTGGAGGACTGCGGGACACGAACAGTGAAGAGGCAGAGAAGGCTTTCTTGCCAGTGCTTTTTCTAAATATAAGCCTAAGCTAAAGCAGGCTGTTGGCGCTTCTCACACAAAGGTCATTTGTGAAAGGGCAGCTTTTGGGCACACCATAAGCCGTCCGGCTTCACCTACGTCATCCGGGTGGATCTGTCATACTCAGGAAATAGCAGCACCTACAGCAGCCTTGTCACATAACCACGATCTTCAGTATCAGATCCTGAGGACCGGGCAGTGCTGGCTTCTCCCCTCCTGGAGTCCATTCTCGTGAACTGTCTGCCTCCCATTTTCTTCTCCTTAGTCTACTTACTGTCCTCAGAGCTGCTCTACTTGTGAATGAGTCAGAGAACCGCCCACCACCACCCTCACCCTGGAACCCAAGGCCTTGTTGTCTTTTTAATGAAGGACACTAATGAAAATGTGTCATTTGTTGGGGAGTTCTGTAGAAATGTCACTGTGAACAAATTGTGCTCAGTCATGCCTTTACCGGCACTGGCCTAGAAACTGTGTGCGGAATACAGTGGGAGTTTAATTTGATGTATTTGGGAAGACACCTCATGGGTAACCATCTGGCACTGGCTGCAGGTCTGTCTGTAAGGTTTTTCTAACTTTTGCTGGGTTTCCCAAGGCTATGGCTGGGACTCCGCCCTGTAGGGGACTGGTTACGTGATAAGGTTGGCATGTCTTGATACTCAGGTGGCTCCTTAGTGGAAACTGTGTTCATAGTCAAAGAAATAAAAATAAGGGGCAGACTTCGCTTTATTTGGTTATGCTTTTGTTTTTAAAAATACTTACAATTTTACATTTGATTGTTTGATTGGGGGTGGTATAGGAACACACACACACACACACACACACACACACACACACCCACACACCCCACAGCACACATACACACCACAGTGCACACACATACATTCACCACAGCACACACATACCACAGCACATACACCATAGTGCACACACACACACCACAGCACACACACCACAGTGCACATACACACACCACAGTACACATACACACCATAGCACACACATACACACACCACAGCACACACACCACAGTGCACACACACCACAGTGCACACACACATACATACAAGCACATACACACATACCACAACACACACACACCACAGCACACACTCACACCACATCTCACACACACACACACACACACACACACACACACAAGCACATACACACCACACACACACCATAGTGCACACACATCATAGCATATACACACACCACAGTGCATACACACACACACACACACATCACAGCACTCCTGCAGCCATGCATTCTCTGTTGTGTTTAGTGTTCTGTGTAAGCTCCGTAGCTGTGGGGACACTGTCTTCAGAGTCTGTGGTGTTCAGACAGTCTTTACGGTGTTTGGATGTGGAGGGCGGAAGCAGGTATGGGCATGGCGGATGGCACGATTGCCTGCCGTTCTCCTGCCTTCTGCATTTAGTCTTTTTAAAAATCCATGGCTAAAGATGAAGTATTTTTTATGGGGATAAATATAGAAAAGTATTTCAACACAATGCAGAGCTAAAACCACTAACATCCTCTGTTTCATCTTAAGCAAACCTACTTTTCTCCTTCTCCTCCTCCCTCCCCCCACCGAGCTGCATCCCCAGCCTTGGATTTGCCCGTTCTGGACATTGCATGGATGTGCAAACCGCTCCTTTGGTTTAGGAAGCCATCCAACACTGTGTCTGCCAGGAGATGACGGGTTCTTTTCTTTGCTCCTAGAATTGGTTCCTTCCATCATGAACAACTTGCTGAATCCAGATGCCATTTTCTCGAACAATGAGATGAGCCTGTCGGACATCGAGATATATGGCTTTGATTACGATTACACCCTGGTGTTCTATTCCAAACATCTTCACACACTCATCTTCAACGCTGCCCGGGACCTTCTCATCAATGAACACAGGGTAAGGCTGCGGAGACCCTTCTGTCCTCTGGCCTTTGACCCCTTTGGTGTCTGAATAGACAGCCCTGTGCATTCCTGCCCAGAGCCCGCCCTTGTACAGAATCCCTGCAGTGAGTGGCTGCAGAATGAAGAAGCGGTTTTTGGGCCACTCCAACTTTCCAACTGACTCTTACCCAGAACCTAGTTGTGTGTATGTGTGTGCATGAGTGTTCACATGTGTGCAAGTACATGGAGGTATATAACTTTGTGTATAGGTGGGAGTCAGAGAACAACCTTGGGTGTCATCCTCAGGAATGGTGTCTACTTCCCCAGAGACGAGGGCTCTGATTGGCCTGGAGCTATTATAAGTAGAATCATTGAAAAGCCTCTAGATTGGACACTATTGAAATCTTATCAGGTCTATTTGTCACTATAATAAAAGAATCGTGACAATACTAATTACGTCAGGCACATTGATAGAGCCGGCCACACAGCTGCAGATTTTTTCTCGTGCTCGCTTTAAACTCTTCTTCCAAGGAGTGTAGAGGGCCGAGAAGGCGTCCGTTTGGGACGCCCAGCAATAGGACAGTCAGTTCTGCAATTTAACCGCTTTCCTGCTAGTCAGTCTAAAAAGTTCAGCTTCTTTAAAGAAAGCTTTTTAAGTTTTTAAAAACAAGGATGATTTTTCATGAAGGCAGAAATAAACGACTTGGGCAGTAACTATATATATTTTCATTTGATGTCTTCTAATGAGCATGGCAGTGTTAGAAGGGCTGCTGATGTCGTCTCCTGATTTCACAGCTTCATAAATGTCCTCTGGTGTGTGTGTGTGTGTGTGTGTGTGTGTGTGTGTGTGTGTGTGTATGTGTGTGTGTGTATGGATGGATGTGTATATCTGTATGTATTTGTGTATGTATATATGTATTTAAATATGTATGTGTGTATGTATGTGTGTGTATTTATATATGTATGTGTGTGTATATATGTATGTGTGTGTATGTATGTGTGTGTATTTATATATGTATGTGTGTGTATGTATGCGTGTGTGTGTGTGTGTGTGTATGTACACGTGCATTCACATGCACAGAGGTGAGGATAACTTTCAGAAGTTAGTGCTCTCTTTCCACTGTGTGTTCTCGGAGATTGAACTCAAACTGTCAAGCTTGGCAGCTGAATAGGAAAAGAAGAGAAATAAAAAAAGAAGGACGGATGCTCTTAGGTATGGGGGAGAAGAAAATTTATTGTAGACAAAAGGGAGAACTTAGGCAGAGGCAGGGACATTTGAGACAATCCAAGTAAACACAGCCAGATTGAGCTGGACCACGTGAGAAGAGGAGGGAGAGGAAAGGATCCGCCAACCAAGAGGGGCAGCCTGGGCCAAGAGACTGATGTAGCCAAAATGATTAAGGCCAGAGGAGCCGGGGATGGCGTGGAAGTCCTGTCCAGTACCTGGGCTGGAGAGTTCAGGACAGGGGCAGGTGTGCCAGCCAGGGCCTGGTGACAGGGAGAGACTGAGGGCTGTTGGAGAAGGCGGCAGCCAGCCTTTGTTGTGTTACATAGGCATCTTAGCGAGCCATTTGCTAGGTTGGAGACCTGCGGAGCCATTTTGCTGATCCCCTTCTCTCCTTGTTATGTGGCCCTGGTGACCACTTTTCTGCTCAGATCCAAAGCTCACCATCCTCTGACTCCCCCTGTTTGACGATGTGTCAGGCTGAGCTTATAGAAAGGCTACAGTGGTAAGACAGCCTGTCCCCTGTCCCCTTCATGTTGACACTCTGTTACTGCTAGGCCCTGTCACACGGAAGATCTGATACTGGCATGGAAATCCTCTCTGGTGTTTTTGTCCTGAGCATTGGGCCAGCTCCCTCAGTTATGCTGTCCTCGTTTGGGACAGCATAGCAGACCACTGAGGGGTGTCATAGGATGTCTCTCCTGGTTAATTTGTTGTTTTTCCTTATGGTGGAATACGTTCTGGGTTTTGAGGGGTCAGAGGCCATGTGCTGTTGTCAACACACCACAGTGGGCTTGTCACCCGGTGTCGCCTTTGGTCTACTGAGGGAGGGATGTTTAGGCTTCTCCATGGCACAGAGACTCTTCTTAGCCTGTCCATGCGGCCTTCCCAGGAAGTCACTCTGGCTGTCAGCTCTGTACTGATATGTGACTCACTTAAAATGTGATCTTATCTCTTCTGACGTCACTGCCCTGGACTGAGCAGTTGTCACGTCTGAGTGCCTTCTTCTCGGCGCCCACGCCCACACCCCAGACTCTGTTCTCCACCTGCTAGCAAGTTGTTTGTTTTTTAAATGGTGTATTTTATTTTTTATTTTTTATTTGTGTGTGTCTGTGTGTCTCTGTACACGTGAGTGGGTGTCCACGGAGACCAGAAGAGGGCATTGGGTCCCTCAGAGCTGGCGCTCTAGGTGGTTGGAATCATTGGATGTGGGCCAGAGCCATCTCCCCAGTTTCTCTCTTTATTTTAAAGTAAGTAAATGTCGTTGGGTGGTTGCGGCTCAAACCTTCAGCCCCAGCACTCCGGAGGCAGAGACAGAAGCAGGCAGGTCTCTCTCTGAGTTCAAGGCCAGCCTGGTCTACATAGTGAGTTCCAGGACAAGCAGGGCCATACAGAGAAACCCTGTCACCCAAACCCAAACCAACCAAAGTAACCGTAAGAGCAACAAACACTCCTCCGAGCTGTCTCTCCGTTCTGGAAAGTAAATTTTTAATAGGCTTGCCAGTGCTGCCCCAGACAGCGCAGGGCTGGCTGCTGTTCCTCTCAGCGGTCTGGCCCTCACACTGGGCTCTCTGTAGCACCGATCACTATGAGGCATTGTGCTCCGAGAGCCTTCCCTTGCTTGTGGCATGGCTCCCAGGGTAGAGTGGGACCCTTGGAACTGGCACTGTCACTTGCATTCTCTGTCCCTGGCGCTTGACACAAAGTATGCGCTCAGTCAATGCGTGAGGCCCAGCACTCTGCCGGTGGATGAGAGCTGTGTTTGGGCCAGCGCTCCAGGGAGGCTGTGCTATTTTTGCTTCCTCTTTTGCGAGGTTTGGAAGAGCTTCACTTTCAGACAGACTCATAACTCCAGCAATGTGAAATGCCCGACTAAAAGTCTTGAAAGCCCAGTACATTCGCGGGCATCTGTACTTGTGAAATCCCCAGCTGTATTGTGGAAACGATTAGCCATTCAGAAAGCTGTAGTTAGTTGCAGAGGTGGAACACAGCCAGGGTCCGGCGCTGTAGGAGTCACCCATGAGTGGGAGGGCGCCTGAGTCTTCTGTTGCATTGAGGAATTAATGTCTAGGACTGTTCTGTACAGGGCAAACTTTGGGCCTTATTAGCATGCTCATGTTTTTCCTGAAGCCATTGTCCGGTTGAGGCTCAGCTGTTTGGTTTCTGTCTGTCCTGACTTCTTGGAGATACTTCCAGCCAACTTATTGAGCTTCTGACTTGGTAGCCGCTGCCTGGAAGTAGAGGGGCTCTACTGGTTAGTTTTTTGTCAAGCTACAGTTTTGACACAAACTACAGTTCTTTGTGAATAGGAAACTCCCTTGAGAAAATGCCTTATCAGATTACACAGTAGGCAAGTGTAGAGGGCATTTATTGAGTATTGATTGATGCTGGAGGGTGCAGCTTATAGAGTTGGGATCCACCTCTGGGCTTGTGTCCTGGGTGCTAGAAGGAAACAGACTGAGCAAGTTCCTCATGGCCTCTGCTTGAGTTCCTGCCTTGACTTCCCTTAACAATGGGTGACCTAAGAGTTACAAGTGGAATAAACCCTTTCCTCGCTCTTGTTTTTGCTCTTCCCCCTTACCCCTCCTCTTCCCTTCCCCTTCCCCCCCCTCTCTCCACGTGCTCATGGCCAGCCTCTATTCCTCTACTTCTCTATTCTTCTTTCTCTCTTTCTGCCTCTACTACCCTCTTAACTCCCCCATGACCTGAATAAATTCTATTCTGTAAAAAAAAAAAAAAAAAACCAAACCAAAACAAAAAATAAAAAAAAATAAAAACAAAACAACAACAAAAAAAAAGCAAAACCTTTTCCTCCCCAAGTTACTTTTGGTCTTAGTGTTTTGTTTTGTTTTTAAATTTCACATGCATTGATGATTTACTTTCATGTGTATCTGTACGAGGGTGTTGAATCCCCTAGAATTGAAGTTACAGACAGCTGTGATCTGCCATGTGGAATTGAACTCAGGACCTCTGGAAGAGTAGTCAGTGCTCTTAACTACGGAGCCATCTTTCCAGCCCCTGGCCATGGTGTTTTATGGAGCAATAGAAACCCTAAGATGGGTTCTGGGCTGATTGAGGATGCAGTAGGTGGGTTAGGGGTGGATTGGATGTGACACAGATCCAAGATTCAACCACTGTGCAGCTCGGTGACCTGGGTAAGTCTAATCCTCAGAACTCTGAGCCACAAATAAGCAGGAGGCACTGTCTCCATCTTGCCGGGCAGTGAGCTTAGCACATGGGAGATGCTCACGGCTCTTCCCGACCCCACCCCCGGCTCTGACCTCCGTTTAGTGAGCAGAACAGCATCTCCATGCCTGGTTTAGTGTGGGCTTTGGCAAGTATCTCAATAGATAGGCAGAACCGTACATGGTGTTCAGAAGTCTTGAGAACACCCATGGGGAGAAATGTCCGGTTGGGGATTTCTTGGCACACACTCAGGTGTAAGATAAGTGAGCGCAAATGTGACATTTAAGTCAGCGCTTTGTGCGGCCTGACTTGAAAACCTGCCTTGTGTATTCAGAGCAGTGGTGCTTGGTGGTTCCAGGGAGCCATCGGCAGTGCGGCTTGGCAGGCTCTCTGGGGTCTGGATGCTTGCCCAGGCTTTCTTTCTGTAACATGGGCGTGACAGCACCAACAGGCAGAAGCCGGCTGGTAGGTGCTCTCAGCTCTGGGTCTGTGGGAAGGAAGGTTCTGGATACAATATAGAAGAGAGACTGACGTTTCTGTGCAGTGTGATTGAGGAGATGCAATGAGGAAGCGGCAGACACCAGGCCGTCTCAAAGCCCCATGTGTTCCCAGAGCAGTGGGAGTGGATGGGAACCACAGGGAGCCAGTTCCCTGGGACAGTAGCTGTGGGGTTCTCCAGCCCGCACAACTGGGCAAGAACAGAGAGCATCATGGGAATTGTATGGAGGCTCCTCCTGAAGATACCGCGTTTGGATGTCACGGAAGTGGGCCGCTTCCATTGGTTAATATTCCCATGCTGTGACCAAACACCTGGCAAGGATAAAGGAGAGGTTTGTCCCTACAGCCTGGGAAGGCATAGTTCAGCATAACAAAGGACCTGGACAGGACCCACTCCCAGGCTAGTGAAGCCTGGGCTCATTGTGACTGCAGTTGGAAAGCAGCAAGAAAGGCTGGTGGCTAGCTCTGTCTCTTTCATTCAGTCCCGTGGCATGGTGCCACTCATATCTAGGCTTGTCTTTGCTCCTCCATATCCCAATCTAGAAGCTCCTGAGACATGCCCAGAGGTTTGTTTCCATGGTGATCCTAGATCCTACAGGCTGACAGTGAATAGTGACCGTTGCGAAGCTGATGTGATGGTGTTAAATGTGCAAATGGGTTGGGTCAAGGGGATGAGGTCTAATCTCAGCCTGGATAAACAAATTCGGCTCAGGGCGGGATGAGATGCAGAGGACCAAGCTGTGGTCTGTCCCTGCTGAGGACCAAGCTGTGACCTGTCCCTGCTGAGGACCAAGCTGTAGCCTGTCCCTGCTGAGGACCAAGCTGTGGCCTGTCCCTGCTGGCGTCACTTTCCCACCAGAATATAACGACTCCTGAGCCTCCGTTCGGGGCAGATCTGTGCCTATCCTGAGCTTAGTACCTTCTTTTTCTTTCTGTTTTCTTTTTCTTTTAAAGACAGGGACTCAGGTAGCCTGGGCTGCCCTTGAACTCAGTGTGTAGCTGAGAATAACCTTCAACTCCTGATCCTTTTGCCACAACTTTGTAAGTGCTGGGGTCCCAGGTGGGCACCCCCATGCCCATCCTCTTCTTTGAGCCTTAGCTAAGCCACGTGTCCTCTCTTCGCCCTCAGTACCCTGCGGAGATCAGGAAGTACGAGTATGACCCAAACTTTGCCATCCGTGGACTCCATTACGACGTGCAGCGGGTGAGTTTGACCTCCTGTCTGTCTGGAGCTTCTTGGTGTTTGAAACAAAGAGCTGCTCGGAAAAACCACTGGCACCTTCCCCGGGAAAGAGTTTGCAATGAAGTTCTTTGGGGTTGCAGAACCAGATTATCCAAATACATCTGCTGGAGCCAATTGGAAAAGGCATTAGGAAGGCTTGCGATCTGGGTGCCGTTTGCGAGTGCCAGTCAGTGCTGGTTTTGTGGGAGGGGCAGCCAGCGGTCATGTTTCCGCTTTTTCTTCTGCTCACATGCCGTATCCTTAAAAAGCACCTTGGTTAATTATCAAGGCTTTTGGGAACTGCATGCATGTTCTCAACCTGTGAGTTGTCACCCCCCTTGGGGATGTAATGGCCCTCTCACAGGGTTGGCAGTGTCTAAGACCATTGGAAAACACAGATATTTCTATTCTGATTCATAACTAAAAAGTTACTAAGTCTCAAGGTAAATAAAATTATGGTTGTGGGTCGCCCCAAGGCTAGGCTCGTAACAACTGTATTAAAGGTCCGCAGCATTAGGAAGGTCGAGAACCACCGTGTTAGGGAAACGGAGCAGTGTCAGGATTTATAACAACTCTTGGATTGCTCAGTTTGTACTCGAATTGTTATTCACATCAGTACATGTGTTTCATGTTCTTAAAGGCCGTGTTGATGAAGATTGATGCCTTTCATTACATCCAGATGGGAACGGTGTACAGGTAAGCAACGGTTGATTCACAGGCATTGCCCGGGGGTGTTGGATCTGGGGTTGGGGGGGCAGCTAACTGACCGGGGTTGAGGGAAGTGGTAATGTGTAGGTCACACTTTTGCCCCTCCCTGACAAGGCCTGGTGCACCCCAGTGCTGAGGGATTGGCAGCGGGGATGCCTTCGGGGCTTGAGGATGGGTGAGCCTGCAGGAGGAGGCTGGGAAGCTGGGGATGGGGTGGGGTCCTGGGCGGAGGCCTAGAGGGTGCTGGGGGGAGTGGGGGTGCAGCATCTCATTCTCACTGTGATGGTTAAGGTGTTGGGTGTTTAAGGCTCCCTTTCTTCTATATTAGAATTCGTAGAAGTACTTTGTTTAGATAAAAATCTCTCGCTGTTGAAATGAAAGGTTTTGTCTGTGGACATTTTCTTATTAGGGGGCAGACTGGGAGGGTGTAGTTTGTCTCTTACACTTTAAAAAGCATGTGTGCTGTAGTTTAGATTCTCGTCTCATACACTTTTTCTTTTTTTAACGAGAGTAAAGCGGGCGTGCAGGTAGACTCCATCAGCAGCGAAGGCGCAGGGTCGTCAGCCCTGTGTCCTCTCCGCTCTGTGCACGTACACGTTCACGACTATAGTTTCCAGACAGTGTGGTCACAGTGCTGGTTCAGCTGTCATTCTTTGAGCTGACTGCTTAGGTCTCACCGTGGACGCACAAGCTGAGACGTGCACCCTGATCTTCTTCTCTGTACGGGGTTCACTTTTTCCTTAAATTTTATAACATAATTTTCTTTTTTTTTTTTCATTTGTTTCTTTTCCTGCCCAGGCATCTCTGCTTTTTCAAAATGTCACATGGGCCAAACACGATTACTTTCCAATAAAAAAAATCTTAAAAAAAACAAAAACAGACACTGTCCTCTTATTGCTGTCCAGCGCGGCTGCTTGTCTCTCAGGGCAGGCTTTGTCAACATTGTGGAGTTGGGTCCAGGGATCAGACCCAGATTAATTGTCACAGAAGTGAGAGTTGCCAGTGTTAGCAAAGGCCTCACCCAATCTTTCCTTTCGTCTCTATATCTCTGTCTTAGTTCCAGTTTTACTGCTGTGAGCAGACACCATGACCACAGCAACTCTTTCAAGGACATTTAATTGGGGCTGGCTTACAGGTTCAAAGGTTCAGTCCATTATCATCATGGTGGGGCATGGCTGCATGCAGGCAGACATGGTGCAGGAGAAGGAACATCAGAAAGAGACTGACTGTGTGCCACACTAGGTATAACATGATTGAATGAGACCCCAAAGCCCGTCCCCACAGTGAAACTCACCAAAAAGGCCACACCAATTAATAATGCCAATCTCTATGGCTAAACATTCAAACCCACGAGTCTGGGGGCCATTCCTCTTCAAACCACCAGGGTCTGTTTCCTCCCTGACCTCAGGGACATGTGCCTCTCTTGTTTCACAAGGGTCCCACAGTGCACTTGACGTCTTCCGCATATGGCTAGGTTTCAGGAGTTTTATTCTACCTACTGTCAACTCTTGGCTGCTTCTACACAAGTTTTTTAATTACTGGATTTGTTAAGACTCTTAGTTGAGTAACTGAAAAGGAACACAAGCTGGTTTAATAAGAAACCACGTTGCTTTGCTGACTGCAGTCTAGGAACAGATCTGGCTGACTCTGAGCTTGAAATTGGTATTGTCTGAGCTCACCTCTCTTTCTTTCTTGCGTGCGTATCTGTGTGTTTTCATCTGTGTTTATGTGTGTGCGCTTGTGTGTAGAGGTCAATATCAGGAGTTGTTCTCAGTTACTATTTTGGAGACAGGGTCTCCCCCTGAACTTAGGGCACATGAATTTGATGAGACTGGCTGGTCAGCAAGCCTCAGGGGTCCGTCTGTCTCTGTTAACACCACTGGCGTGGTTATAGGCATGGGGCTACTGTGTCAGAATATACTGATTCTTGTTGTTGTTACTGTTATCATCATCATCATCATCATCATCATCATCTTATTAAATGTGGGTTCCAGAGGGTCTACTTCGGCTCCTAATACTTATGAGATAAAGACTTCCCTGACTTTCTGTCTTGACGATTCTCTCTGACTTGGTGTTCTCAAGGGACACTAACTGGCATCCCCCAGCCTCAGCTCTAGAGAGAAGAGAAGCTTCATTTCATTAGCATAGGGAGTGGAGGAGCTGGGCAAAGCCTCTGCTCCTCATTCCCCTAGACTGCCTGGCCTGTCTCATGCTCTTCTCCCCTCTCCTTGCCCCATCCGTGGCCCACTGTAGTCTGACCTGTTTCTTCCTCCAGGCCTAAAGTGGCCCTGCTTCTTCCTTGGTTCATGCCAAGCTCTCCTCACCCCGCCCCCACTGTTGTCCTCTTTGTTTATGTGTCCCCTCTTGGCGGGGGTGACTTTCCAGGGTGGAGCGCTCCTTTCTCTGGGGTCACCCTCACTTCCTTTTTGCTGCCTGCACATCACGGGTCTCAGCGGGTTCTCGATGCTCTGGAAGCCTGGCTTCTCTTTCAAATGGCCAACCCTAGCGTCTGCTCTGTAGAGCTGGTTGTGGAGTGGCGGTGTGCGGGATGGGCAGGCAAAGGCACATTTCTCATTCCCTTCTGAACGGGTCGGGGTAAATAGTGGGAAGAAACCTGCAAGGTCCAGTCTCGCGCCGTTTGAGATCTGCTGTAGGTTACGCCTTTGGACTTGGGCTTCATTCAGCCCCAGCACTGGCTTCCAAGGGCAAGGTCAGGCCTCTGAGGGTTTGGGGGAGGCAGGGAGTGGGAGAGGGAGGGAAGCCTCAGCCCTCAGCTCATGATTCCCTCATGCGTTTGCTTGCTTTCTTTCCTTGTATGGCTCTGTAGATGGCTGCTTTGCAAGAACTGTTCTCCAAGGTCAGTTTAGGATGGTCTGCTTTGGTAGCCATGCCTATCTGATGGCTGCAGTGTAGTGTTCTTTGCTCTCAAAAGGCCAAAAGAGTTGTAACAAGCCAGGCAGGCAAAATGTCAGTGAATTCAGGGGTGGGGGGATGGGGGGGAGAGTAGATGGGTGGGGAGGGCAGGGATAGGGTGGCTTTTAAATTTAATGTGGGGAGTGGAGGTGGCAGGATATCGCATATCAAAGCAGAAACTACACAGTGTGTGCACCTCAGTATCAGGTTTACACTGTGTGTGCACCTCAGTATCAGAAGGCTTTGAACCTAATCAGGCTGTCAGAACTCCTGCTGTTTGACTTGCCCCTGTGGAAGGCAGCCAGGCCCTCTGCACTGTCCTAGTTACTGGTTCTATTTCTCAAGTGCTCACCCGCGGAGAAGGGTGGAAGAGCAGCCCTCTGGGATGGGAAACTCCAGGTGAGCATGTGACACCCACTCAGCGTGCTGGTGGCAGAGGACAGAATGACACTCAAATCCACTGGATATGCAGGGACTGGACTCTTTTGCAAGTTGCAGGGGCCGGCAGATGGTGTGTGTGTGTACGGAGGGATGCAGGCTCTCGGCGTCAGGCTTTATTCCTCTCTCCCTGCCTGCCTGCCTTGGGTCATGGGTAGAATCCACTTAGCCTTCTGTGTGACTTTTTCCACCTCAGAACTCAACGTAGGGGACAGTAATGGAGGAAAAAGAATGAATTAGAACAGGAACAACCTTTCTCTGCTCACACGTGTGAAACACTCCGGCCCAAAGCAAGTCGTTGGGAAGCCTTCCATCATAGTGGGTTGAGAGCTGAGGAGACCCTGGATTTAAATCCTGACACGCTGCTTTCTACCTTGCAAACTTTGAGGAAGACGCATGGCCATCCTAGGGAACACTGAGTCCCTAGGATGGGTGACAAGGAGTTGAGCATGTTGGAGGCGTGATGTAGGATTAGTTATTGCTGCAAATCCGTTCTGTTTTGTTGTTTTCTGAGACAGGGTGTCTCTGTGGAGTCCTGGCTGCCCTGCAACTCTGTCTGTAGACCAGGCTGTCCTGGAACCCAGAGATCTGCCCGCCTCTGCCTCCTGAGTACTGGGACTAAAGGTGCCCACCGCCACCACTGGGTGTAAAACTGGAACTTGTTAGTAATAGAGGCGTAACAGTAACATTCCAACCGCTGGCTGCAGCTGTGGTGATAACAAGTGTCCTGCCATAGTGGAAAGTCCCCACCAGTCGACGGATGCCCAGTTGGACGTTCTCTCTGTATTTTTTGCAGAGGCCTCAGTGTTGTTCCTGACGAAGAGGTCATAGACATGTACGAGGGGTCGCACGTGCCCTTGGAGCAGATGAGTGACTTTTATGGAAAGGTAAGGAAAGCCCTGGGTCACCTGAAGCAGCGTCTTTGTCCTTCGGCTGTTTTGTGACTGGGAAAACATCCTAGGGAGGAAGGACTTACTTTGGCTTCTGGTTTTAGAGGTCTTGGCTCTGGAGCGTCTGGGTCTGTGGTGAGGCAGAACATTGGTTAGAAGGGCGTGGTGGGGAAAAAGGGGATCAGAGGGAGGAGAAAGAGAAGGGTTTAGGGCAGAGGTACATCTGCTTCCTATGGCTGGGCCCTGCTTCCTGGTAGTCAGCTGTGAGTTAGTCTCCTGATGAAGTTAACAACCTTATGATCTGCTGACTTCGAAGGAGCACCAGCTGGTAAGAGCCAAGCCTTGAGCTCCTGGCCTTTCCAGGTTGGGGCACTTGTAGCTAACGTCCTTTAACTGTTGGGCTTCCCTGCTGTATGTGACTGGGTCTGGAGGGACTGTAGATGTGAGAGAGACTGCAGTCCTGAAGAGCCCTGGTGGGCTCTTGCTGACTTCCTGTCGTCCGTGACTTCTCCCTCTCTGGTGGACTGTCTCTCCATCTTCTCTCATCTACCCCATTTGTTACTATCCCCGAGCAGGTGTGGCCCCACCTTTTGGTCTAAGTTTCTAGGGGCTGCCAGAGGAGTTCTATGTCCTGAGGTGGGCTGAATCATTCTGAGACTGAGGCTACTCAGCTAACTGCCTTTGCCTGGGCAGGACTCCAGCTTTTCTTACCTCCCTGATTGGAGAGGAAGTGGGAAGTGAATGTGGGAGGGAAGGAAAGAAGGAAAGGAGGCAGGGAGGGACCATCTCAGTGTACCCAGAAAGAGTTGCTTCCACTGAGGCTCAGGAACAAGGGAGCGTATCACCCTTGTCTCACTGTTAGAAGGGCCCTCAGTGCAGACGGAGCCAAGTGTTGGTTTTTTGGAAACCCCTGACTTCCCGGCAGCCTCCTGCTGCTCGTCACCTTGTGAAACAGGTCTGCATTGCTAAGCCTGCCTCCCTCTGCAGAGTTCCCACGGGAACACCATGAAGCAGTTCATGGACATCTTCTCCCTGCCGGAGATGACCCTGCTGTCCTGTGTGAATGAGCACTTCCTGAAGAACAACATCGACTACGAGCCAGTGCACTTGTACAAAGACGTCAAGGTGAGAGAGCAGAGGGCAGGGCGGGTTCCGTGCTGTGGCTCTGTGGCTTTCCAGAGAAGGCCGGCTGCTATCTAGGGGTGTGTGTGTGTGTGTGTGTGTGTGTGTGGTGGCTTCGGGGGTTCAAATAGTCTTGCTTTGGGCTCACTAGTCTCTGTGATTGACAGTGGAGGTCATAATGGGACACAGCTGTCTCCGAATCATCAGAACAATCAGAACAGCATACTCCATCATATATGTGCGTGCTGTGACCTGGACTTCCAATCCTCTGTCAGTCCTGCGTGTCCTCCTCCCTAAGCCTGCCATAGGAGGACGTCACCTTTACACAGGAGAGGCCGCTGTCCATACCCCACTCCCTGTGGGGCAGAAGTCTCCCAGAGGAAACCCTTTTTAAACACTTTTCAAATGGCAGGACATAACTGCACACCTTTATGAGATGCCGTGTGCTCTGGGGTACACTGTACCCCATCAAGATGCCCAGGGATGAGGCTGGTGGGCGGGGAGAGATTGGTTAATTGGGAACTTGTCCTCATAGCACAAAGGCTCCAAGTGGCTCCCTGGGGCCTGCAGAATCACACTGGAGGGTCATAGACACATACGGCCCTTAGATGGATATGTACGTGTTTTATAAGTTTGTTCATATTCAGTCACATTTGTACAATTACATGTATTAAGCTGTGTCAACTTTCTTAATACTAAAAATATGTTCAGGTATTATTTATTCGATAATCATAGAGTGCTTACATTTTTGCAATATAATCTAGTTTTCTTAAAAATGTTTATATTTATTTCTTATTGTATTTTAGTTTCTAAGTAAATGAACATTTAGTACCTATCTATCAAGATTGTTAGGGGTCTAAATAACATAACATATATAAAATATATAGCTTGCCTATATAATATTTCAAACAATGTTATCTTTATGGAAATGTGATTTTTAAAAAATGTGCATGTTTCTCTCTCTGTGTGTGTGTGTGTGTGTGTGTGTGTGAGTGTCTGTGTATATATGTATTATGGTGTGTGTTTGTATTTGTGGGGTGTGTGTGTATGTCTGTGTGTATGTGTGTATTTGTGGGGTGTGTGTGTATGTGTGTATGTGTGTGTATTGTGTGGTGTATGTGTGTGTATTTGTGTGGTGTGTGTGTGTGTGTGAGTGAATAGGTATAGTGTTTTGAGGCAATAATTCCATTTCACTTATCAATTATGTGTTCTTACAGTCAGGGTTTCTGTTGTTTGGTTTTATTTTTATTTGTTTATTTTGAGGCAGGGTCTTATTCTATATCCCTGGCAGGCCTGGAACTTGCTGTAGGCCCTGCAACCTTGAACCCTTAGAGATCTGCCTGCATCTGTACCCTGAGTGCTGGGATTATAGGCGTCTGCCGTCTCTGCCATAACCACACTTTTCTTTCGTTGAAAGTGATTTTCAAACGATATATTTTGATCATGACTTCCTCTCCCTCAACTCCTCCCAGATTCTTCCCCCTCCCCACTCTTCCATCTCTCCCCCCCCATTTCTCTCTTTAGAGGCTAGCAACAACAAATGAACAGAATTTGAAAAAACTAGAAGAAACACACACACACCTGAACTCCATAAAAACACAAGATGTAAAACCATAATTTACAGACCAAAGATTAGTTAAGACAAAACACACCCAAACAAAGCAATGAGACAAAGGGTACAACAGTACCATTGAGTTCTTTGGCATTGGCCATCCACTGCTGTGTTAAGCCCTACACTTATGTGTGGTTGGTATGCCCAGTGAGATTCAGCTGGAGACAACTAACTAAAATATTTATATATTTTTAAAGATACATATTTCTTTGTTTTAAATCTTTTTTTAAGACAAATTTATTTATTTTATATATGTGAGGGCATCAGATCCCATTACAGATGGTTGTGAGCCACCATGTGGTTGCTGGGAATTGAACTCAGGACCTCTGGAAGAGCAGTCAGTGCTCTTAACCCCTGAGCCATCTCTCAGGCCCCCAAAGATACATTTTTCTATACCAAAATACGTTCATTGTATACTCATGGCCAGTGTAAATTTTGTTGTTTTTATTTTTTTGAGACAGGGTCCCTCTGTATAGCCCTGGCTGTCCTGGAACTTGGCATGTAGATCAGACTGGACTTGAACCCACAGAGAATGCTTCTGCCTCCTGAGTGCCAGGATTAAAGGCTTGCTGCACTATGCCTAGCTCTCTCTCTCTCTCTCTCTCTCTCTCTCTCTCTCTCTCTGTGTGTGTGTGTGTGTGTGTGTGTATGGGTGTGTTTGTATTCATGTCTGTGAACTGTGTGTGTACATTTTAGTGTGTTGTGAGCCATCACATGGATGTTTAGAATTGGACCCAGGCCCTCTGGAATCGTAGCCAGTGCTCTTAACCTTTGGCCACGTTTTGAGTTCCCTCATCCAACATGAATTTTTACTGTCCTGATTTCAGAGTTTTAAGAGTTGAGGGTGCCTTATACTTTCTCAGCATCACTTTGATAAAAATTGGGCCAAGTTTAAATATTTAGTTTTTAACTCTCCTTTTGTGCATATAGAAACACTCTATATTCAAGACTCATTTGCAACAGAGGAGAAATGTTTATGCGAAGGTTCAGTTTTTCGTCCAAGGATTGCTACCACCAACAGCAAGCGCTTACCGAGCTGACGGTGTTCCAGACTCTGTTCTGCCTGTTTTATATTAACTCATTAAGCCTTTGCATTGGTGCTACTGTTATCATTAGCCCAGTTTAAAGACACCGAGGCACAAAGAGCTTGGCTGTCTTGCCCAACCGCTCGCAGCAGAGCCTAGATTCTTAACCATTGCCTTCTGTGTTGGGTAAAATTGCAAATATACTAAAGATAATTGAGATTAAGTTTGTAGCCCAGAGTGGTCCACTCTGACAAGTCCACTGACAAGATAAGACCTAAGCCCCTGCTGTGGGTACCGGAAAGTTTCCATGACACTCCAAGAGTCTACAAAAGGACTGTTAGACATCCCTATCCTGCAAGCAGAGCTCTGCAGTGACGTCTGGTGACACCATTCTGGTACAGCCCTGAGGCTGCAGTGGGCTTTCTGTCTCTCCCTCTTTCCTGTATCTGCCAGTTGGACCGTTGCTGCATTGAGAGAGGAGGAGGCGTCTTTGTCTCCCTGCCTTTGCCTCTTGCCTCTGCCTTGCATGGCCTAACAGAACAGTTTGCACAGAGATGGGGAGGTTAGGGCACAAGGACGCAGGGCAGGGACTCCCTTCCTGCAGGCTGTCTGCCCTGTTTATCATCCTGCATGTGAACTGCTGTTTGTCTTGTGGGACCTCATTCAGAATCACACAAATGACCTTGTCAAAGGAGGCACTTGGAAATCATATCGACAGCAGCCTGCGTCACTGTGGAAACACAAGCTTTCCCCAGAGGCCTCCTGGGCTAAGTGGGCTGGCGTTGGGATGCGTAGACCTTGGACTGGCAGGAAGTGAACCTCAAAGCTGTGTCAATGGCACAGGTCTTACTCCCTCGGCTCCCTCAGCTCCTTTTCACTGATGACGAATCTGCCTTTTCGCAGGACTCCATACGGGACGTCCACATCAAAGGCATAATGTACCGTGCTATCGAAGCAGATATTGGTATGTGCTCAGCAGCATTTGCTGTGTGGGTGTTTAAACATCACACCCCAGGGCCGAGCAGGGACCACAGACATCTCCTGATCCTGGCAGTGTCGATGCCTGCTCTCTGTTCTAGAGCTTGGTGTCTGTCAGTCTAAGGCTAAGAGAGGGGATGGCAGCTGTACCATATTACCCTTCACTTCAGCGGGGTGCATGTGGGGGGAGGCGTGGTCTCTGTGTCCTGTGCCCTGGGCATCCACATACTTCTCAGAATCAACCTTCCCTGAGACCTGAGTTTCCCCACTTAGGTCTCTGCTTACCCCAGGTTCCCATCTTGTAAGTGCCGGCAGAGTGCAGGATTCCATCCTGACTGTGTGAACTTCTCTCTCACAGACAAGTACATCTGTTACGCTGAGCAGACCCGTGCAGTGTTGGCTAAACTGGCTGCCCACGGCAAGAAGATGTTCCTCATTACCAATAGCCCAAGTAGCTTTGTGTAAGTTCTGGCTTCCCTCTGCAGCTGTTGGCTCGTGGGTCAAACGCCATTCGGTGTAGTAGCTGGAAAGAAATAGTTTGCAAGAAAATTAAAAAAGTTCATCCCTTTGATGTCAGCTCACCTGGCTGCCTTGTTCCAGAGACAAGGGGATGCGGTACATTGTGGGGAAGGACTGGCGAGACCTGTTCGATGTGGTCATAGTTCAGGCTGAGAAACCGAACTTCTTCAATGACAAGCGGAGGTGAGGGCCCATCTACTGGGGGACATCTATTGTGAATACCGGGGTAACATGCCAAAGTGAGAGCCAGTCGCAGAATCAGAAGCATTGGAGACATAGCTTGTAATTTGTAACCCGTCTAACACTTAGCTTGGGGAACAGCGGGATGGGTGCAGACAGTGATCTCGGTTGAGTGTGGGTGGCTGCAGTTCCGAGTCAGGCCTTAGGGGTTGAGACCACAGTGTCAGAACAAGGATTAATACCATATGGTGAAGTAGGCTTTGGCTCTGGATGCCTTGTGGGGTGTAAGGGAACCACCAGTGCCATTCTGCCTGCTGGCAGCTCTTGAAACAGCTAATTGGTGCATTTCAAACTGCAGTTGGATCTTGCAGAATTCTGTTCATCTCAGTACAAGTCTCAGCCATGTCTTATATAATGTCTTCCTGCCTCTGGGGCTTTGGGAAGGGGGAGGGAAGAGGTCAGGATCAGCCCAAGAGTATTATGTAGTAGAATGTCCTCTACCCTGGGGACAGACTAGGTAGCCCCATTACCAGTGGCCAACATGGCTGAAGATTCTTCTAGGAAGAGCTTCTGTCTGTCCGTGGCCTAGTTTGGGCAGGGTTTTTCCAGGCGGTCCCTGATCTGTGGTTGGTGACCAGCACTCCTGTAGCTGGTGACCCACCTCTGCGGGTAGTTCCATCGATCCTAATGTGGTGTAGTGTGGAGTTAGTGTAGCAGGTGTGCCACTGGGATGCTTAGCTCCAGTGTTCTCAGAGTGGCTCTGGGAAGAAGAGGCAGGCTCAGGAACCGAGCATAGAGACGGAGTCTTAGTGCCCTCACAGGGTTCTTAGATTCCTGTGTAGGCTGGGCCTTCCTTACCCAGGCTCTCCTGAAGGGTTTATCCGAGGTGGAGGGGTCGGGCCTGGGCTCTTTCTGGTAGGGACTTAGCCTAGCACTGGTTGTTGTTGTTTTCCTCTTGTTCTGGATGTCTGGGATACTGGCTGAGACATTCCCTTTCCTCCTGTTGTTTATTGGAGCTGACAGTTGAGGATGACTCGTTATTCAGAATATCCATGTGAGGGAATGTTACACAGCCACTAAGATGCCAAACTTGGCAGGCAAAAGCAGCCAGCATATCTTACTGCTAATGTGTTCCAGACCACGGCATCACACGAGAGGTTGCTGATAGGATTAAAGGAAGAGAGATAGAAATCCAAGTGTACAAAGGGATCTTTGTGTTCCTCAGAAGAGGGAAAGTGGGTTCTAACACCCACAGTGACTTTCTGTTTCTGTGACTGGAGAAACAGTTACTCCAAAAGACACTCTGAGAAGACAGGCTGAGCCCCACTGGCTGTGCCCTGGGGTGAGGGACAGGGCGGCCTTGCTTCCAGTCTCACCAGAGCTACGGCTCCTGCCCCCATCTGGCATTTGACCCAGGATGCCAGAGTTCCTCCCATAACATCTGCAGGCAGCAGTGTTCCTGCAGGCTCACCTTGTGAAACAGATGCTCTCTGTCCTGCCAAATGTCCTATGGCCGTGGTTGTGACCTTTCATACAGAGTCACATTTCAGATACTTTGTGGTTGGGGTGGGAACTGTATCAAAGGAGGAACTGTATCAAAGGGTCACAGCATTAGGAACATTGAGACCCCGCTATCTGAGGGAGACCTGACTGAAGGGCTCGTGTTTGCCAAGGGTGGTTGGCCCTAGAATTCCCTTTTTCTCTCTTTCCTTATTCTTCATCACCTACTTGTGTGTAGTGGGGTCTGTGTAGTGTGGAATGGGG